>NC_091786.1:33403808-33707786 GCF_029378745.1 Bos indicus
TTCAAGTCCTGCTGATGCAGTGGGGCATCCCTGAGAAGCCCCTTTTGTGGGCTCCGCTCTGAGCAGTGGCTGCCCAGAGCCCCTGGCCCACCCTCCAGGGGCCCCCGGAGCCAGTCTGTGAGACCACCCAACCTCCTGGAACTGGCTTGTTCCCTACTGTCCGTCCCACTTAGAGGGGCCGTGTGGGTCCTGATGTGTGTGACTGCAAGTACATGTCTGCTCTCTCTCTGGTGGGCCTGGCCCCCCGCCCTCCCAGCGCAGAGGCTGCTTCCCCTTGTCTGTGGACGAGAAGCTGCTGGCCCCAGGGACGCCTTGACTTAGGAAACCCACCTGAGGGCCTTGTTTCCCGCCCACACGGAGTCACAGGCACCTGAGGGAGCCTCTTGTTTGTCTCCAGCCTGAGCTGGGTCGGAGAGAGGTCACGGGGAAAGGGAGCGGGCCAGCCGCTCCAGGCGGCCTCTGTTTCCTCGCTCACGTGCACCCTCGAGCACATGTGCCTCTGGGAGGGGGGTGGGGAGGGGTTATTATAGGACAGATGGGGCAGTTAATGCCCAAGGTCTCCTCGTGGCTGTCTCGGGGAGAATTATGGCCGCTGTGACGGGGAGGCAGTGGTGGGGGGAGACTGTAGGGTGGGGGCCCTAGCTGCTGCTGATGTCAGAGGCTGCCGTTGACTCTGGGGTGCGGTGGGGGGTGGGGGCGGTGTGCTGGTGACCTCCCCCAGGGCCAAGGCTCTCTTCCTCAGCCTTGCCTGGTTAACTCTCACGGTCCCTCCAAGTGGTAGAATGGGGAGAGAGGTCTGGGAATTCTCTGTGGTTCTGGAAGCCATTTCTGGCTTTGCTTGCGGATGAGGGCAGAGCCCCCCACCCCGCCACCCCACTGGAGGAGACCGGTGGGGGTCGGGGGGTGCCACAGGCCAGGAAGGAAGAGACAAGGCCCAGGCTGGATGGGGAGGCCCCGAGTGGGGAGGGTGGGCCCCGTGGGCTCGCTCACTCCCTCAAGAGTCCTCTACTGAGTGTCCAGTGGACTTCCCTGGTGGCTCAAATGATAAAGCATCTGCCTACAATGTGGGAGACCAGGTTCAATTCCCGGGTCGGGAAGATCTCCTGGAGAATGAAATGGCAGCCCACTCCAGTACTCTTGCCTGGGAAACCCCATGGATGGAGGAACCCGGTGGTAGGCCACAGTCCATGGGATCGCAAAGAGTCGGAGACGACTAAGTGACGTCACTTTATTTCTTTCTTTCACTGAGTGTCCACCATGAAGTTCTACAGTTTTAGGGGAAAGTGAACGGTGTGGCCCCATATGGGGAGCGGTAGGGCAGAGGAGGAGGGGTGCTCCTGGGGGGAGTCCCATTTGAACTGAGTGTGGAGAGTCAGGTCAGGAAGGAGTCAGCCAGGTGTGAGAGGGGCTGGGGTGGGGGGCAGGTATTCCAGGTAGAGCATCAGGGTCAGGGGGCAGGAAATCTGAGGGTGCTCAGCTGGGCCGTGTTTGTAGAGCACGGCGGGAAATGAAAGCTGAGACACAGGCGGGGTTCAGAGCAAGCTGGTGGGCCTGGGATGATTCCTCTGCAGGTTCCCAGGAGACAGAAGCCAAGCATTGAAGAGGGGGACCTTGGGCTAGTCTGGGCCCAGCCCTGAGGAGGTGAGTGCTGAGCATCACCTTGGGTATGTGGGAAAGCTATGTGCTGGAGGACAGACAGACAGACTTCCCAACCCCCTCCCACTACTTATTTTATGCCTGGGAGCCCTTGCTTCTTCAATCTGAATTTCCTTATCTGTATAATCAGGGTATATTTTCTTTTTCTTTGTATAATCCTCTCGTGGCAGTAATGAGGCTTAAATCAGGTAACGATACATCTTAGCCAGTGTCTAGGCACTCTGGACTCCCACCCCCGCCCCCAGCTTCTCTTCCAGCCCCGGGCCAGCGCCCTCCTGAGGTGCCCCCACGTTCGGGCCAGCTCCCAGCTCTGGACATCCCCTCACTCTACTCTTTAATTAGAATCCAATACCTTTGGGCCCCCTTGACAAACATTTATCACAGTGTCAATAAGGCTATTACCCATTCTCCCCACCCATGTTTTTTTAAAGACTTTCTTAAGCGAAAGAAAAACAGAGAAACTGAGAGGGAGAGACAGACTTCCCAGTGTTCCTCTACCCCACACCTGTGGGTCCTCCCTTCTATCCATGTCTGTAAACTCCATTAGGACCTGGAAATTTCATAAGGGCTTGGATCCTTTTCAAGTTTTGGACTCCCCAGCACTTAGCACAGTGCTAGGTAATTGTGTTGTGGCTTCGACTCAGTGGACTGTAGCCTGTCAGGCTCTCTGTCCATGGAATTCTCCAGGCAAGAATACAGGAGTGGGTTGCCATTCCCTTCACCAGGGGATCTTCCTGATCCAGGGATCGAACCCGTGTCTCCTGCATTGCAGACAGATTCTCTACTGTCTGATCCACTAGGAAAGTGATAGATAATTAAAAGTTCGGAGCCTGCCACTCTGGAGATTCTCAATAAGCACTGACTTTCTTCCAGCTCTTCCATACTGTTTATAGGATACAAGCTTATTTACAGTTGAAAGAAGGGCATGTTTTCCTCCAATGGGGCCAATTGTGAGAGGGCAGCAGAAAGTTAAGGCAAGTTTAACTCGTGGGGTTGAGGTCATTTTGGTTCACCTCCCTACAGAGAACACTTGATGTAATTCAGCACTTCCTTCCTCAGTCTGAGTTGCTTGCCATTGTGTAATTCTTACTTGTACAAAGGAGACTAAGCCTAAATTCGCCGAGGATGTGGAGTCCCTCCCATGAGTCTGGCTCAGTGCTGGGGACTCAGTAGATTATAATGGTTGATGTGGAAGTCCTGGGCCAGGGTTTGTTCTAAGCCAGTGGTCCCCAGCATTTCTGACACCAGGGACCCATTTCATGGAAGACAGTTTTCCCACAAACCAGGCCTGGGGGTGTGGTTTCGGGATGATCCAAGCATATTACATTTATCATGCTGCTGCTGATCTGATAGGCGGCTGAGCTCAGGTGGTAATGCAAGCGATGGGGAATGGCAGTGGCCTTAAATACAGATGAAGTTTCGCTGGCTTGGCCACCACTCACCTCCTGCTGTGTGGTCTGGTTCCTCACAGGCCGAGGATGGGTCCTTGACCATGACCCCGGGGTTGGGGACCTCTGTCCTAAGCTCTTCACATATAGTCACTCAGTCCTTACGACCAGCCAAACTAGTTGGCACTATTGAGATCCTTGTTTGATTTATTTAACCATGTGCGTGCACGGCTTACGGGATGTTAGTTCCCTGACCAGGGGTCAAACCCTTGGCAGTGAAAGCACCAAGTTCTCACTGCTGGACTACCAGGGATGCCTGGGATCCCTGTTTAATAGACAGGAAACGGGAGGTCCTGAGAGGTGCCGCTGGAAAGTTCAAGAGTGTTCCGAAGTAAAGATACCGGGACGCACAATCTGCTCTCCACCTTTTTTTCAGAAGTGAAGATTTACAATGTTAGTTTCTGCTGTCCAGCAAAGTGAATCACTTATACATATGTTGCTGTTGCTCAGTTGCCCAGTCGTGCCAGACTCTGCGACCACATTCTTTTCCATTATGGTTTATTGCAGGGTAGTGGACATGGTTCCCTGGACTGTACAGCAGGACCTTGCTGTCTATCCATTCTTTATCTAATAGTTTGCGTCTGTCCATCTCCATCATCCCTCCCCTCCCTCCCCCTCTGGCTCGGGATCCGCTGTTCTGTGAGTCTGTTGTTTCTTTTGTAGATAAGTTCATTTGTGCCGTATTTTAGATTCCACGAATGAGTGACATTATGTGATATTTGTCTTTGTGACTCATTTCACTCTGATGATCGCTGGGTCCATCTGTGTAGTCATGAACTGCACTAATTCTTACGGCTGTGTGCTCTTTACAAAACTTGCAAATTCGTCTCTGAAAAGCGGGGCCCATATTTGCCGCTTACACCTGACAGATCTCAGGGTGATCAGCGGTGCACTCGGTTATCCCCTCACACTGGTTCTCTTGTTTTCGTCTTTCTGTCCCCCAGCAAGCCGGGGATGCTTGGCAGGGGCCGCAGTTAAAGCTGTCTTTGGCAATAGCCTAAACCAGAAGCGCCAACTGAAGGCAGGTGGGCTGAGTTTAACCTTCCAGATATTTGACCTACGCACCATTTTTAGAAAATTTTGAATTAGTTGCCAACACAAACTACAGGGACAGAAAAGAGACCAGTGGTTTGCCAGGGTCTGGGGAAGGCCGGGAAAAGGTAAATTCAAAGGGATAGGGGTGGTGGTTGCGTAACTACATGCAGTAGTTGAAACTCACGGAACTGTACGCTAAAGAGTGAAGTTTACTGTATGCAAACTTATTCGTCGGTAAAACTGGGTCTTCGAGATGAATTCCCAGGCAGTTGGGGTTTCTGACCTGGGATATGGGGAGCACTGGGCCCTCTCTTTTTGCTGTCCTAACTGCTGGTGGGCTGGTGCCCCGACATTACTCAATTCCTCGTATTTCCAGAGCACTTGAGGGCTTTTTGTAGCCCAGGGTCTAGCTAAGTGGCTAGAGTGGAGTTACAGAAATCTTTTTCTACTCTTTTTTTTTTTTTTTTTAAACAAGGAGAATAGATAAAATCTAGGAAGCTGAGAAGTGGGGAAAAGAGAGGCAAAGCAGTGAAGTGAGAAGAAAAGGGCTTGATTTTATTCTCTGCTCCCACATAGGCCTGGCAGAGCCAGAGTTGACAGGGAGAGGAGCGCTAAGCAGGGTGGACTGATCCAGGCCTTTGGTACAGACAGAAATGTGCCACTTTCTTTGGTTGGTTTCCTAATTCTTTCAGGTTAGAAGATCTTGGGTCACTCAGATACAAAACTTGCTTGGTTGGGAACAGCAAGCACACTTAAAGTTGTCTCCTGCTTTCCTTATTTGGGGGACCCCAAAGGGGTAATATGGGCTTCCCTTGTGGCTCAGCTGCATAAGAATCCGCCTGCAATGTGGGAGACCTGGGTTGTATCCCTGGGTTGGGAAGATCCCCTAGAGAAGGGAAAGGCTACCCACTCCAGTATTCTGGCCTGAAGAATTCCACGGACTGTATAGTCCATGGGGTCACAGTCAGACACGACTGAGCGACTTTCACTTCATAAAGGGGTAGTATGTGAGGTGGGGGTGCAGCACTGCAGGTGGGAGGGAAACAGAAGAAAGAGCATCTGTTACTTCCAGCAACCCTGACAAGTCCTCCTCCACCCCGGCCCCATTTCCCTGGGATGCTCTACCAGGCATTTTCACATCAGTCATCTCCCAACTCTTCACTCCTGGAGGGCTGCAGTCTCCAGTGGAGGCAGTAAGAAATCATCTCCATATTCAGAGTAAGGATCTCTGCTAATTAATCCACTCCTGGTTGCTGGGTGAGTCCTGCTGTCTTCGTCCTTTGAGTTCTCTAACTGGTCTCTAAAGTATCTTAGTAACTAGCCTGAATCCACCGCATCCCCCATCCAACCATCATTTATCCATCCTTCCTTCAACTCCACAGATACGTACTGAGACTTGATATGTGCCTGACACCATTCTCCATGTGCGATCACAGGAGTGAATTTGACAAAAATCCTGCTTTAAGGATTTACACTGTTGGGGGAGTGAAATTTATGTTGGATTGCAGTAATTGCTCTGGTGAAAGACGAAGCTGCAAAGGATATAGTTGGGGATGGTGTTGCTATTTAAAATGGGTCTTCTGGGAAGGATTTTCTTGTAGCTGTCTGAGGCAAGTATGTCATAAACAAGACAACAGGAGATTCTGGCCCCACCCAGGCTTGCTCCACCTGCTCTACTGTCTCTCACTCAGCCTGTCACTCGCACTCCTGTGAGCAGAACTGAGGCCACTCTGCAGCCATCACACCTGGGTACCTCTGCGGTTCATGCTGACGTGGCGTCCATGCCGGATGGTATGAGGGTATCTGGCTCTGCTGAGTACCCAGGGCCTTCTGGGACTTTAGCTGAGTAGGCGAGAACAGATAATTGAGGTTTAAATTTAGCTGACAATGCAATGAAAGGTCAAGAGCCAAGGAAAGGGGAAAAGAACAGCGGGGAGAGTGAGAGAGGCTGCTGCACCCAGTTACGTCAGAATGAAGATGGATAATTTCAGTATCTGCGAAAAGCCTGGACTGGGCAGAACTGAGGGCGATCCCTGCACTGAGGGGCAGGGAGATGAAGGGGAGGGAGCAGGGAGCCTCATCTTGTTCCATCCTTCAGCTCTAGCCTGTGCGACAATGGTCTAAAGGGCAGTACCTTATCGTACCTGATGACTGAAACCCAGCCATGGCTTGAAAATTCCTGACCTACTATGGGAATTGTCTTCTTCTGAACAGAAGAATAAATCATAAATCTTATGATTGCATGTGGAATTGTCTGAGTGAGGTCAAAAAGATTACAATATTATAATCTTTTGTATAATTATACAATTATAATCAAAAGATTACAGTGAACTTGAATCTCTTGAAGGTGTTGGATATTCTGAAACAGTGGTGCTCAAAAACAACACATTCTGCTCTCAAAATTTTCTTGTAGTGAAAGTTAACCACATCTTCCACAGTTGGTGATGGGCTTTTCCCCTTCATGTGGGAACAAGAAATTAAGGCTATTCAGCGGTAAGGTTAGAGGTGAAACACACAAGATAAATCATAAAGTGCAACTTTTCTCATATTACCTCCTTTGAAACCAAGCCAGTGATGAATAGCTGAGGTCAAATGGTTTATCTGCAAAACACTGAATTCAAACCATTGCAAACCCCTGAGCTCATAAAATGTGAAGTATATTGAATACTATGCTGCTGCTAAGTCACTTCAGTCGTGTGCGATCCCATAGACGGCAGCCCACCAGGCTCCCCTGTCCCTGGGATTCTCCACGCAAGAACACTGGAATGGGTTGCCATTTCCTTCTCCAATGCATGAAAGTGAAAAGTGAAAGTGAAGTCGCTCAGTCGTGTCTGACTCTTAGCGACCCCATGGACTGCAGCCTACTAGGCTCCTCCATCCACGGGATTTTCCAGGCAAGAGTACTGGAGTGGGGTGCCATTGCCTTCTCCAATTGAATACTATAAAGTAACTCAAAGATAGGAATTGGATTTAAGTATCTTCTCTGCAAAAGATGTCTCTGCTCAACAGACTCTAAGTATCTGGAATAATTTTACAGTT
The DNA here is from genome assembly GCF_029378745.1 of Bos indicus. Classification (NCBI taxonomy): domain Eukaryota; kingdom Metazoa; phylum Chordata; class Mammalia; order Artiodactyla; family Bovidae; genus Bos; species Bos indicus. The sequence goes on from NC_091786.1 coordinate 33,410,987, forward strand.
AAAACAGAGTCAAGGAGGAAGACTGACTTGCTTGAACCCAAGTGCCAGAGAGAACAGTCTGGGTTTTAACCCGTTTTGTCTCCCAATTCCAAGTTCACATTGTCCAATACCCAACACTGAACTCCTGGGAAGTACAGCCTCTTACGAGATCACATCACACCAGAAAGGTGGCATCACCGGGGGCTGGCAGCCAAGACATGTGGGCAGAGAAGAACCTAGATCTATGTCACTGAAACACCATTTTATCTGTGCTTCTTTTTGATGACAGCATAAGACGCTCAAGACTCAGCCAAATGACCAGAAAAACCTCATGAAATTAACAGAGCATTTAGAGAAGTTGTCATGTGGATCTCATGGGAACACAGCTGGTGATGCAGCTGCCACCACTCCTGCTTCTCAAACACCAGCTTCTGTTGTAACCAAGAGCTGCAAAACCTCACTGAAAGAGCCCTCCTCAAGCCTGAACATTTTTTATTAGGGGAAAAAAAAAAGATGAGGGGACAAGGGAGGACCTGTAGGATATTCAGTATGAAAATACTCCTTCGTAAGTGACTTCCCTCATGGTCCAGTGGCTGAGACTCCACTCACAATGCAGGGGCCCCAGTTCCACACGTGCCACAACTAAGAGTTCACATGCCACAGCTAGAGGTCCCACGGGCAGCAACAAAGACCTGGCACAGCCAAATAAACGAACTAAAACTATAGTAGGTTGGAATTGTGACAGAAGGGAAATTCCACGTGTGTGTGTGTGGACTGCTTATACCTCTGAGAGGAGAAATTAAATGATGCCCAGTCACTGAAGGCAACACAAACTTGGGAAATAACACTGCAATTTTGAGATTCGAGTTTTATTTACAAGTAAATGAAGACTGTCCCCTGTAGCCGCTCATTTGGGGTGAGAAGAGCAATGTAAAGAAGTAGCTGTTGGCTCCACAGTGATGAGTGAGAGGAGTCCATGCCACTATTTCTTTAGACGATGATTTTGTAATTAAAATGAAAAACAAAAACAAAAACAAAAACAGAACACATGATTTCTTCATGTTGCATCTGTGAAAGAATTAAAAATAAAAATGACTTTTCAAAACTCTATTATAGAGTCTCTCATCACATGTGTGAGGTGACCAGGCTGTCACTTCGTTTAGTGACAGCCCTGCTCCCCAAGAGCGACAGTCTCTGCGCAGAAGACTTAATACTCCTCGAGAGTATCTGCCCGAGGGATGGACAGGCCTCGATCCTTCAGGGCCTGGACTTTCAGCTTCTCGGCTTCCAGCTTGGTCTGCTGTTCCACCCTCTGTTCTTCTAAGATTTCTTCAATAGACACTTGCTGGAGAGGTGTGTCACTCTCCTTTTCTAAGTCCTACAAAACAAGCAGGTTTGGAAAACTTTACCTTGTGACCAAGAATAGAAAACATCACAGATACAAAGGCAAATGGATTCCTATATCAGGCTTGAGTTATTTTACTTGTGCCAGGGCACAAACACCCTATGGACAGATAACACTTTACAAAGGAATGGCTGGCAACACTCCTATAGAACACACGGGTGTGGTTTAACAGGAATCAGTATCAGTGTGCATAACAAAGCTTTAGTCTGTGCAAAGTCCTACATGAGTTAAGAACTACTTTTCTTACAGCTATTTGCCCAACCCCAGGAAATCCAAGAGAGAAGTCACCGAGGTCAAGGTAGCTTAAAATAAATTTTGTATTTATACATAGTCAAAGTCAGCGTAATTTCTGGAGCTTTTTTTTTTTCGCTAAAAAGTATAAAACACTGATTCAAAGTAGAACCCCTGACCCCCAGCCCCCAAGCCAAAGGCAATCAACTGGCCCTCTGTTAACACAGGACTACTTTCTCCCCCATGGCAACTAGTCTTCTGGAGAAAACCCCAGCAAACCAGCTGGGTTAGTAAACCATTTTGGCCCCAACATTCTTCACAAATATTGGCTACATTTCCCATTTAATATGGTAAAATATGCTAATATTTTTATTTTTGAACATCCTAAACATCTGATAACCAACTTGATAATGCAGAACTTTGCTATAAAATTATCCATCTACTGACTGTTTCTTCTCCTTAAGAAGTTTATCTAGGTATCACTTGGTGTTTCTGTAACATGGAAAGCCTCCACGGACAGGGTACTCACATTTCTCATCCTCCGACTTTTACTTAAAAATCTGGGAAGGCATCAACGCAAACGCCACCTCTCCAAACGTTCCAGCCTACTGCTAGATGCTAATTTGCAGAGGCGGCCAAGGCCTCAGAAGCCACAGCGGTGACACCACGGATGGAGGACTCTCCCAGAGAGGTTAGAGCGAAAGCCACATAAATTCCATAAGCAAGCCCTGCCCCCAAAAGTTAGCTGCATCCAGCAAAATATACATTATCAAGTGTGATCTTCCCTCACAGCCCATGGGCGGCAGAAGGGAAGACAATGTTCTTGGCTCAGTGTCCTACCTCCTGGACTTCCCAATGTTATGCGCTGAGCTATTTGTGTGGTTATGACAATGCTGTTTCCCAACAATCAGCTTATTACTTAAGGCCGTGTGTCTCATTATCCTTGAGGTAGAAGCCAGGGACTTCACAAACAACTGCGTGTCTACAGAATGCAAGTGGCTTCTAGTTTTGCGTTTTCCTAGAATTGGTACACGTCTTCAAACAGACCATCGATTCATAGAACTGTGGAAGCAGGCCCGAACCGTATTTCTTTAGTAATACCACTATAAAAAATTCTGCAGAATCTGAACCATTAACATACCAAAAAAAGAGTACTCTTCTCCACGAAAGGGCTCCCAGGAAACAATGACACTTCAAGAATAAACACAAATTTTTCTCTTCACATACATCTACACAGGGCCGTGTCTGTGCCAATGTAACTGGCACAGAAAGTGTATCTGTGCTGTTTTCTATTCTTCAATTAAAGCAGTGTGTGTGTGTGGTCTTGTGACTTAAATCTTTCCCCTGATAGCAAAGTAATACATTTCCTCTCTAAAAGTTAAATTCAGAAAAGTAAAAAAGGAGGAAAAAATAATCACCCACCATCCTACCATCCAGAGATTGGCCAGTTCCTCTGAATATTCAGTCAGACGACAATCCCGACCCCTACATCCCAGGATACCATGGTGCTTTACATCAACCACAAAAATATTTTTAAAACTTGAAAGTTACTTCATATATTTCATAGCAATTCTTGGACAGCATTGATTAGTTCTTTCTGTTTCCAACATGAACAAACACGACCCTGGCAGAATTACCTCCTTACTTTCGCGAATGGTGTATAGTTAAAAACTGCTATGAAAACAAATAAACAAACAAACAAACAAAAAACAGCTACAGACCAAGCCACTTCTCTCCAAAGACTTCTGTAAACCTGACTTAACATGTGGCTAGGGATTGTGAAATGCTACTGAAAACTTTAAAGATAAAATCAAGGTTTGATTTTCCTGGAAAACGCAATAATCAGAAGCACCAGGATCAAGTCAAAGATATTAAATAAAGCACTTTTAAAGTAACTGTTTAATGTAAACTGTGAAATCATTTTATCTTCTTTAAAAATGTCAGAGTAGTTCTAATATATATTTTGGAGAAGTAGTTTTCTAATGGTTCACATACATACACACTCACACCTACAGAAACACCACTTGAGAGGATTTAACTTTTTACTTGCCAGCTGGCTTTCCTGACAGATAATATGAACCTCCTCCTTGACTGGGAGCTAAGAAGCCAAGTGAGGTCGAGTCCATTCTCAGAAAATGAAGAAAGGCTTCTGCTGCAGGCACTCTTGCCCCCTGCTCCCTTTAAGACACAGATACCACACTGTACATGCCATGTGCCTTTCCCCCAACCCAACTGTCTGTACGCCTTGGAAGACCGTTTGCAAACAGCTGTTTAAATGACTACAAAATATTCCAGTGTTGGGAAGCCATATTTCATTGGACTATTCTTCTCTCGCTAGGTATCGGACTTCAATTTTCTGCTACTAAAGATACAAGAGTAATCTTCTAATGAACACATTTGTGTGGGACAGTGTTTTATATATATAATGGCTGCACCACTCAGCTCCTCGGACTTAGTTCCAGGGACTGAACCCTGGCCTCTGCGGTGAGAGTGTGGAGTCCTAACCATTGGACTGCTAAAAAACTCCCATGTAGGACAGTATTTTTTGATATCAGGTAAAAATCCATGATATTTTACTGCTAATGGGATCAAAATCTTTAATATGCCAGTAGGCACTGAAACAAAGCTGACTGTTCTCTGAAGCTCTCCTTTTACAATATCCCTTTCTTAAGCTAATTTGGTGGTTTCCCGTGAGAAGCTGGGTGAAGGTGGAAACATTTTTTCCTTCTTGAGAAGACAAAAAGAAACCTAACCGGTGTGATTGTCAAGAGCCATAGCAGCTTAACAGTTTTCACTTACTATTTCTCCTAGCAGGACCACATTTTCTCCTCTGACCACAAAAATCCCTCGAGGAATATCACCGTATTTTTTGCCCACATGAATACGCTCCACAGTCTGATGTAGCACTAAGTTAGCTATAAGTGTACAGGGAAGAAACAAAGACATTTAGTTCAAATTACTTTACAGGTAAAGGTCCATAACTCAATCAGTTATCTTGAGTAGAAACGATTAGCTGAACATGATTTTCAAACTTTCTAATTCTGGAAAATGCTAAAATTTCAAACAATCTCATCCTGTTTCATTCAGACACACCACTTGGAGATTTTTAAACAACTGCAAATAGAGTACTTGGGATTATGTTGCACTAATACAAGAAGGATGGTGGAAATAAATGAAGAAAATTAAATTCCTTATGAGTTAATTGCTGATAGCAACATGACTATAAGAAAATATGATAAGGTACTTGGAAAACTCTGAAGTCCAAACAACTGCAGAAGTTATCTTTTTTTTCTTTTAGAAGGAAACATTTTTTCTACTTTGTGCAGGTATGTGTGTGTGATGATTTATCAAAGATTTAACTTTGTTTCAGTACAGATGATTCATTTAATCCAATGTAGGTATTAATGGATTATGATACAACAGTAATCTGTTTTTTTCCCCTTGTGTTAGATGACTGTAATTTGGTAATCTGAGAGTAACATTAGTATTCACTACTTTCCCCTCATGTAGTCTGATGAATTTGACTTAAGGTTTAGGACCACAGTCTGTGCAGAAAAATTACTTTTCTTCCTTCAGTTGGTACTGCTGTCATCTTTGAAGAAACAACAGTACTATCATCTGTGATTCTTATAAGTATTTCAATTATGTTGTTCTTCCTTAGGCCCAAAGCCACTGACCTAGCTGATGTCCAACAAATGTTGACATGAACTGAAGTTTCTCAAGACAGGAGCAAATATAAGGTCTCTTTAGAAAAACGCAAGAGACAGAATCAAGATTAAGACCTTGAGTCTGATGTATCCCAAAGTATAAAATCCTGAGCTTAATGTTGGGGGTCCCTAAAAAGCTTCAGGAAAGGCCTCTGACCCACTTTTCATTGGACAGGGAGGGATTACCTTCAGGGCAGGAACTGCTTTGAAGAGTAGTCGCACCCAAGCCAATGTACAAATGAGCAGCCTTTTCAGTAGACTGAGTGTATTTCTATCATCTGGCTCCCTCTAATGGGGAAAATAAAAAATAGTCCAAAACACTGTAACCACATGTTCTAGTAGTGAAAACCAGTTTTAGAAATAAAATATAAGCTTGTAAACACAAGCTTTCAAACCACCTAATTGTAATTTAGAAAACAATGATGTAGTGACTTAAAACACTATTTCATCATGCCAGGTACATGAAAAAAGTTGCAGATAAACTTCAATACGAAACAACATAAAAATACAGTGGGCAGCTCTTATCATCCAGAGGATGGGATGATAAAAGCCACCATGGCTCTTATCATCATGGACTCATGTAATACATACCAAATTGATCAATGCTTCTCAAAAAGCCTATAAGTGTCCTTCCATCTCGAAGCAGGACCAAGTGCTTTTCTGGGGAGAGGAAAAGAGATCTTTAAAAAATGAACTGTTAGCTTCAGCGAGTTTACAGGGAAACAAAAACAGAGTTAGTAGCAGATTAAGCTTTACCATTTCCTATTACAGAGCATTTAACGCAGAGTTCATTGAGAAACTAGAGGGATGACCAAGGCAGCTGGGGATTAGTTTAGATGAGAAGATGCGTGGTGAAAAGAATCTAAGAGGGGCAGCAGAGTGGGGAAGGACTGGGCACGCAGTCAGGGGGCCCAACGGACTGGCTCCAGATGCCAGTGCTTGACAGTTAAACCCTGTCAGCATCATGTCAGTTTCTATACCTGCCAATTTGGACATTTGATCTAGATGGTCTTTATGATCTTAATTTTCCAAAATTATTTTCCCCTCATCTTAGAGAGTTTCTATTTCACACTGTGGAATCAGAGACGGTTTTAAATAAAAACAGTACCAAAGACGTGTAAAATGAGGATGCTGATAATAAAACCAGAGCAAAAATTCAACAGAATATATTGAGGGCTATGTGCTGTTCTGGGGCCTAGATATATAGTAGAGAATAAGACTCAGAGTCACCAACCTCATGAACTTATAAGCCTGGTGGAGAAAAACAAACATATTTAAAAAAATGACCTATGGTGATTAGTCTAGCAGAATAAAAACAAGACAGCAGGATAATATGAGAAAGGGAGGGAAAGAAGCTATAGAAGAGAGGGTGGTGAGGACTTCCAGGGTAGTCCAGGGGCTAAGACTCCACACTCCCAATGTAGGGGGCCCAGGAACAAGATCTCATATGCTACAACTAAGAGTGTGCATGCTGCGACTAAAGATACCATGTGCTGCAACTAAGACCCGGTGTAGCCAAGTAAATAAACAAACATGGGGGGGGGGCGGGGAGAGAAGGTGGCTAGGGAAAACCCCTCTGAAGAGGTGACTCTTCGAGACACTGAAGAATGACAGTAAGCCAGTCACTAGAATAGCTAGCAGACTGAGCTACAAGGGAAGCCCAGAATAGCTAGCAAAAATCACTTATTTGTCTTTAATGCCATGCATAAAGTACTTTCTAAGTCTTCCCTGGTGGCTCAGAGGTTTAAGCGTCTGCCTGGAATGTGGGAGACCCAGGTTCGATCCCTGGGTCGGGAAGATCCCCTGGAGAAGGAAATGGCAACCCACTCCAGTAACCCACTCCAGAATCCCATGGAGGGAGGAGCCTGGTGGGCTACAGTCCATGGGGTCACAAAGAGTCGGACACGACTGAGCAACTTCACTTCACTTTCTACATGCAGAACGTGGACCATAAAGAAGGCTGAGCACCAAAGAACTGATGCAAGACTCTTAACAGTCCCTTAGGCAGCAAGGAGATCAACCCAGTCAATCCTGAAGGAAATCAACCCTGAATATTGGAAGGACTGATGCTGAAGCTGAAGCTCTGATACTTTGGCCACTTGATGCAAAGAGCCGACTCAATGGAAAAGACCCTGATACTGGGAAAGACTGAGGGCAAGAGGAGAAGGGGGCAAGAGAGGATGAGATGGTTGGATGGCATCATCAACACAATGGACATGAGTCTGAGCAAACTCTGGGAGACAGTGAAAGACAGGGAAGCCTGGTGTGTTATAGTCCAGGGGGTTGTAAAGAGTCGGACACCACTGAGCGACCGAACAATGCAGAACAGTGCAACAAGACAGTGATTCTTTCCTGAAGGAATTTATAGGCTTTTTTGTTGCTATAATTAAGATGCAGATGCTATAATAAAGATGCAGATGCAGATGCTATAATAAAGATGCAGAACAGTGCAACAAGACAGTGATTCTTTCCTGAAGGAATTTATAGGCTTTTTTGTTGCTATAATTAAGTACCACAAGAGGGCAAATCTTAATTACATGAGACTGAGAGAAACTGTATCTAGCTGGAGGTATCTGAGTTGGACTTGAAAGTCAAAGTGAAGTTGCTCAGTCGTGTCCGACTCTTGGCAACCCCATGGACTGTAGCCTACCAGGCTCCTCTGTCCATGGGATTTTCCAGGCAAGCGTACTGGAGTGGGTTGCCATTGCCTCCTCCAATGGACCTTAAAAGGTAGATAATTTTTGGCCATGGGAAGAGTGACAGGGACTGGGAAGAGGAGGGAAATCTGTAATTTAGGCAGAAGAAAAGGGAGCTGTGTATCCAGACGTGTGGCTAAAAGTTGAGGGTGTGAAGGGAATAGGAGATGAAGTCAGAAAAGTACTGGGAGCAGGCTGAGTTTGGATGTGACTTCATGGGGAGTAAGACAACTCTGAAGATTCAACTGGTAGAAAAAGAATGGTTTTGAGGATATTACCAGAGTCTGAGACATGAAGAAGAGACCTGAAGCAGGGCAGAGATGGGAAGGGAGAGGATGAGAGGATCAAGACACTGCAGTTATAAGGGATGGAATTGGTCAACCAAGAGTGTTTGTATATGTAGATATGTGTGTGAGAGTGGGAAGCTAAGAGATGGGTTAAAGATGATGCAGGAATTTTGAGTCATCTTGTCAGGAAGGACCATGTACCAAAAGTCAGGAGTGAAAGAAGCAAGATCCCGTGGAAGGTGTTTTGCTGTTGTGATTCTCCAGTAGTATCAAGACACCTGTGCAGAAACGTCAGCTGGCAACTGGAGATTTAAGACTGGAAGGCCAAAGAAGTCTGGATCAGAGCAATTTCCGATATGCCCACAAAGAGGTGATACCATTATTAAAGTCCAGGAACTCTCCTAGAGATTTAAAGAAAGCGGCAGCCAAAGATGGAACGTAGGAGTCCATTTATTTTAGGGAACAATAACTGTTGCAGAGATAAGAAAATCAAGTACCAGTGTTGGAAAAATCAAGAAAATGAAGAATCCTATGATAATGGCATCACAGTGCCAAAAAGGGGAAGGAATGCATTAGACAGATGTCTTTTAAGACTGCAGTTTCAGAAGCGTGTTGACCAAAAAATCTGACTGCAGGGTGACAGAGGTGGTCTACACCAGGTAGCCAGGAAACAGCTAAAATGGGAGATATTTAAGAGGTTTAGGGGTACAGATGTGAAAAAAGGAATGGGAATTTGATGGTGAAATATAACTGAAAAAAAAATATGACAGACAAGAACATACATGAGGGGGAGCAAAAGATATGAGCAAAAAAGGGTATTAATGGATTCCAGAAGCAGCTGGCAGGAAAAATAAATAAGACACAGACTGAAAGGGAGGAATACTTCCAAATGAGATGAGAAGATGTGTGAAAATACAGAAAGACTGAGGAGAGAGGAGGAAAGTGTGTGTGTGTTGCAGTGAAGGCTGCATATGAAGTGATTTGAAACCACTGAGTAGAGGAGGAGCTTGGAATCTGCAAAAGGGGTTAGAGACTTGAGAAAAACAATTACTTTTGTTAGAACGGCAGGATGTGCTAGGGATCTCAAATAACTCAGATACATAACAAGAGAGGTGAGGGCACCATCCTCAGACAATTAGAATTAAAGATTTCATTACACGTTACAGACAGGCGTGTACAGTGGTTACTCACACATGAATTTGATCCAAGCTACACTACATTCCCTTCAGTAGCAAAATCACTAATTTGGATCTAAAAAGTGATTTCAGAGGATAGGGAGAGGATTTCATCACAAATTCATTCTTTACATGCACAGTAACTGCAGAAGATTGCTGAACTTGTTTGGAACTGCGTGGTAACTGTTTCGCAGCAATTACAAGTTAATGAGACAGATCACACAATTGTGCACAACTTTAAAAAGTGTTGTTTTAGGAGTAACTCACAGATCAGAGTTTGGAAGAACAAAAGACAACTGATACAACCGAGCTCTTCTTCAGGATAGTGACTAGGAATAAGGGAGGTCTTAACAGTAAGAGAAAACTAACAGAGAAAAAAAGTAAATTTGAAGTGACTCAGTCTTTCTGGAAAAGTCACTACCTAGTCTGAAAAGCTGCTGCTGCTGCTGCTGCTAAGTCACTTCAGTCGTGTCCGACTCTGTGCGACCCCCTAGACGGCAGCCCACCAGGCTCCCCCGTCCCTGGGATTCTCCAGACAAGAACACTGGAGTGGGTTGCCATTTCCTTCTCCAATGCATGAAAGTGAAAAGTGAAAGTGAAGTCGCTCAGTCGTGTCCGACTCCAGCGACCCCATGGACTGCAGCCAGGCTCCTCGGTCCATGGGATTTTCCAGGCAAAAGTACTGGAGTGGGGTGCCACTGCCTTCTCCATACTGCTGCTGCTGCTGCTGCTGCTAAGTCGCTTCAGTCGTGTCCGACTCTGTGCGACCCCATAGACGGCAGCCCACCAGGCTCCCCCGTCCCTGGGACTCTCCAGGCAAGAACACTGGAGTGGGTTGCCATTTCCTTCTCCAGTCTGAAAAGCTAAATACTCTCAAACGGTAAAAGACTGCAAACGGCCACACAGTATAAACCCTACGTTTAGTGCTAATTAAGTCCAACTGCTGTTGTATTACTATTTTCGTTTCTGCAAGAACCCTTTCTCTGAGAATTCTCATTCATCCACCCAGTAACCACCTGGTACTTCGAAATACCACAGGTGGGAGACGATGGACCGGGGAAACGGTAACTTTCACATGTGAGCTTCAGCAGCCGCATCCGTGAAAAGCAGAAATGAATTCAACAGCTTGCCCGGGAGATCCGGTGGAAGCTGCGAGAGGCGGGATACAGGCAGAAGTCGACAAAGTGGCAAACGGCGTGTCCCGTGACTCCGGCATCCTGCTAGGATGCCAACGCCGGACGTCCAGAACTGGACTAAATACACACCGCCCCCGGCCCGGACTCATTCTATCAGCTTCCTCCTTAAGAGGCACCCTCCTGGGAGGAAGGGTTTCACCCTAGACTTCACTCTGAGGAGATGAACTACTCACTGTCGATGTCCTCGATGAGGCTGGCGGTGCCAGGCATATAGTTCATTTTGAGTCGAGATGGAGCTGCAGCGTATGGCGGCGGTGGGCCAGCGCGTCCCACACCTCCTTCCTCCCACCGCGGTCGCCGCCTCTGCGGGACCGGGACAGGAACCCGGACCCGGACCAACGCCGCCGCCGCGGCTTTCAGCAGCCGGGGCCTGCCGGAAACGCCGCCATGTACACCACCCACTTCCGGGGCCACGTGCCCGCCCTCAGGAAGAGGCGGGACCGTTCATGTGGTTACCCCCGCCCCGGGATACCCTTTCCATAGCCCTGACGAGAAGGGGAAGAGGAGTCTAGACTGCACGGACAGTGCGGAGGTGTGTTCTCCCTTTTAAGGAACGCTCGTTCTCCTGCTTCCTAGACCCCAGAGACACAGACAGCCGCCCTCGGCCTCTCAGGACGCGGAAGCGGAGGGGGGGGTCGGGGGGCGGGATCCAGCCAGGATTGGCTGTTGCAGGCCGACCCCCTTTCCCTGCGGTCCATTCGCGCTTCCCCGCCGGCGCCTGCGCGGTGGGCCGGCAGTGAGGGGCAGGGGGGCGGGAAGTGCCTGGGGGCGGCAGAGCCCATGTCGGCCTTGAGGCGCTCGGGCTACGGCCCCAGTGACGGCCCGTCTTATGGCCGCTACTACGGGCCTGGGGGTGGGGATGTTCCGGTGCACCCGCCTCCGCCCATCTATCCCCCACGCCCCGAGCCTCCCCAGCCTCCCATTTCCTGGCGGGGGCGCGGGGGCGGCCCGGCGGAGACCACCTGGCCGGGGGAAGGCGGAGGAGGCGATGGCTACTACGCGTCTGGAGGCGCCTGGTCAGAGCCAGGTCGTGCTGGCGGAGGCCACCAGGTGAGCTTTGCGCCACCGGTCCCCAGGGTGGGGTGGGGGAGTCCGATAAGGGAGTCTTTGGGGGTGAGGGCTATTGGGATTGATACAGCTGCCAAGAGTTCGTAATGAATTGGGTTTCGTGCGTTTTCCTAATACGGCTTTGGAGAGACAAGAGACTAGGATCGTGGGTGGGGGTATATGCTTGTGTTTTCTCTGCCCCTTCTCTTGCGCTTCAGCCGTAATAAATGTCTTCTTACCAGGAAAAAAACAAAAAGATCCTGCGCTGAACCTGCTAAGCTGAGTAGCAGGCTGCGAATCTCTCGTCTGGGGGATGAGGTTGGGCTGGAGTGACCTGGCTTTGCTTTTCCAATCCTCACAATTTATCCTGCGTGGTTCGTGGGGGCCGCCTCTCTCCAAGGACGGATGTGGCTGCAGCCCCCTCCCGCTGGGAAGGAACGCGAAGGAAAGGGAGGGATCTGGGCATTTAGCCCTTTGCCCCTAAAGCATAGCCGGGTATTGAATCATCGATCATCATCAGTGTTGGAAAGCACCTATCCGTGGGTTGTGTGTAATCGTAACGGTGACTGCAACGTAGATGTCATTACAGCGTCCCTGTTTTACGATGGAAGAACTGCTGACCGTGAAAGGTTAACTCAGTTGCTCAATATATTAAGACCTCTGACATTTTATTCTGTGTCGTCGTGCCGGAAATATACTTCTGTTTTGTTAATGCAATATTCTTCGTAGAGGATTACGGTTCTATGGTGAGGGCACACCTCTCCTTGTCTTCAGGAATTATAACATTCTCATTGGTTGAAATGTAATAATGAAATTCCCAGACATTGCCGGTGGAAATGTAAAATGGTTCAGTGTTTTGGAAAACGGTTTGGCAGTTCCTAAAAACGTTAAGTGTACTGTTAGCAAGCCTGCTGCTAGATATATACCCAAGAGAACTGAAAACATGTCCACATAAGAACCTGTACACACATGTTCATAGCAACTTTATTTATGATAACCAAAAAAGGGAAATACCCCAAATGCTCATCAACTGAAGAATTGATAAAATATAGTATACTCATACCCCTGGAGGGAATGGCAACTCACTCCAGTATTCTTTCTTGGAGAATCCCTATGGACAGAGGAGCCTGGTGGGCTACAGCCCATAGGATCGCAGAGTCAGACAGGACTGAAGGACTAAGCACAGCGCAGCACAGTGTATTTATACAATGAAATTATTTAGCCATAGAAAGTCATGAGGTACTGAAACATTCTTCAAATGGATGAATGTTGAAAATGTGCTACATGGATGAAGACAAAAAGACCAAATATTGTATGATTCCATTTTTTGGAAAATTCCAGGATATAGAAATCTGTAGAAAAATTTGTTGTTTCCAGGAGCTGTGGACCTGGGGACACTGAGAAAGATAGATAAAGGGTATGGGGTTTCCTTTGGGGATGATGAAAATACTCTGAATTTAATGATGATAACTGCACAAGTCTGAGTATATTAAAACCATGAATTGTACACTTTAAAAGGGTGAGGTTTATGGTATATCTTGAAAAAATGGTATGAGAAAAAACATGTAGTGAGAGGTTAATTGTTAAGAAAGGTCCATAATTTTTCTGTCTAAATCTGGAATAAGGAGCTGTGGGATTTTGGTCCCATGACGGAGTAGCGTGATGAAATACTTGGCCTGTAAGTAGGCAAACTAGACTGAGGCTCACTTGAAGGGATAGAGGGGAGGCCCGCTGAGCTGAAGACTCTGCCTGGACTTGCTGTGATATCAAAACAAAAGTATGTTTTGTTTTTGGTTAGGGTTAGAGAGGACTTCCTAGGTGGCTCAGCAGTAAAGAATCGGCCAGTTTCGATCCCTGGGTCGGGAAAATCCCCTGGAGAAGGAAATGGCAACCCATTCCAGTGTTCTTGCTTATGAAATCCCATGGACAGAAGAGCCTAGCTGGCTACAGTCCGGGTCACAAAAGAGTTGGACATGACTTTGTGACTTTTTTTTTTTTTTTTAAGGTTAGAGAAGTCAAGATCTCAGTGTCATGCAGGAAGTTGTTAGGTATGGTGGAGTACAGGTGTGCACACAGGTGGGTGATGGTGCTGGAGGGGTGGAGGATAAAGCTGGAATGTGTAATGGGCATTTGTAAATCATTTCAAGAGTTTTTCAGGCAGATATTTTTGAAACTCAAAAAGTATCGGATGATAATTTCTTAGGCAGCAGTAGGAAACTAATAAAAAAGATAAAGGTGATGCCCTACATACTACAAATGTCTTTTCTAAATTTGTGGCTTGTCTTTTGACTTTTTTGTGGTTTTTGACATATTTTTTGCAGTTTTACATAGTCAAACATGTCAGACTTAAAAAAGGTATCAGTTCAGTTCAGTCGTTCAGACGTGTCTGACTCTTTGCAACCCCATGAATCACAGCACGCCAGGCCTCCCTGTCCATCACCACCTCCTGGAGTTCACTCAGACTCAACGTCCATCGAGTCAGTGAGGCCATCCAGCCCTCTCATCCTCTGTCGTCCCCTTCTCCTCCTGCCCCCAATCCCTCCCAGCATCAGAGTCTTTTCCAGTGAGTCAACTCTTCGCGTGAGGTGGCCAAAGTACTGGAGTTTCAGCTTTAGCATCATTCCTTCCAAAGAAATCCCAGGGCTGATCTCCTTCAGAATGGACTGGTTGGATCTCCTTGCAGTCCAAGGGACTCGCAAGAGTCTTCTCCAACACTATAGTTCAAAAGCATCAATTCTTCGGCGCTCAGCCTTCTTCACAGTCCAACTCTCACATCAATACATGACCACAGGAAAAACCATAGTCTTGACTAGACGAACCTTTGTTGGCAAAGTAATGTCTCTGCTTTTGAATATGCTATCTAGGTTGGTCATAACTTTACTTCCAAGGAGTAAGCGTCTTTTAACTTCATGGCTGCAATCACTATCTGCAGTGATTTTGGAGACCCAAAAAATAAAGTCTGACACTGTTTCCACTGTTTCCCCATTTATTTCCCATGAAGTGATGGGACCAGATGCCATGATCTTCGTTTTCTGAATGTTGAGCTTTAAGCCAACATTTTCACTCTCCTCTTTCACTTTCATCAAGAGGCTTTTGAGTTCCTCTTCACTTTCTGCCATAAGGGTGGTGTCATCTGCATATCTGAGATGCAGAAATATTGATATTTCTCCCGGCAATCTTGATTCCAGCTTGTGCTTCTTCCAGCCCAGCGTTTCTCATGATGTACTCTGCATATAAGTTAAATAAGCAGAGTGACAATATACAGCCTTGACGTACTCCTTTTCCTATTTGGAACCAGTCTGTTGTTCCATGTCCAGTTTTAACTGTTGCTTCCTGACCTGCATACACATTTCTCAAGAGGCAGATCAGGTGGTCTGGTATTCCCATCTCTTTCAGAATTTTCCAGTTTATTGTGATCCACACAGTCAAAGGCTTTGGCATAATCAATAAAGCAGAAATAGATGTTTTTCTGGAACTCTCTTGCTTTTTCCACGATCCACCAGATGTTGGCAATTTGATTTCTGGTTCCTGTGCCTTTTCTAAAACCAGCTTGAACATCAGGAAGTTCACAGTTCACATATTGCTGAAGCCTGGCTTGGAAAATTTTGAGCATTACTTTACTAGCGTGTGAGATGACTGCAATTGTGCGGTAGTTTGAGCATTCTTTGGCATTGCCTTTCTTTGGAATTGGAATGAAAACTGACCTTTTCCAGTCCTGTGGCCACTGCTGAGTTTTCCAAATTTGCTGGCATATTGAGTGCAGCACTTTGACAGCATCATCTTTGAGGTTTTGAAATAGCTCAACTGGAATTCCATCACCTCCACTAGCTTTGTTCGTAGTGATGCTTTCTAAGGCCCACTTGACTTCACATTCCAGGATGTCTGGCTCTAGGTGAGTGATTACACCATCGTGATTATCTGGGTCGTGAAGATCTTTTTTGTACAGTTCTTCTGTGTATTCTTGCCACCTCTTCTTAATATCTTCTGCTTCTGTTAGGTCCATACCATTTCTGTCCTTTATCGAGCCCCTCTTTGCATGAAATGTTCCCTTGGTATCTCTAATTTTCTTGAAGAGATCTCTAGTCTTTCCCATTCTGTTGTTTTCCTCTATTTCTTTGCACTGGTCACTGAGGAAGGCTTTCTTATCTCTTCTTGCTATTCTTTGGAACTCTGCATTCAGATGCTTATATCTTTCCTTTTCTCCTTTGCTTTTCGCTTCTCTTCTTTTCACAGCTATTTGAGACAGCCATTTTGCTTTTTTGCATTTCTTTTCCATGGGGATGGTCTTGATCCCTGTCTCCTGTACAATGTCATGAACCTCAGTCCATAGTTCATCAGGCACTGTATCTGTCAGATCTAGTCCCTTAAATCTATTTCTCACTTCCACTGTATAATCATAAGGGTATAGGAACCCTTTAAAACCTTACTCTAAAGCTGTGGGCCATGGACCAGAAGCTTCAGCTTCGATAGGGGGCTGTTAGAAGTGCAGACTCTTTCCTCCTCCATACTTACTGCTGCTGCAGATTAATAAGATCCTCACGTGATTCATATGCATATCATGCTTGAGAAGCGTTGCGCAATGGAATTGAACATATCGAGATGAGGTTGCTCTGAACCACTACAAAGGCTTGACTCTATATTAATGTGTTTGAATACGGCAGGGAAAATGGAGAACCTCTTACTGTTTCCTTTCTTTTTTACCTTGTTAGCTACACTTGCAGTGCTGTCGTTTGCTTCCTAAGCTTGCAGCACATACATCACCTAGGAGCTTGTTGGAAATGCTGTATCTCAGGCCCTGCCCAAAGCTTTTAACAAAATATCACTTTGCCAAAAGAGGTTTGTCTAGACAAAGCTGTGGTTTTTCAGGTAGTCACGTACAGAAGTGAGGGCTGAACCATAAAGAAGGCTGAGCACCGAAGAATTGATGCTTTCAAACTGAGGTGCTGGAAAAGACTCTTGAGAGTCCCTTGGACAGCAAGGAGATCAAACCAGTCAATCAATCCTAAAGGAAATCAACCCTGAATATTCATTGGAAGGACTGATGCTGAAGGTGATACTCCAGTGCTTTGGCCACCTGATGTGAAGAGCCAACTCATTGGAAAAGACCCTGATGCTGGGAAAATTTGAGGGCAAGAGAGAAGGGGGTGACAGAGGATGAGATGGTTGGATGGTATCATCAACACAATGGACATGAGTTTGAGCAAGCTCCAGGAGATAGTGAAGGACAGAGAAGCCTGGTGTGCTGCAGTCGTGGGGTTGTGAAGAGTTGGACATGGCTGAGTGACTGAACAACAACAACGGGGTGATTCACATGCTCCCCAAGAACAAGTCATCTGAGAGAGTGCTGAGATGGACGGGAGCGGGAAGCCGCAGCCTCTTACAGCCTCATCCTGGAAGTGCTACACCTTCACACATGCTGTATATTACTAGTCATAGAGACTGACCCCGGTACGGTGTGGGAGGCATCTTCACTCAGATGTGCATACAGAAGGCAGGGTCACTGGGGGTCATCTTGCAGGATGGTTACAACGGGAGGGTTTGGGGAGACAGCTCAGGTTAGGCTCCCAAATTAGGTCAGAAAAGAAAACGGCATGTGTTTGAACAATGTCTGAATGAATGTAGATAGGTTTTTTTCCTCAACATTTTATTATAAACATTTCAAACATAGAAAAGTTGAAATTGTATGTGAAGACCCACATACCCACTACCTAGATTTTATTAGCTTTTATTATATTTACCATGTCTACTTATTTTTTGGACGTGTTTCAGAATGAGTTACATAGATTCGAAAGGCATTTTCAAAGGTGGTATATCAACTGGAAGTGAGGATTGCAGGAGAAACAGAAGGATTCTGAATTTTTAGTATTTCCTAGGATTAACAAGGAGAAGGCAATGGCACCCCACTCCAGTACTCTCGCCTGGAAAATCCCATGGACGGAGGAGCCTGATAGGCTATAGTCCATGGGGTCGCTAAGAGCCGGACATGACTGAGTGACTCCACTTTCACTTTTCACTTTCATGCATTGGAGAAGGAAATGGCAACCCACTCCAGTGTTCTTGCCTGGAGAATCCCAGGGACGGGGGAACCTGGTGGGCTGCCGTCTATGGGGTCGCACAGAGCTGGACACGACTGAAGTGACTTAGCAGCAGCAGGATTAACAAGGAAAAGGAACAGGTTTTTATGGGAAGATGTGGTTTAGTTTTGTACCAAAAACTAGGGATCATTTCTTTTTAAAAAACAATGTTGATTTGTTTGGCTGCATCAGGTCTTAGTTGGGGCATGTGAGATCTTTGTTGCGTTGTGTGGCATCATTCGTTGCGGTGTAGATGTGAGATCTTAATTCCACAGCTGGGGATGGAACCCCCTTCCCCTGCATTACAAGGTGGATTCTTAACCACTGGACCACCAGGGAAGTCCCACCTTTATTTCATTTCTGCTGGAAGCCAGTTTGTGATGGTGGTTACCAAGCTCTGGATGCAGTGTATGCGACTGATTAATGAGATGTCTGAGATTTTCTGTTTTTGTTTCCCCATGTCCAGTTTTACAGTCTGTGGCATTGAGGAGTTGTTGTCTGTGGGAACAATGCAATAGATGTAGGGCTTAGCAGGGAGTCAGGGGATGGAGACAGTGATTGGAGAGTCACCACATGGAAACGTGGGTGAATGACCTGATTGGGTTATGCTGCCAGGGGAGAGCTTTGAGATCTAGGAGGGTGACAGAGAGAACCCAGAAGACAATGAGTGAGAATACTTGGATAGGAGGAAGAGCAGGATGTCATGTGATATAGACCACTGCTACTTTGCAGGTTAGTGATATGAGAACTGAAGAGAAGCATTTGGATTGGCAGTTAACGTATTGTTGATTTTAATGGTGAGACTTTAAAATAGTGTAAAAGTAATCACTGGGGGATTTGGGAAGACAACTAGTGTAAACTGTTAGTGAATGAGGAAGTGGCCACTTGACTGGGAACCAGGGTTGAAGGAAGCCTTTTTAGGACTCAGTGGCTTGAGAATGTTTGTCAGCAGAGGAGAGAGAAAGCTAGTAGATTGTGAAAAAAGATACTAACAGAAGGATGGAATGTGGCTTGGGAAGAGGTGGAGTAAGAACTGAGGAAGACCTGAGAAACCCCCTTAAGAGCTAGAGAAGGGGAAATGAAGCTGTTGGGAGGGGAGGGTATTGCAGGAGTTCCAGCTCTTGGTTGATGAAGCAGGAGGCTTTCTGAGGGTAAAAGAAGTGGGATGGGATAGCTGGGAACTCAATATGGTGAATGTTTGAAGCAGGTGCGAGGGAAAAGGAGGCTGTGTAGGAAGCACAGCAGAGACCCATGTGAGAATAAAGCTGAGATTTGTGATGATGGGCCAATACAGGAGCAGAAAGTGCTTTTTAGTGATATTTGGAATAGATTGCTATAAAAATAATTTATAATGTATTTTTCTAACATGTGTGTGTGTGCTCAGTCATATCCAACTCTTTGCAATCCCATGGACTGCAGCCCATCAGGCTTCTCTGTCCATGGGATTATCCCAGCAGGAATACTGGAGTGAGTTGCCATTTCCTTCTCCAGGGGATCTTCCCAACCCAAGGATTGAACCCATGATTTCTGTAGCTCCTGCATTGTCAAGTGGATTCTTTACCACTGAGCCGCCTGGGAAGCCACCTGGGAGTTTTCTAATAATTTTTGTCTAATTCTTGTGGGGGGAAAAAAAAAATTTGTAAAGGGATCTTAGATAGAACCAGGACTACTCAGATTCCTCTGCTGTTTGATTTGTCTGGGCTGGAGATATTTTTGGAGGCGTGGTGGCAAATCACTTTGTAAAGTTAACCATATATCCACTTCTTATGGGACTAGATAGTTCTATGATAAATATGAAGGGAGTTGACTTCAGCCTTCACCTGAGATTTAGGTATTTCTTTTCAAAAGAGAAGAAAGTAAACTTGCATTATTTTAATAAAATTTCCTTTGTCACAAGAATTTTAATTCATAATAGTCTCACTTGTAAAAACCTTTTATCATATTTGTCTATATCATCTTTTAGCATCACCTTTGGCTAGTTTCAGACAGCACATAAAAGGTTTGGAAAGACTTGGGCACATGATAAAATTGGCAACTTGGTTTTAGAACAGCTTCAGCCAGCTTCCTGTGAAACCAAATGCTATTTCACAGAATTAGTGTCATGTTAGGAAGGCGTTGAGCTGCAGACTTTCATTGTTATTGGGAATATTTTTAGATTTGTTCCATTTTGTCCAAAAGGGGGAAAAAAAGCAAAGGCAATCTTTTAAATTAAGACTTAATACAAATAATAATTTTTACTGCTTCACTGAGTTCACTCTTTGTCACCATTTTTAAGGGATAGCTCTGTGAATTTTGACAAATGCATATGATTATGTAAGCACTATCACAATCAAGGTATAAAAATTTAATCCACCTTTTAAAAAAAAAGGACTCTGAGGATAAAATGGAAAAGTATTTTTTCATCTCTAAACCGCATTAAAATTACAGAAAAAGAACTGTGTTATTTTATTTTATTTTTTTTTGAACTGTGTTATTTTAAAAAATATTTTTATGAGCTCATTTGTATAACATATACTTATGTCTATACGTATACATTCAATATTTCAAGTGTGTTTCAGTCAGTTGCAGTCATTCTTTTTATTGCTTAAATGATCTTATATTAAGCCAATGGGAGACCCTACCCCTCTTCTTGGGTTCAGAGTTCTTTTGACATGACCCATTGATATTTGACTGTTTCTTTGATTTCTGGTACAAGATTTGCCAGGCTTGTTATATAGCCTGTCCCAGATGTTATACTCAGCCATTCCATTAAGACATCTTGATTTTGTTTTGTTTTGTTTTAATTAGAGAATTTTATTTAGAAGCTATATGTGTCAGGATCCAGGTAGGAAAATAGAACCTATACTAGTTCGTTAGAATTTGATTTAGGAAAGTAGTTAAATGGGTGTTGGAGATCTGAAGAGGTAAAAAGAGAATATGGAAGTAACTCAGAAGATATGGCAGGGAACAACCTCAGTTCCTGGGGCTGGGGAATAAAGAGGGAGAGATTGTGGAATTAATAGAACCTGGAAACTTGGAAGAATGACCTGTGTCACTGGAACCAAGGAGGCACTGGCATTGGTACTTCCGTGGGAGTTCTTAGGAAACCAGAGGAGTCTGGAGACGGCTGCTGGCCGACACTGCCTGCAGGTTGCCGGGCTTTGCTGGCCTGGCAGTCGCAGAAACTGGAGGCAAGCAAGCACACAGGAAGGATCAAGTCCATTCTCCCCTCCTCTAAGCTGGTGCCCCCTATTGGCAGAATCAAACAGTAAACAAGTGATAAAGAGGAGTGTTTACAGACCTGATCCTGCATCTCAGAGCCAGCTACAGAATGCTGGGTTTGGAGTTGAGGGCCAGATGTTCAGTCAGTCGTATCCACCTCATTGTGACCCCACTGACTGTTGCACGCCAGGCTTCCCTGTCCTTCAGTGTCTTCCGGAGTTTGCTCAGATTCATGTTCATTGAGTTGGTGATGCTGTCCAACCATCTAATCCTCTGCCGCCCCCTTCTCCTTTTGTTTCGGTCTTTCCCAGCATCAGGGTCTCTTCCAATGAGTCGGCTCCTTGTGTTCAGTGGCCAAAGTATTGGAGCTTCAGCTTCAATATCAATCCTTCCAATGAAAATTCAGGGTTGATTTCCTTTAAGATTGACTGGTTTGATCTCCTTGCTGAAGGCTAATAGTTTTTAAGATCACTAGTACAGAAGTTACATTTGGTGTGAGGTGTACTGATTGCTATTGTGTTGTCATTGCTTCTAGACCTTTTAAATGAACAGAGTTATACAAAATGAGCATTTAAGATTTTTTTATTGACGTATAGTTGATTTTCAATGTTGTGACTAAGTATTTTAAAACAAAAATAAATGAGTTCATATTTGTGTTAATTTAAATTTAATGTCATTATTTTTCTTCTTAGATTGTATTTATTACTTTTAAAATTTTTTGCAGCTTTATTGAGGTACAGTTAACAAATGAAATTGTAATATATTGAAAGCATACAACATGATAATTTGCTATATGTGTATGTTGTGAAAGGATTCTCACCATCAAGAATTAACACATTCATTGCACCTCACATATTTATCTTTTTTTTTTTAATGAGAATACTTAAGTTCTATTCTCTTAGCTAATTAGCTAGTTTTAATCACTTACGATACAGTGTTATCAAAAAATATGGAAAGTTTCACAAATTTGCGTGTCATCCTTGTGCAGGGGGCATAATAATCTCTGTTATCATTCCAATTTTAGTATATGTGCTGCTGAAGTGAGCACTGTATTTATTACTTTTATATGAAATCTTGGTTTCTTAACAATATTAAGGTAATTACAAATACTCATATTAATTCAGTCTTGCAATAACATATAAAATAACTTTAAAATAATGCCAGGTTCCAACTCGGGCATGACAGCGTGAGGAGCTCTTGTGGGCCCAGTCCTCCATGAAACTGGTGAAAAATATTTTTAAAACAACCATATTAAAGTCTCTGGAAATCGTCTCAGGGAATTTAATTTAGCAAACGAAGAAACATTTATGATAGAAGATGTACTCAAACTCAGTAAGAGTAGTGAGATTCTGTGGGATCCTCCACCTCTCCCACCCCGGCTCAGTGATACAGAAACTCCATTCCAGACTGGATGGCAAATAAAACAAAGCTGCTGGCTCCCCAGGTCCCAGCCATCCTGGGAGAACAGCACGTCAGCATTGCTCATCTCGCCCCCAGCTACTGTTGCAGAGGCCACAGACCGGGCTAGCGCGGTTAGTAGCTGTGTTTCTACCCCAACCCTGACCCTCCCTGTGGAATGGGGGCTTTACCTTGAGCAGGACACCGGGGCTCTGATCACCCTTTCCCTGGCTTGGAGGCGAGCTGGGAAGGCCTGAGGTTCCTGTCTTCCCTCTTCCAGGTGCTCAGCTCTTAAAGCATGGGTGACTCACAGAAGCACACCCTTGTCCCCAACCCAACTGCAGAATGTGGCTCAGACATTTTTCTCTGGAGGCGGAAGCTGTAAAACCAGTAGGTCCTGATGTTTTCCCAAAGGAACTGACTTTATTTGCATCAGAATATGGCTAACCTGAAGCCTGGGGATGTTCTCAGAAATTTAGAGGTAGTTGTGAAAGGCAGTTGGGAGGAGATTGGTAGATTCATTGCAAATAAAGACTAAAACTGTAGGCTAGCTAGTTAGCTGGAGAGAACTGGGGGAAAAGATAGCTGGGAGGAGCCGATTGGAGTCAGAACACATTTCAGACACAGACTTTGGGAGGTGTCCCTTCCAAGGACCCCAAATGTGATTGGATTGGTTTGTGGAACAATTCACATCCCAGGGTCTTGTTGAAATAGTAGAGAAATTAGCTGGAAATTTGTGGAGTTTAACAGCTCCACAAATATTTATATATACTCAGTAAAGAAATTAAAAAGCTGCATTAGAAAATACTCACTGGCTGCAAAAGCAGTAAAGGAAGAATAGAGGCACAAAACCAAATATGAGATATAGAAAACAAAAAGTAAAATGGCAGATGTAAATCCAACTATATCAATAATAGCATCAACTGTGAATAGGTTAAACAGTCCAGTCAAAGACAGGGATTGTCAGACTGGATTAAAAAAAAAAGATTCAACTCTGTGCTCTGTGAGAGAATAGAAAAAAATATATATGTATTGATCTCTACCCCAGGTTTTTGGCATAGGTCTCTTGGAAACCCTTGTAATTTCCTAAGTCATAAGTGGAAGAAGCCAGTCACAATTTATACCACAAATCACATATTGTATGATATATGCTACCACTTCTATGAAGTGCCCAGAGTAGCCTATCTATAGGGATAGAGTAGTGGTGGTGCAGGGCTGTGGAATGGCAGACAGGAGGGTGTAGCTGAT
This sequence comes from Bos indicus, assembly GCF_029378745.1. NCBI lineage: Eukaryota > Metazoa > Chordata > Mammalia > Artiodactyla > Bovidae > Bos > Bos indicus. The sequence goes on from NC_091786.1 coordinate 33,434,631, forward strand.
GGAAACAGTTTCCTTTTGAGGTTTGAAATGTTCTGCAATTGATTGTGGTGATGATCACATATATTGCTTTCGTATATTGGATATACTAAAAACCATTGACTTGCACAGTTTAAATGAGCAGATTGTATGGTAGTAAATGATGTCTCAATGAAGCAAGTAATAATACCTGTATTTTGACCAAGAGTTAACTCATGGGTGGAGTTTAGGTTTCTTTACAGTTTACCTGGTCCTTGGAATATATTCCACTGAGAATGTACAAAGTAATACGATTTAAAAGTCATTAGGAATAATTCTTTTTTATGTATGGTTATGTTTCCAACTGGATGTTTAGTTATCTCATCAGTTGATTTTTCCTGTAGTAAAAAACAACTCCGAGTTGTAGCTTAACAGCAGTGAATGTTTCCTGCTCACGTTCTGTGTGGTCGCTGCAGGGGCTCATCTTCAGGTCCTGGGCTGGGTTCAAATGACAGCTCCTATGTGGAATATGCTGGTCTCAAGGTGGAGGGCAGGGGTGCAAAAGAGTTATTAGAATTTGTGTTGACTTCTAAGTCCTTTATTTAACACCTGCATGCTGTCACTTACCCGTATTTCTCTGTTTTGCATACAAGGTTAAATTACATTTTTAAAATATGTGAATTTATACCTGTTCCTCCAGTTTACATCCACCATGCACAATTCATCTTCATCTTTTTCTAGTCAATATATTATCCTTTTCCATGTGAAAATACTGGTTCTCAGTAATACTGTTTTATTTATTGATTTCCTTTATTCTATAATACACACAAAATAGTTGAAAACTTAAAACACTAATATTACTGATAGCATGTTATTAATTTAATATTTCTTTGCATTTCTTTACCTTTAGAAGGTATACCGTTAAGGATATCCTTCAGAAGATTGTTGAAGAGTTACTTGAATTAATTTTTTTGTATATGTGTGGTTATCAATTTGTCAGAGTTTTTTTTTTTTTTTTTTTAAGATACAGTTTGAATTCAAACTAAAATTTTCACATAAGTTTAAGGACTATACGGTCTTTTGTTTAGCCCTGCTGGGCGGCTTGCAGGATCTTTGTTCCCCAGCCAGGGATGGAACTCGTGCACCCTGCAGTGGAAGTGAGGAATTCCCGGGCTGTGGGGGTTTTAAGTCATTATTCTTTCTGCTGTTGTTGATTATTTGCTTACGGTTTATCTACCTCCTCTGTGGCATGTAAACTCCGTGGGGCCTCCCCTGTTTGTCCACACACTGCAGTGCTTGGTTAATCGTGGGTCCTTGAACACATTTGTTGAAATAAATGAGTGAAACGTGTGTGTGCGCTGACGCTCAATCGTGTCCAGTTCTTTGCGACCCCATGGACTGTAGCCCACCAGGCTTCTCTGTCCATAGGAGTTTTCAGAAAAGAATACTGGAGTGGGTTGCCACGCCGTCCTCCAGGAGATCTTTCCAAACCGAGGGATTGAACCCACATCTCCTGCGTCTCATGCATTGCAAGCGGATGTTTTATCACGGAGCCGCCTGGGAAACCTCTTATTCCATTATTCTTGTATCCCTCATCTCCCATTATGAAAATACTAATTTCCAATCACACCAGTGTAATCATTCATTAGCAGTACCAACAATGTTGATAATTATTAATATGGTTACTGAAAAATTCATTTGGGGGAGTCTACAGACTATTTACCTCAGTTGTAATGTTGGTCAGATTACTGTGCTTTATACTCACTCGTAAGAATTTCCTTCTGTGAAGTTGTCTTATCAATTCAATATTTAGTGTTTATTTTATTTTGCTTCTTTTCAGGGATTTAAAAATACGTCATTATCTTTCATAATTATGTAAAATGTTCATAATTATTCTAAAGTCAAGTGTACAAAACAGGATGTATTTAGGGGAAGTCTACCTTGTGCCCCATAGCTTTGATTTTTAACTTTTTGTTATGAAACTTGTGACACATTCATTTTGTAAAAGTAGAGAAACTAGTGTAATAAAATCCTCAGATACCATCACTCATCTTCAGCAACTATCAGGTTATTGTTAGTCAAGTTATTGTTCATTAGACACCCAATCACTTGTCACACTGTTAATTATAGTAGTTTAAAAATAGGTTTTAATATTTGTTTAGGATAGTCTTGAGGGCAAGTTGGTATTTTAAGAGAGGCAATCTGCTCTACTAGGAGAAAGATAATTCGTGAAAGTTCTGTAGATGGTAAGAAGTTATGTGGTCCAGAGCTATCAGGAAGGATTTGGCCTTTTAATAGGGCCAAAGACAGTTCATTCACACATTCTGAGAAGACAGGGACAGATTGCTAACTTCAGAAAGTAGGAAGACAGTTTCTGTCTGAATGCTGCTTTGTGTGTGTGCGTGAAGGATGAGATAAAGTTACCAGTTGATGAGTGAGGGGTGTCATCATAAGAGGATGCTGGAGGTCTGAGGGGACAAGAAGGTGAAGTATTAGTAGTTGCTGTGCAGAGTGGGATGAACATACTGAGGAAGGGTGGTATGGTTGTTAGGCAGTGCTGAGTATCTGCTTGTGTGAAACCAGAGAGCTTGTGTTTCTCTCCACTGATACTTAGGTGAAGTGCAGATGGGAAGTCAGTGGGTAGTTGGTTTTTGCAGGGTGAGTACATCTGAGGGAGAGTGGTAAGGGATGAAGGTGTTGGAAAGCTGAGTAAGGAAGGAGAGAGGAGAGGGAGGGTAGAGAGGCAGTAAAAATGTGAGGGGGCTTTGGAGAATCAGTAGGAAAGGACAGAAACCAAGGACGTTCTGGGGATTTAGGTGTCGGTTCAGCATTGCTGGGGTGAGTCAGCTTCAACTCTTGTCTTTTCACTTCTTTTTAATTAAGATTCAAATTCTTTGTTAGAGAGAAACAACTGAGTCAAATGCCACTTAATTGGGGGAAGGAAGGTAGTTAATAATCAGAGGAATTTGCTTGATTGAGAAATCTGGTTGTTAGGGTGTGAAGTTTGCTCGTTTCTGTATTGCTCTAGTTGCTATATTATGTAAAGGAGATGCTACTTGCCCAGCTTGTATAATGTCATGTGGAATAACTGCATGCTTTGAAAACAAAGTGTTATGAAACTGGTAAGCAGTGCAGTTAAGCTCAGATGGTGATAATTAAATTCTCAGTGACTACAACTGCCAGTGAATTTCTTTGTGAAACCATATTTGAAGATTTGAAGATCCTATTTAAGCTTAAAATTAAACTATAAAGCTCAAAGTAAAATAGCTCAATTTATGGGATAAAAGTACATATATTAAAATAGCCTGAGAAGTTTTGAGTTGATCTTGTTTCTTATCAGACTATATTGGCTTATGCAAATGATTAGAGTGAAAGCTGTAGAAATTAATGTCATAGCTAGATTTTCTTCTTTGAGTGGTAATTATTTTACCTAATTTTCTGATACTGCTTGAGACCCTATGGACGGGCCCTGCCATCCATGGGATTCTCCAGGTAAGAGTATTGGAGTGGGTTGCCATTTCCTTCTCCAGGGGGTCTTCCCAACCCAGGGATCGAACCCGGGTCTCTCGCATTGGGCTGCCAGAAGAAAGCTTAGCCATAGCAGAAAGTAGAATGTAAAAAAACCTAGGGGTGTGGCAGGCAAAGAAGTTGAGTATTGAAGACGTTTGCATTTGAAGTCAAGTTTAATAGTAAAAGACTTCCCTGGTGGCTCAGAAGGTAAAAGCATCTGCCTGCAATGCGCGAGACCCAGGTTCATCCCTGGGTTGGGAAGACTCCCTGGAGAAGGAAATGGCAACTCACTCCAATACTCTTGCCCAGAGAATCCCATGGACAGCAGAGCCTGGTCCATGGGGTCTCAAAGAGTTGAACACGACTGAGCAACTTCACTTTTCACTTAATAGTAAAATATCAACTACAAGTTGCAAAGCTGTTGAGATAAGTAAATACTACTCTTAACAATGGCAAAGAACTAATTGCGCTGCACTCATTAAATTAGTAGTGATGGGTTAGGGATTGGAGAGGGGTAAAGGAATTGAATGTCGCCGGTTTTGCTAATTGTCTGGACATAGTAGATATTATCATTTGTTATTGAATATACTTGGCATAATACACAAGAATAGTTAATAACTGCTTTGTTCTCGGACGCACAGTTTACCGTGTATCTGCATCAGTTTTAATAACGAGTGATTTTAGAGTGGGGTCCCATTGCTTTTTGTCTCTTGACTTTTTCCATGCTTACACCTGCCTCTATATCAGCTTTTCAGAATGACGTAAGGATGTTAGTAAAAGTGAATTTACTTTCCTTTTTTCCCTTAGGAGCAGCCACCATATCCTAGTTACAATTCTAACTATTGGAATTCTGCTGCCCGACCTCGGGCTCCTTACCCAAGTACATACCCTGTAAGACCGGAAATGCAAAGCCAGGTATGATCTGAAATTGATAAACTTTCTGAATTTTCTCTTGATGATCTGATTTATTTTCAGAACCTGTGGAGATTTTATAGTAAAGATGTGTGGGGTTTTGTTATGTAATGGAGTCTATCTTAATCATTTTAACATTTTTAACGCAGAGGTAGGGAAATATCTAGGCAGATACTATGTAAGGCAGAAGTGGCTTGACTCATGATAGATTATTTCTCAGGACCTGGAAACAACAAATGCAAAATGTACCTATTTCTAAAAATTTGTTACTTTATGGAGCTATAATTGACATATAATGTTATTATTACTTTTAGGTGTATAATGTAAAGATTCAGTATTTGTTTACTTTCTAAAATGATCACCACATAAGTCTAGTTAACATCTGTTACCATACATAGTTACAAAGTTTTGTTTTCTGTGATCAAAGAAGTTTTTAATGTATTGTTTTTGGCTGCAGCCGGGTCTTCCTTGCTACGCAGGCTTTCCCTAATTGTGGAGAGCAGGGTCTGCTCTCTAGTTGTGTGTGGCACGTGGGCTTCTCATTGCAGTGGTTTCTGTTGCAATGAACAAGCTCTAGGCTGCCAGGGCTTCAGTAGTTGTAGTTTCTGGGCTCAGTAGTTGTGGTGCAGGGGCTTAGTTGCTCTGTGGCATGTGGGATCTTCCCGGATCAGGGATCGAACCCATGTCCCCTGCAGGGGCAGGCAGATTCTTTACCACTGAGCCACCAGGAAAGCCTCTGTGATGAAAACTTTTGAGAAAAACTCTCTCAGTCAGTTTTTAAATGTAAAATGCAGTATCTAACTATAGTTGCTAGAGTACATGTTGCGTTCTGTGGTTTATTTATTTTATAACTGGAAGTTTGTACCCTTTGACCACCAACCCACTGCTCTACCTCTGGAACCACCAGTCTGTTGTCTGTATCTGTGAGTTGGCTTTTTTTGTTTGTTCGTTTGTTTTTTAGATTTTACACATAAATGAGATCACATAGTATTTGTCTGTGCATCACATTTAACTTAACGCCTTCGAGGTCCATCCGTGTTGTCCCAGTGGCAAGATTTCCTTGGTTTTTTGCTTAAATAATACTCCATTGTGTGTGTATATATCTGTCTCCCTTTTTTTCATTCATTCATCCACTGCTGGACATTTAGGCTGTTTCTGTGTCTTGGCTATTTAAATAATGCTGCAGTGAACATGGGGGTACTGATAACTTTTTAAGTTGGTGTTTTTGTTCCCTTTGAACGTATTCCCAGAAATGGAATTGCTGGATCATACGGTAGTTCTGATTTTAGTTTTTGACGCATCTCCATACTGTTTTCCATAGTGGCTGTCCCAGTTTACCTTCCCATCAGCAGTACACAAGAGTTCCTTTTCTCAGCATCCTCACCCAGTACTTATTGTCTTTTTGAGCATAGCCATTCTAGAATGGGTGAGGTGGCGTGTCACTGTGGCTTTGATTTGCATTTTCCTGGTGATTAGGGATATTGAGCACCTTTTCATGTACCTGCTGGCCATCTTGTATGTCTTCTTTGGGAAAATGTCTATTCAGATCCTCTGCCCATTTAAAAAAAGTTTTTGTGTATGATGGCCCATGGCTTGCAGGATCTTGGTTCCCCAATCAGGGATTGAAGCTGAAGTTATATTTATGTATCATATGTGTTTTTATGCTTTTACTACTTGTATATGCATTTTTATAGTACAATTTAACATTTTTAAAACATTTTATTTTAAAATATTATCAAGTTTTTAAACTTGATGTAAGTGGTTTCATCCTAGCATTCTCTTGCAGCTTGCTTTTTTTAACTCAGCATTGTTTTTCCCTTTTCTATTGTATGACATACGAGACAAGCATATCCCTACTGTGTGGAATTGGTGGGTTTGGGTATGTACATCTTTATTTAATACAACCAGATTACTTTTCACAGTGATTAGAGAGCCAAGAACTTCTTTATTTTCTTTGCTGCCAACCTGCTCTTCAGAAGATTTAAAAACTCTGAAACATCTCTGAACTGTGATCATTTGATTATGCTTAGTCATGGTCTGTAAGGATTGCAAGGCTAATACATGTTCTTCTGACTCTGATTGTTGTAATCATGCATGTTGTAGCTCTGATCTATTGACCCAGAGGGTACTTAGGAAAAGTATGGTAAACACACAGGTTTTCTAGTAATGATTGTGGTGGGGGTTTTTGGTTCGTTTGCCTGACTGGGGATCAAACTCTGTGCTGAGGCTCAGAGTCTTAACCACTGGGCCAGCGAGGAAGTCCCTGTGGTAGTTTTTTTCTGTTGTTGTTTGTTTAAAACCCTCTCATTGGTCACAAATGCAACTTGTTTTTCTAAAGCTGCTTTCCCCACATATCTAAAGGAGGAAAGACAGATGTTTCACATTGATTTTCTAATAAAGAAGATAATTCTCCTGACTTCTGGAAGATTTCACCACAGAACGCTGAGTGCCTGGGAATAGAAATGCTCAGAGAAAGACAACTGAAGTCTTCTTCATTCTAAATGTTCTAAGTTGAGAAATCATGATGCAAAAGGACTTTGGTCAGAACCTGTAATAACCTGTTCATTTAATTTAAAGGAGAACTGGATTGTCAAATATAGCTTATTAAGTACCGTGGTTTGGAGCTCTTGTGAGACAAGAATTGGACCAGTTCTATAAGTAGAGATGATGCTTGAGGAAATGACCAGTGGATGATGATAAACTGGGCAGTTCCAAAAGCAAGTGTCAGGAGAAACTCAAGGTGATGTTGACTGCTGATAATTATGAAGGCTTGGAGTCCTTTTGTGGTGAAGCTTTCCATGTTTTTCGAGATAACCAAAACAGGAGGAATCGTGGTGTTGCTAATGGAAAAGTAATTTTTCCCACTTGGATTGGGTCTGTTTGCTGTTGATAGTCATATATTACCAAATGGAAAGGGAATCCATTAACAGTGTATCACTTTCTGGGTGAGAGACCTGGCTACTTTTCTCCCCTTTGGATTCTACATCTATAAGCAGTCCATCAATTGTAAAACCAACTTTTGGAAGAAGTATTTCCTCCCGGATAATCTTCAGCTTGCAGTGAGACACCATATGGTGTGACAGTATTTTGACTTTCAAATGCTGAGTCATATTTACATTTACCTCTAGAACAAAAGCAGCACTTGGAATATGTTTTGAGTTTTAAGAGCTCCAGTCTCTTGATTTTTCTGGAATCCAGAATGAGACGTCTTACAGAAATTCAATGACTGTCAGAGATTTTGTTTAATTCTCCTTATAGTGGATCAGTTTCAGATTTTATCTGTTGCCATATCAGCTGACAGGTTTCAAATCCCAGCTTGCTGTCTTTAGATACAAGTTTCCCTTTATGAAAAAATTGGACTAGATGGAAGTAGCTATGGTCTGTGCAGCCCACCAGTTTCTAGACATACTTGGGATTTTGTGACATTTTTAATAGCATAATTTTTTTTCTATAAAAATAATACAACTTTATTACTAAATACTTGGGAAATAAAAGAGAGACAAGCCACTCTGTCATCATAATATGTCCATATTCTGGTAAATTTGTTTTCAGCCTTCTCCCAGTTATATTTATCCAGTTTTAAACTTATTTTACATATACTTTTTAATATTACTTTTTGGTTATCTTATGTACTTGTTACAGGGTGAAATAACAAGAACTCTCTTTTTTTTTTTTTTAATAACGGAAATTTTCAAACATAATCCAAAGTAATGGGATAGCACAGTGATCTCCCATGTACCCCTTACTCAGCTTCAGCAAGTATCATCAATACATGGCCCTCATGTTTCACCCATGTCCTTAATGTGCTTTGAAGAAAATTCCGAATATCACATTATTTCTCTTGTAAATACTTAAGTATATATCTTTAATATACAGGGTCGTTTTTAAAACATTACCACAATGCCATTATTAAAGCTTAAAGAAATAAACACTAAAAATAATTCTTTAATGTCAATAGATGTCTGGTCAATTCTACAATGAATTTTAAGACGGAATAAAATTCCTTCAATGAATAGCCTATAACTGACCTAATCATTCCATCAGTGCAGGACGTGTAGGTTGCTTTCAATACTGCGTGATGGTGAATCATACTCTGATGAACAAATCCATGCTTATAACTTTTTCTCTAATTGAATCATTTCCTTAGGAAATGATTCCCTTAGGGAAAGTCCCTTAGGAAGGACTTCTAGAAGTTGAATAACGGTACAAAGTCACATTCTTTTTTTTTTAATCGTCTTCAGCTGTGTATGTTGTATAAGGGATTTTATTTTTTTTGGTGAGGGGAGTGTGCCCTGCAGCATGGGGGGTCTTAGTTCCCCCGCCAGGGATTGAGTCCATGCCCCCTGAGATGGGAATGCGAGGCTTAACCACAGGACTGCCAGGGAAGTCCCTGTCCCTCTTTTTGATGTGGTAGACTTGGAATCAGATTTAAATTTCATTTTCTTTAATCATTAACAACTGTAGAAGGTATCAGGATTCTACTCTTTTAATTGAGGTATAGTTGACATTTAGTATTCATTTCAGATGTAGAACATAATGATTTGATATTTGTGTACATTATCAAATGATCACCACAATAAGTCTATTTTATTATCACAAGCTTCTTCTTCTACCTAAAATGGGAAAGACTGTCTAGTTTTAGAAGGATGAGTCCAGGAAAAGTTGATTTCATTTTTACCATCTTACAAGGTAGAGTAGAAATTAACGGAAAACCTGAAGGTAATCATTTAAAGTTTAGCTTTAGTCTTATTTGGATTACTAAACTGAGGATTCTAGGTATCAATAATAGTCTGGATAGCTGATATAAAACTGCAGGAAGCAGTATGTGAGGAATTTGTCTCTGTCCGCTGTAATTTGGGAAGCAGTGTGAGACAGTACAAAAAACAAGGCTTGGAATCAGATCAGGTTCATTTCCTGGCCTTGCCATAATTATACTAACAACAATGGTATTATAAAAATTATCAGTTATTGAGCATACCATGTACCAGACACTGTACTGAGCACTTTATATATGTCATCTCATTTAATTTTTACAATAACCCTGCAGAATAAGTTAATGATTTCCATTTTCCTGCTTGAAAAAGTAGAGAGAGTAAACACAAAGCCTGTGGCAGGGCTCAGTCTATCTCTGTGGTCTTTTTTTCTTTCTGTTGTATCAGGGTCCTTTTCTTCTTTCTTTAGCCATTCTCCCAGGTTTCCCAGAGCCCCTTTTCCAGTGTGTGGGGACAAGCTCCCTCCCGTTAGGTGTAACTGTCAGGTGTTCTTATGAAAATGGTTGAAAAGCACCGTTCTAAGGCCATTACTTCATCTTTCATCACAATATACCTTCCCACTGTTATAACAGGGACTGTAAAGTGATAATCAGTTTAATATATGTATACAATAATAATATAAGACCACCTCTCAAGGGTTGCTTAGGTAGTTGATATTTTCATTAGTTACTCATCTCCTTTCTTCCCAAAGTTCTCAGGGTGAGGGCATTTCAGCTCTTGTACTCATTCATCTCTTTTCTTCCAACTTTGCTTTTTCCAGAGTTTGAATTCTTACACAAATGGGGGATATGGCCCACCATACCCCACTGGCCCGGGGACAAATACTGCCTCGTACCCTGGGGCCTATTACACACCTGGGTATGCTCAGACCAATTACTCCACAGAGGTTCCAAGCACTTACCGTTCACCTGGCAACAGCCCAACCCCAGTCTCCCGTTGGATGTACCCCCAGCAGGACTGCCAGACTGAAGCACCCCCTCTTAGGGGGCAGGTTCCGGGATATCCTGCTTCACAGGTAAGCGCCCTTCTGTTGTCTTTTTAGTTTTTAACTGTTAATGAATGGTACCAAGTTTATTTCTCTGTTCACTTCAAGAGGTTAGGTTTATATTTTTAAATATTTTAGGAATCTCTGTTCACTTCCCAGGGAATTCTGTGCTGTGCTTCAGCTGTTAAAATTTAGGCTCTATTCCTTCTGAGCTTGACGGTCACCAAACCTGCCCCTGATATCTTTGGAACCAAGCTTTTGTAGGTTTGGAGAAGGTATGCAACTGTTTAGAAATACCCCAGTTTAATCCTGTAGCAGCTAAAGTATACACTGTTAAGCAGAGAGGAGGCAGCTCAGGATCTGTTTACGCTAGAATATTTTCATTACTTCTTTAAGTTTTTTTTAGCAATGACCAGCATATTTCCTTCCTCTCAACCCAGAACCCTGGAATGAGCGTACCGCATTACCCTTATGGGGATGGTAATCGTAGTGTTCCACAACCAGGACCCCCTGTACGACCCCAGGAGGACTCATGGGCGCCTCCAGGTGCTTATGGAATGGGAACCCGGTACCCCTGGCCTTCAGCTGCGCCCTCAGGACCACCGGGGAGTCTCTACATGAACGAGAGCACTTCATCGTGGCCTAGCAGTGGCTCTCCTCAGTCACCTCCTTCACCGCCACCCCCGCAGCCTAAGGTAGGAGACCTGCTGAACTTTGTTCTTTTAATGTTTGGGTAATCAAGAGAGCACGATATGGGATTTCTCTGCATTGGCCTGTGTTAAATGGGGGGACTAGTTTCAAAAAGCTGGTGGCCATCACCTACAACTTTATGTGGCCCAGTTCCCCCGCCTCCTTTTTTTTCTGTTTTAAAATAGACTATATTTTAGAGCAGTTTTAGGTTCATTTCCTTTTTTTTAAAAGACAGGAAAGTGCTCATTTTCTTATTAGTTGTAATACTATCTGAAAGTTAAAACCAGAGGTTAGATTTTGTTACCTCCATCTCCAGACAGAAGACAAAACCAATGAGAAATAGCATGGTTTTATTAAACTGTACACTTGAACATCATTTGCTTGTGGCCAGGTTCCTTTTTAAGATTTGTCTTCAGGTTTTCTCTCTTAAGGGGAAAAAGACTATCTAATTCCCATTTATTAAGTCACTGGTCAGATTGTGAGGTGATAAAGATAGATTATGAGGTGTTCATGATGATGACCTACCTCAGGGTAGATTCCAGCCTGTATACTCAGGAATTCTCTGCCTTTTATCTTTTCAGAGCTGTATTTTCCTCAAATGATTTAAGAGGGCTGTCCAGTTTTATTGGTGGGGAATCTTTTCATGTACCTTCCTGGTCAGGTGGAAGATGGGGGCTAACAAATCTGATGCTGATGGATTCCCATTAAAACAGCTTTTCTCCCCTCTCTGCTCTCCCACTCCAAGGACTCCTCCTACACCTACAGCCAACCAGATCAAGGCATGAGCCAGCACAACTTTCCTTGCAATGTCCATCAGTATGAGTCCTCGGGATCAGTGAACGATGACAGTTCGGAGCTTTTGGATCCCCAGGTCCAGTATAGTGCTGAGCCTCATCTGTATGGTAACGCCTCCCACGAACATCCCAGCACTCAAGACCAGGGTAATCATCTTGCTGAAGAGTGTTTATCTTCAGATGAAGGGACTCCCCCAAGCATTAAAAAAATCATACATGTGCTGGAGAAGGTCCAGTATCTTGAGCAAGAAGTAGAAGAGTTCGTAGGAAAAAAGACAGACAAAGCCTACTGGCTTCTGGAAGAGATGCTAACCAAGGAACTTCTGGAACTGGATTCAGTTGAAACTGGGGGCCAGGACTCCGTCCGGCAGGCCAGGAAAGAGGCGGTTTGTAAAATCCAGGCCATACTGGAAAAATTGGAAAAAAAGGGATTATGAAGGGATTTAGAACAAAGGGGAAGCCTGTTACTAACTCGACCAAAGAACTCTTGATTTTGGTTAATTACCCTCTTTTTGAAATGCCTGTTGACGACAAGAAGCAATACATTCCAACTTTCCTTTGATAGAAAGCTTGAAAAACTGGTAAAGGACTTGGAAAAACAGTTGGGTTATGAGTTGTTTTCAGACCAGTGAATGTAATAGAGAGCTCTCGGGTTATCGTTATTGCCAAGTAGACTCGCCCAGTGAGAAATATATGGGTGTCGTCGGCAAGCTGCTGCTTATCAGCAGGAGGGGAATTCACCTTACGTAACAGGCTCCTCAGAAACCTACAGGATAGACTGGATGTTCTTTGGACAGGCTCTGTTTTTTAAAACATCTGGATAACTTGTCACATTTTTGTACGTCGTAACTGCTTTCACCGTACACTTTGTGTGTAAATTACAGCTTGGACTTGAGCCCCCTTGGACCTCTGTTTTGTTTTGTTATTTGCAGGTCACAAATACAGTATGATTCTCTACTTCTTGGTATATTTTGTAGTAATATGTTTAATATAATTACTCAACAGACTGTACTGACAGCCAGATAGTATGGCAGTTCTGGATAAATTTGTAACCTTTCACCACTTGAATATATTGCACAGTGTAATGAGTTTCTGAGGTAGATTGTCTCCTTTTTTGTATAGGTTATCAGGTTAGAATTTTACCACTTGTATTTTTCTTATTACTATCAGAAGGTTAATTTGGAAATGGCATGCCTATAGGAATGAAAATGTGGGCATATTCTTTTTTGCTTTCTTCATTGTATTTGGATGAAGCTCCCTTTAAAATTTCCTTCCCCCTCCTTCATTATCTTTTTACTACAGCTGCTTCCATACAGGGCACATCTGTCATGAACACAAATGAACACAAATGAAAAATGCCATGCTGAGTAGAAACACTCACTGCAAAAGTAATAAGCACAACCATTTGGGAATGCTATTCTCCATCTAAAATAGTAGCTTCACCGTCAGGGTCGCTATGAGCAGACTTCAGCTCAGCTTATCTGCTCAGTGTACAGTAGGATATGCAGAGGGTAAAAGAGGATTCACGCTCTGGGACTGAATCAGCCACAGCCAGAGTGGGAAATTATATTCTTTTAAAGGCAGATGTGATGGTTTGCTTTGTTTCCCTAGAATAAATTGTGTAGACATATTGCCTGTTTTATAAAAAAGATGTTTACCACCACTAATAACAGCCACTTTGGAGCCAGGGTTAAGAAAGGGATACTGAAAAGGTCTTAGCTGGATTTGCTTGGGTGCTGGTGGTTTAGTCCCTCAGTCATGTCCGACTCCTTTGCAACCCCACGCACTGTAGCCTGCCAGGCTTCTCTGTCCATGGGATTCTCCAGGCAAAAATACTGGAGTGGTTGCCGTTTCCTTCTCCAGGGAATCTTCTCGACCCAGGGATCAAATCCATGTCTCCTGCATTGGCAGAAGGATTCTTTACTCCTGAGCCACCAGGAAAGCCCTTTGCTTGGGTAGCTAGCTCTAAGCTATTGTGTAGAAGAGACTTAGGTAGATAACTTACTTTTTATATCTGAAGTGAGTTCCAGTATATAATATGTTATTGGAAAAACTACTGTTTCTTAATAAGATACCTAAGTGATAATGTGTTTTTTTCCCCTCTTGACTGCCAGGCCTATTAATAAGAAAACAAATCTTTCAGCCATTTTCTCTCCTTATTAAAAAAAAAAAAATACAAACGTATGATGAGAACAATTAGAGTAAAAATAGTGATTGGTCTTAGGTTGATATGAGTGATTTTATGAGATAATATGGTGCCAATTTTATTCAAGGATTTTTATTTTTGGCCTAATATAGGAATGTTAAAAAAAGGCTTTTTTATGAAAATTTAAAAGTTGAAACAAATGTTAGAAGAGGGAGAACTTTAAAGCTCATAAACCAGTGAGACAATGACTGATACAGGCAAGAACACTATTTTTTAACTGAATGCCCATGATACCAGTTTCCCTGAAGTCTTGATTTATTTATATACACATACATATGTGTGTGTGTTTTTAACAGTTATTTAAAAAAATTTTTTAGATAATTTTAGACCTCCTGAAGAGTTGTAAAAACAGCAGTTTCTGTATACTCTTCACTAATGATCCCTTTACATTAACATCTTACATAACTGTACAACATTTGTCAAGTTAAGAAATTAGCCTTGATACAATACTATTAACTAAAGTAGAATTTTGGAAAGTAGAGATTGTCTTGGTCTTTTCACTAATGCCGTTTCTCTGTTTCAGGATCCAATCCAGGATCCTGCCTCGAATTTAGTTGTCATGTCATCATAGTGTCCTCTGATCTCTGACAGTGTATCCATGACCCCTGACGCGGTAATGTATTTCTGGTGTTACTAACCTTAGCCACTACCTAAGGTGGTGTCTAGAAATCGCTACTGTAAACTTCCTGTGTTTTCCTTTGTAGTGACTGAATGTTTGCTGGAGATAACGTGAGCTATGCAAATGTCCCGTTTCTGCTTAAACTTCAGCCCACTCATTTTTTAATCCATTGGCAGATCTTTCTTGTGTCAGTTACTACTGTGAGGTTCCAGTGTGACTTTGTTTCTCGAAGTCCTTCTGTATTTATTAATTGGATTCCTTCTTAAGGGAGGGCTATTGCTTCTGGATTTATAGTTTTAATTATAATAAGATATTCAGGATAAGTGGAGAAGGAAATGGCAACCCACTCCAGTGTTCATGCCTGGAGAATCCCAGGGACGGAGAAGCCTGGTAGGCTGCAGTCCATGGGGTCGCACAGAGTCGGACACGACTGAAGCGACTTGGCAGCAGCATTCAGGATAAGTACAGACTTAGAACTTAAAGATGTAAACCATGTTAAAATGATTCTAAATGCCAGTGTCAAGGAAAGGAAAACTAAATTGGCAGCCTCTTCCAGAAAATATAGTGAACGTAAGGAAAATTGGTGTTCATTTATTTGTGTGTGGATTTGATTCAGTTCTTGACTTAGTATTCACTCCAGACTGAATTCAAAATGTTTTTGATATTTCAAATCTGGACTTTTAAAAAGTGTCTAATATTACTTTGGGGATAATTTTTGTGAAAATCTTGAATAAAGTTACCCAGATCTGGCATGTTAAACACAACTATCTCTTTTTTATAATAACCACTATTGTTCCAAATACAAACGCCAGTATAAACATTTACACAAGTAAGTCCCGATGAAGTATCAGTGGCATGGGCTAGTCTCTACATTCTTGGTGGGGAATTCTTCCAAATGCTTTGAAAAATAGGGCTTTTAAAACTGATTTTTAGCTGGTTAAAAATCTTCCTACCGTTAGAGGTAGGAAGATTTTTAAGTTGAAGAATATAGATTAAATTGGCATTAAAGTTTTTTGGGGGACGGATACTTGATGACTGGAGTTTTTCATCTTTTTTTTCTTTTTAAAAAAGTTATGAGTTTAAAGACTCAAATAATTCTATAGAAGCTAGCAATTTAAAGTTTATGAAAAGGAGCTCTCTGTCATGCTCTCATTTTTCCTTCTACAAAAGTAACCACTTTCAACTGAGTTTTTTTAAGAAAATTCTCTTGATTTTTTTTAACCTTTTAAAAAAATTTGGCTGCACTGTGCAGCTTGTGGGATGTTAGTTACCTGACCAGGGAATGATGATTCTGTGGCCCCCAGCGGTGGAAAGCGTGGTCCTAACCACTGGACCACCAGGGAAATCCCAGTATTTTTAATAACACAGTTGTATTTCTCCCTCTTCATTTGTCAATTTTAGGCTGTTTCTACTTGTTTTCTATTGTAGAAGATGATGGTCTGGTCTCTCTGCTTCTGCCATATACACATTGCAGCCCTCCTCCCTCCAGTTTCTCCATCCACTTACCTGGTAGTTCTGTTGTTCGTTACTATACTATGTAATGCTGACCAGAGTTTATTCGTGTAGTAAACTGGTTACTTTGCCTGAACAACTCCTGGAATTGTGAATGAATGAATTTCCCTGGAATGAATCCTTTGTCTTACTTGGTTTGTCGATGACTTATGACTAATTTGACCTCAAACCCTCCATCATTTGTCTCATCTTCTCTTAAGATGCTCAGATATACGTGGTCAGTTTCAGGCTCCTGGACAAGCTGTGCTCTGGGGCCCTCTGACGGGAGAACGGCTGTGTTCCTGGTGCATACTTATTCTGGTGTCTTCTGTTCATCCTGGGGATTCTCTCCGCCTCTTCTGTTGGATTCTTTTTTTCCTGCAGTCTGTGTCTTTCTCTTTCTTAGTGTTTTCCCTCATTTTGGTCGAGCCTGTTCTCGAGTAGTTTTCTGAAAAAAAAGGTGTATAGGAAATAATTTTTTAAATATCTTGCATATTTGAAAAGGTGTTTTCATGATCCTTTGTTTAAAACTTGGTTTTTCTTCTTGGTAGCTTGTAGGCTATTTTTGTCCCCTCTGTTCTGAGTATTTCCTAACAGTATAACATTGGTGTGGGTCTGTTTTTGTCCATTTTCCTGGGCATAATTCATTCTGGAGACACCTGCCCTTAAGTCCTATAATATTTTCTCGGGTTTTTTGTTTCTCTTCCCCCTCCGCTACCCTCATTTCTATTACCTCTTTTTAGAATTCTTGCTGTTTCTGTTACGGATTTCTTAGCCTGGTTCTTTGACTTTTCACTTCAGTTTTCTGCCTTTTTGCTGTCTTTGTGGGAGATTTACTCCCCTTTATCTTCCAACTCACCACTGAATTTTACATTTCCACCTACCATATTTTTAGTTTCTAGAATTTTTTGTTCTCTATGTGATTCCGCTCTTATTTGTGGGGATCTTATAACTCTAAGAACATTAATGGTAATTTCTTGATATTTGTTTCATCTTGAATAATGAATTTCCTACAAATTGTTGTTCCCTTTCTTTTTAGATTGCCATCTTTTTCATGTTAGAGTTTTTTTTTGAGATGTCTGTTAGTTCTTAGTTGTGTTTTTATACTGGACACCATTGTTGTTCACTACTGGAGACTCAAAATTGCCTCTAGAAAATGCTTCATGACTATTCTGTTTAATTATTTTTTCATACTCTTTCTTGGAAAGAATATCTGTTTTAAATGGAAATTGAGAAGGGAAGACTATCTGGATAATTTTTACTTCTCTGTGTGGCTCTTCTCATCACAAGTGGTGGACGGTTAGCACACAGTACAAAATGTGAGCAGAGGAGACGCCAGCTACTGAGAAGGGAGGATTTAGGGGTTTCTGAGATCAGAGCACATTTGCTCTAGCCAACTCTTTTATTTCACAATATACACCTTACCCTGGTAGAATGCCAAGAGTAGTGTTGCCAGATAAAATATAGGACTCTCAGTTACATTTGAATTTCAGATAAACAACAACTCATCTTCTAGTATCAGTGTGTTCCTCATATTGCATGGGACATAATGATACTAAAAATAATTGTTTTTCTGAAATCCAGATTAACTAGGGATATAGTCTCATCCCTCAGTATGGGTGGGGGATTGGTTCCAGTACAAAAACCATGGATGCTCAAGTCTCTTATATAAAAATGGTGTAGTAATTGCATAAAACCTAGGTTTATCCTCCCATATACTTCAAATCACCTCTAGATTAGTTATAATACTTAATACAATGTAAATGCTATGTAAATAGTTGTAAATACAATGTAAATGCTATGTAAATAGTTGCTGAATGTGTAGCAAATTCAAGTGTTTGCTTTTTGGAACTTGACTGAACTTTTTTTCTTCTTTCCAAATATTGTCAACCCATGGTTGGCTGAATCCGTGAATGTGGAACTCATGGATAGGAGTGCCAGTTGTATTGTATTCTTTCTTTCTTTATTTTTTGGCCGTGCTGAGCAGCTTGTGGGAATCTTAGTTCCCACCAGGGATTGAAGCCCAGCCCTCAGCAATGCAAGAGTGGAGTCCTAACCACTGGACTGCCAGGGGATGCCCTGTATGGTATCTTTTTAATTAAAGTTTTTGTTCTGAGGTAATTTGTTAGTTCACAGACGAACTAACTCTGCAATAATGCAGAGCTTTCCTGTGCCCCTTACACAGTTTCTTCCAATGGCAACATCTCACAGAACTTCACCGCCACGTCACCACCAGGATGTGGACATTGATACGGAACAAGATGCAGAACAGTCCCGTCGCCACCGCCGTTCCTCCTGTTGACCTTTCACAGCCACCCCTGCTTCTCCTTTCCCTCCACACTAAATCCGTGGCAATCACAAATCTGTTCTCCATTTCTGAATTTTGTCATTTTGAGAACGTTACAGAAATAGAATTGTATGGTATGTGATCATTAGAGGTTGGGTTTTTTGCCCACTCAGCAAAATTCTCTTGACATTCATCCAAGTTGTTTCCTGTATCTGTAGTTCTTTTTTATTGCTAATTAGTAGTTTGTGATATGGATGTACCTTTGTTCAACCTTCACCTGTGGAAGGATATCTGGGTGGTTTCAGTTTAGGGCTATTATGAATAAAGCTGCTATGTACATTCATGCACAGGTTTTTGTGTGGACATGGTTTTCATTTCTTTGGGATAAATGCCCAGGAGTGCCATTCTGGGTCATACGATATGTGCATGTTTAATTTTTTAGGGGACTACCAGACTTTCCTAAAAGTGAGGTTGTACCATTTGCATTCCCACCAGCAGTGTGGGAGTTTCTCTGTATGCTTGCCAGCATTTGGTGGTGTCAGTTTTTTATTTTGACCATTCTGATCAGTGTGTAATGATATCTCATTGTGCTTTTAACTTTCATTTCCTTAATGGTTAACAATGTTGAACCTCTTCTCATGCTTATTTGCCAGTTGTATATGCTCTTCTGTAAAAATGTCCCTGTGTGTCTTTTGCTCATTTTCTAACTATTTATTTTAATAAATTTCTTATTTTAGAATAGTTTAGATTTATAGAGGGATTATGATATACAGAGATCCAACATATACTACACCATCAACATGTTAAATTAGTGGTGTGTATTTGTCACAACTAACGGATCAGTACTGATACATTCTTATTGACTAAAGTCTATACTTTATCCAGATTTCCTTTGTTTTTACCTAACACCGTTTTCCTTTTCCTGGATCCCACCTAGGATACTGTATTACATTGAGTCATCATATCTCCTTAGGAGCCTCTTGGCCATGACAGTTTCTCAGAATTTCCTTGTTTTGTTTTGGCCTCACTGTGAGGCTTGTGGAATCTCAATTCCTTGACCAGGGATTGAATCTGGGTTTGGGTGGATAGCATAGAGTCCTGACCACCAGCCCACCGGAGAACCCCCATGACTTTCCTTGTTTTTGATAACCTGTATGGTTTTGAGGAGTGCAGTTCAGATGTTTCATAGAATGCCCCTCAACTGGGATTTATTTCGTCTGATGTTTTTCTCCTGATCACACTGGGGCTTGTGTTTTGGGGAGGAAGACCACAGAGGTGAATGCCCTTTCTCATCAGACATTGAATGGCTATACTGTCGACGCAGCTTATCCTGTCGATGCTAACCTGTCATCACCTGGCTCAGGTGGAGCCTGTCAGGTTTCTCCACTACAGTCTTTTTTGCGCCACTCCCCCACCCCCCACCCCCACTTCCAAACTATTCTTTGGAAGAAAGTCCCTGTCCTCCAACTCATTCAGAGTATTTATTGGTTAACTCTTAAGACTCTCCCTGCAAGGTATATTTGTTGATTGTCTCCCATTTATGTATTTCTTTATATCTGAGGGGACCCATATTTATTTATTTTATACTTTATGTTATGATCTGCTGCTGCTGCTGCTAAGTCACTTCAGTCGTGTCCGACTCTGTGAGACCCCATAGATGGCAGCCTACCAGGCTCCCCCGTCCCTGGGATTCTCCAGGCAAGAACACTGGAGTGGATTGCCATTTCCTTCTCCAATGCATGAAAGTGAAAAGTGAAAGTGAAGTCGCTTAGTCGTGTCCGACTCTGAGCGACCCATGGACTGCAGCCTACCAGGCTCTTCCGTACATGGGATTTTCTAGGCAAGAGTACTGGAGGGAGTGCCATTGCCTTCTCCATGTTATGATCTAGTGCTACCTTATTTACTTTTGGCCATTGGGAGCTCTTTCAGTTGTGTCCTTTTGACATATATACCCCCATGGTTGTGTGGGGCTTTTTTCTGGGAGCCCAGCACTACATGGGTCTCCAGGCTCATCTTGTATATTCCTGTTTAGTCCTAGAAGCAATTATTCTTCCTGCTCCTTGTTCCTGAAGAATGGCATTGAAACCAAATTTGGGTTCCATTGATTGTCTTTTCACTGTTGACTTTTGAGACTTGTTTGTGTTTTCTAGATACTGGTCTTTTGTCAGATTGGTGGGTTGCAAATATTTTATCCTAGTCTGTGGCTTGTCTTTTCATCCTGCTAACAGTTTTTCACAGAGCAAAAGTTTTTAATTTTGATGAAATCCTATTTATCAGTTTTTCCTTTTAAGGACTTTTGGTATCAAGTCTCTGAGAACTCATTATTCTTCCTGAAGATTTTCTCTGATTGTTTCTTGAAGTGTTTTATTTTACTTTTGCACTTGCTACATTTGCATATGCTCACTCTGACAACCCTAGCTAAGAGGAAACCTTGGTCTGATGGAAGCCTCCAGGGGCCTGAGGAGAGATGCCTTGCTGTACAGTTTCAATCGAAGTTATCAGCTCAAAACAACCTTCACTGAAATAAGAGACAACACAAGGAAAAGTACAAGTCACTTTCCTCAAAGCGAAAAAACTAAAAGCTAAGATTACTTAAGTTGGGGGCAAAAGTATTCAGTTGTGGCTATAAAGTAATAAAATGCATTCTTAGGAATGGTTTATGAACTTATAAAAATCGCCAACTTTGGGCTGGAAAAGAACATCACTCTGATGTCTTTGTGGTTCCTCTTGTTCTAACTTCTTTTATAAAACAAAGTCAGTTCATGGTACTTGCCTCACAGTAGCAGTCTGTATGTTCTTGATTACAATGTAGAGTCATGACCCCTCTGATTAACTATCTCGGGCATGGATCTGAAATGTAAAGAATCTACTTAGCACACTCTTCTGATCATCAGAGTTTGAGAATCACTGTCACAGCCCAAGGCCCCAGCCTTGTTATCTTAGAGTCAGTGCATCAGAGACATCTGTGGAGTCGTCTCAACTTTTGATGCCTAGGTGTCCACCAGGGATTGAGAACCTCTCCAAACACAGCCTGTCCTCAGAACACTTAATGCCTTGATAGGCACTCCACGCAATACCTTTTTAATATTGAAATACGACTTATTCTCGAAAGAAGTGGGAAACTTGCAATTTATACTTCTTAAGGCAGTGTTTCTCAAAGTGTGGATCTCATGCTGCTGCTAAGTCGCTTCAGTCGTGTCCAACTCTTAGCGACCCCATGGACTGCAGCCCACCAGGCTCCCCCGTCCCTGGGATTCTCCAGGCAAGAACACTGGAGTGGGTTGCCATTTCCTTCTCCAATGCATGAAAGTGAAAAGTGAAAGTGAAGTCGCTCAGTCGTGTCCAACTCTTAGCGACCCCATGGACTGAAGCCTACCAGGCTCCTCCGTCCATGGGATTTTCCAGGCAAGAGTACTGGAGTGGGGTGCCATTGCCTTCTCCTATGCTTCCAAATCACCTAGAGGGCTTGTTTAAAATGCAGATTCCTGAATCCCACTGAAGACCTACTGAATGATAACTTTTAGAGGTATGCCTGGACATTTGATTACTCCCTCTTTTGTAACTACTGGTGTATCTGGTCTCTGTTACAGCACTGGATAAGATGTATTTGTTTACCTGCTTGTCTCGCCTATTGAGACTGTGAACTCCTTCAGGGTAGGTATTGTTATTCCAAGCCCCAGATTAGGCACACTTAATTGTTGTATAGTTCTCAAAGGGTGGTCCGTGGAGGCTGGGAGTCTTAGAGATCCCTTTAAGGGTCACGAGATGCAAACTGTTTTCCCAGTAGTACTAGGACTCGATGTGCCTTTTTTGCTTCGTTGCTGCCATTTGCACTGTTGATGGAAAATCAGTGGTGGGTAAAATTGCTGGTGCCTTTCCAGGAATTAAGGCAGTGGAAACACATTGTGCTATTCGTCATTGTATTGTCCACTGTCATGCATTTGTAAAAAAAAAAAAATGCCAGTTTCACTTAAAAATATACTTCATGCTGCTGCTGCTGCTAAGTCGCTTCAGTTGTGCCCGACTATGCGACCCCAAAGACGGCAGCCTGGTGGCTCCCCCGTCCCTGGGATTCTCCAGGCAAGAACACTGGAGTGGGTTGCCATTTCCTTCTCCAACGCATGAAGGTGAAAAGTGAAAGTGAAGTTGCTCAGTCGAGTCCGACTCTTCTCGACCCCATGGACTGCAGCCCACCAGGCTCCTCCGTCCATGGGATTTTCCAGGCAAGAGTAGTGGAGTGGGGTGCCATCGCCTTCTCCATACTTCATGAAGAGTAAATTATTAATTTTATTAACTCTTAACCCTTGACTTCACACCTTTTTGACATTCTATGTGACAAAATGGTTAGGATGCATGAAACAGTTCTGCAGGCTAAAACTACACTGCTGAAAAAGGGTTTCCAGACCCAGTTTCAACTGTGTATGTGGAGGTGGAGGCCTCCCCACACCAACAAGCAATTCTTGAACCCCCAGCAGGGTGTCCAAGAATTCAAGTCATTTTTGACCCTGTCTACCGGGTACAGAATCAGATTCCACACGTAAAGGGTTCAGCCCCACAGGACCGTCCTCCACTCTAGGTGCCAGTCACACATCTAGGTCGTTACCTGTGCTTCTGACCAACTGGCTGCAAATCAGAGGTTCCCATGACTTGCTCCTCAGCTTCAGTGAATTTGCCAGGACAGCTCACAAATCCCGGGAAAACCCATCTATTTACTAGATTTCCAGTTTATACATAGGGTATGAGATATAGGGCATGGCCTGGTGGAAGGGGGCAGGGCTTCCATGCCCTCTCCAGGTACATGGGTCCCCCTGATCTTCACAGGTGTTCTCCAACCTGGAAACTCTTTGAACCCTGGCCTCTGGATTTTTAGTGAGGCTTCATTGCAAAGGCATGACTAAGTCATTGGCCATTGGCAACTAATTCAACCTTTAACCCCTCTGCCCTCCCCCGGAGGCTGGGCGTTGGGACTGAAAGTTACCACCCTCTAATCACATCGTTGATTCTCCAGAGAAGCAGCTCCCCCTCTTTCTGTCCCAGAGTCACTTTCCCTGAGGTATTTTAGGACCTGAGGATGAGAGTTCAAATATTATCCCACTGCTTTTATAGCTCAGGCAAGTCCAAGGGTTTGGAGAGCTGTGAGCTAGGATTTGTGAATTGAATATACATATTCATCTGAATGGGACTTCCCTGATAGGTCAGTTGGTAAAGAATCTGCCTGTGATGCAGGAGACCCCGGTTCAATTGCTGGGTTGGGAAGATCCCCTGAAGAAGGGATAGGCTACCCACTCCAGTATTGGGCTTCCCTTGTGGCTCAGCTGGTAAAGAATCCACCTGCAATGGGAGACCTGGGTTTGATCCTTGGGTTGGGAAGATACCCTGGAGAAGGGAAAGGCTGCCCACTCCAGTATTCTGGCCTGGAGAATTCCATGGACTGTATAGTCCATGGGGTCGGGTCACAAAGAGTCGGATACAGCGGAGTGACTTTTCACTTTCATACATCTGAATGACCGAATAGATGTTTTTCCTGTAAGTCACAATACCACAGCTGGTCTTGTGAGGAAAAAGCACATGCAACTAACATACTGGACTTGAAAACTAGCTGCTCTTTTTCCTGGAACATCATTTTTATTTGAAAGTACAAATAACACAAAAACTGTGGCTATGCAGATTTAGGTATTTGGCAGAACTTTTCTTGAAAACCAAGTGAGCTTGTCGCTTCAAGGAGCACAACTGACAGTATTTGTTGCTAATGATGAAATTAGACCTTTAAAGAAAAAGGAATTTTGGAAAACTTACCTTGTTTGAGCTTGACAGCTTCCTAATACTTAAAAATGCTTTTCTAATTAGATTGGTGGTAATTAAAAAGATAATGAAGTATGTTAACATTTGAAAGACTGCATAGCTCAGTGAACTATTTTCCAAATCAATGCATGATGCCATCAATCATGCATGAGTAAAAGATCCAGTTAAAGTACAGAATAAACCAATGGGTTTTAATGTATCAGAGAACAAAAATTCACTAATAGTTTTCAGATCCCACATTGCAGTTAACTTTTAAGGAGCTACCATTTGTTGAATTTTAGTGCAGTATTAGAATATCCTACAATTTATCTCAAAAGGCTATTAAAAGACTTCTCCATCTACACAGTTCAGTGAGGCTGGATTTTCTTCATATATTGTACTTCAACCAAAACTAAAATTGTATTAATAACAGGTTGAATGCAGAGGCAAATACACGAATCCAATGGCTTTCTATTAAGCCAGACATTAAAGAAATTTACAAAAATGAAAGCAATATTCTTTGATTAAAAAAAATGTTTGGAAAATATTTTCCCACAAAAATATTTACATGAAATGGATTCTTATTTTCAAATAAATTGTTTAAATTTCTCAGTGGTAACATGTAGTACACTAAATCATGATAGACCCTGTCTACAGGGTTCTCAGCAGTTAGTATAGAGGGTACTGAGAGCCTCCCCCCAAAACTGAACACCTGGTATGGAGGCTGCATCAGGGATTTGGAGAAAGAGGAGCTTGGAATTCAAGTTCCAATTCTATCACTTAACTGATTTTAGGTTAAGTTACTTAGGTGCAGGCTCAGAAGACAGAGCATGGGTTTACAGCTCCATCACTTGCTGGTAGCATGTTAACTACCTCTGCAAATAGAGATAACCTACAAAACCCTGTTGCTGTGAGAATTAAATGGGATTATACTTGTAAAATGCTTACAACTGTACCTAGAACATGGTAAGAGCTCAGTAAAAGCCAGCTACTGTTATTAGTTACATTAGTCATCTAACAGCATCCTAGTAACTGGCTTGCTTTATCCTCTGCAGAGAACTGAAGCTATTCAGGTGTTATAAATTTGAGAAGGTATAAGTAAACTTGTGGATAATTGTGTGTGGCTTAAACAGTAAGAGAGTATGTTACAAAAACTTTTAGTTTTCCTATTCTCAGCTTTTGAAGAAATTAGATTGACAAACATCCCCTGAACCCTTGCCCTATAATTTAGTTAGGAAACAGAAAAGTATTGTAGGCCCAAAGGAATTGAGGTCTTGCAGAAAACTAAATCCTCAGGAGATCTGGGCAGCTCTACTACTTAAGAAATTCATTTAAACTCTTGACCTCAGTCATGTCATCTTGTTAAGACAAAAATATCACCTCCGACCTCCCTTGCGGCTTCTGAATCCTGCCAAGCTCACCTCAACATCTTTTAAATACACCTTTTCGGCAGCCTCGAAATCCTAATAAACGCCAGGAAGAAGGGCAAAGCCCCAAAGATCTTTTTCCCCTTGCAAATGCCAACATGTGTGTTCTCAGCACCCAGAAGCGAAGGTCTGGACAGCCGCAGCTGCTGCCAGCGCCCTGCCCAACTTTTCAGCAGGGGGTAGCATGCCAGCGTCCTCGCACCATTCTGGCCATTAGCAGGTCAGCCGGGGTACCACGGGGGCCAGGACGTCTGTCTTCCTCTCTATAAAGTGAAGAGGCTGGGCACGTTTATCCTTGCTCGAAGAACCTTGGCTTTCACCGAGACTTGACAGGCTTTCCACTCGTAACGCCTCAGGCCGCGTCCCTCCCTTCCAAAGACCTCCTGAGCCTTGTGCCGAGAACCCGCGGGAGGCTTCGGAGCGGAGGGCACGCCGCACGCAACACCCACTAGTCCCACGCGCCGACCTCCAGCCGGTTCCGAGGATAACATCTCGCGCGAGTCCCTCCACCTCTCGCGACACTTCCTGCCAGCGCCCCTGCGGGTCTCCAAGCCCCGGCCGTCGCTCCACTGCGCGCTCCCCGTCACCTCAGCTCTCTGCTCTCGGCGGCCCGGCCGGCTGGCAGCTCGCCTACTGGGAGCGCGGTGGAGAACGGTGTTGGCGCGAATCCCGCGGGCCCGCAAGCTCCGCCCCGCCCCGCCCCGGCTCGCGGGGCAGGCTTCCGCGGGGACATGTCGTGCCCCTCTGAGCGAGGGCAGCAGAGCGCGAAAGGCTGTGAGGTAGCCAGGTGAGTCCGCGGCGGCCGGGCCCCGGGCCCCCGACCCGAGGGGCGGCTGGGAGGCCCTGCGGGATGGAGATGCCAGGAGCGGAGGAGGGCGCGATGCCCGGAGGCAGGGAAGCGGGGGCCCGGGAGGACCAGCCCCGGCGGGGCGGGGGGTGGCCTCGGTCTCAGGGACGCGGCCTGGGCCCTCTTGGTATCGACGGCTCCTGGAGGCGCCGGGAAGTCATCCGGTTTCCACCCGCGTCCCGCTGCTCGCTGCGGGGCTGGAGGCGGGACGGGGAGAGGCGTCCGCGAGTCCTGAGGTCTCAAACCTGGGTCGCAGGAGGCCCGGGGTCCTGGGGAGAGGGGACATGCGAGGTGGTGGAGGTAAATTCGTGCTGGAGAGAAAAAAAGATAAAAAGTGGCGGAAGCCGGGGAGCGGCGGCTCAGAGGAAGGCCGGGTGTTCTCGGTCCAGCTGCACTGAGTGCCGAGGTGGTCTCGCCCGCTCCCCTCGCCGGAGCCTGGGTTTCCCTTTTGTGGTCTGTCTGCAGCGTTGGTTAGTCTCTGCCGAGCGGTGAAGGGGAAACACAATGGTCAGTCTTCCTTGGGGCAAGAAGGTCACTTGCTACTTTTTTCCTCTTGAAACCTGGACCGTGCGAGTGGGCGCGCGCCTGCGCGCAGTGGCCCAAGCGAGGGTTCGCGTTTTCAGAAATTTGTACCTTCGTCCGTGCTTCAGCACCCTTCAAGGATTGATAAGAAGTGACTGTTACCTTAAATGAATAGTTTTATTTTCAGTGTTGTAATTCCCGTAATCTGGAGCCTAAAAGCAGGTGTTATTAAAAACAGTTGGAGTAAATGTTTTTGGCTTTGGCACTAGATTTATATTGGAAATTGGGGTAAAGTGGTTTGGGGTGTTTTTGCAATCAAGATTTTGACCATGCGTTTCTCATGATTCCAGTTTTGTTTAATTAAAATCGTAGTTTTCTGGGAGGATTGGGAGATCAGTGCAAAGCCCGTTGATCTAACTATAAGAAGCATTTTGTTTAAAGCCTCCTTCCCTCCCTAAAAAAAACAAAAACCAACCAAACAAAAAGCTGTTAATTTGTTATTTATATTTTAAATTGTGTGGCTGCCTTAGGTGTTGTCTTTTTTTTTTTTTCCCAGAAATTCCTCTTAAAAATAACCCTGTTTTGTGTGTGTGTGTCTGTGTGTATGAACAATTACACTGTTAATAGAAGGAAATTTTTTTTCTGAGAGTTTTCTTTTGTCTTTTAGAGAACAAAATGTCATCAGTGGAGTCACAGCAGGAACAGTCGTCCCAGTCAGACCCATCTCCATCACCAAATTCATGTAGTTCCTTTGAGCTCCTAGACATGGATGCTGGCAGTTTGTATGAACCAGTTTCTCCTCATTGGTTTTATTGTAAGATAATAGATTCTAAGGAGACATGGATTCCTTTCAACTCGCAGGATTCACAGCAGCTGGAAGAGGCATACAGCTCTGGTAGGGTGAAAGTGATGACTTGTAACAGGCGAGGACTTACTGTCATTCCTTTAAAACTGTAATATGATAGTCATTATAGTGAGTGCTGTTTCTAGTTATCTCCTATAGCATTTTAATACTGAAGTTCTGCATTACTGTCCAGTGAGTTTATAATATTCAAAATTTGGTCTGTATTTTGAAAACAGTGCCTATTGTAATTTCTGCATAGTTATCCAATAATGTTTCTTATGTTTCAGTTTTTGTTTAAAAAGAATGGTGGGTGGTAGTATCATATTGCAAAAGAATGAATTCTTTAATTTTTCACTTGTTTTTTCTATGCTGGTTAGTACTTTATCATCATGAGGTCATTAATTTACCTTTTGACCCCTTAAGCAAAAAATTCAGGAAAGCTTTCTTATTTACAGTTGTTTTTTTTTTTTAAGGGATACTATAATCTCCTCAGAAAAAGAGCAAAATAGTATTTGGGTATTATTTTTTTCATGTTTCATTAAAGCCAAGAATGATTTTGATGGTTTAGCCAAGAAGAAAGGAATCATTCATGTGCTTTATAACATTATTTAGCATATAACTCAGAGTTGTATTTTGGGAGTGGCAGTTGTATTTTATTTTGCTATACTATGTGCTGCTTTTCCCCTTTCCAATCCTCAATAGGAAAAGATTGTGATAGAATTGTTCCCACTGATGGGGGTAGATATGATGTTCATTTGGGGGAGAGGATGCGGTATGCTGTTTACTGGGATGAGCTGGCTTCAGAAGTGAGACGATGTACCTGGTTTTACAAAGGAGACAAAGATAATAAGTATGTTCCATACTCGGAGAGCTTCAGCGAAGTTCTAGAGGTATTCCTTTGACCTCTTTTACTCATTTTCTTCCTTTTCTTCTCTTATTTAATAATCTTTTCTTCCTCTTTGTGACTTATTTTGTGAATTTATAAAGAGAGCTTGGTTCTATCTGCATCACAGTTTATGGCATTTCTTTTTGCAAGTCCGTTTCAGGATAAAGTAGTTTTCAGATTTTAAAATATTACAGAAACTGTTTATGTCTTTAAAAATTTTTTTCTCTAATGGTGATCATTGTTAGTATTTAAACTATGACCATGAAGTTGTTCATTTTTGCTTTTATTTTTCTTGCTCTGAAACTATTCTGAAATTTGCTTTAAATTGGAGTAGGACATTAATATTGTTGAAAGAAATATATCAAAATGTGAACAATGATTATTTCTAGTCTAGATGATGGAATTAGGACTGATTTTTTGTCTTTGTTCTGATACTTATTGTAATTTTAAAAGAATTTTAAAATTTGATAAATCAAGAGAAGGAACTGTATATGTAATATCCTAATTTTGTGGATAATATACATGCATTAATATCATTGAAAGAAATATATCAAGATGTGTATTGATGTCGGAAGCCACTTTAGGCATTACTGACAGTGTATAGCTGTTTTTTCCAGTCTAGATGATAGTAGCAGAATGATTATTTTTTGTTGATTGTTTTTTGTTTTATTCTATACTAGTGTCTGTTGTCATTTAAAGAGAATTAAAATCAATTTGATAAATTGGAGTAAGATATTCTTACTGTAATTGTTTATCTAGCAGTATTCTTGTAGAGAGGTTCAATTTTAATAGAAAAGCCATTAGAGAAATCTAATGAAATGTGTCTTGTTTTAAGGAAACTTACATGCTTGCTGTAACTCTGGATGAATGGAAAAAGAAATTGGAGTCTCCCAACAGAGAAATTATTATATTACACAATCCAAAGGTAAAGCAAATTAAGGCCCTTCTTCTTCTTCTTCTTTTTTTTTTTTTTAAGGCCCTTCTTTAATGATAGGATTGGGCTTCCCTGGTGGCTCAGAGGTTAAAGCCTCTGCCCACAATGCGGGAGACCTGGATTCAATCCCTGGGTCAGGAAGATCCCCTGGAGAAGGAAATGGCAACCCACTCTAGTATTTTTGCCTGGAGAATCCCATGGGTGGAGGAGCCTGGTGGGCTACAGTCCACAGGGTCTCGAAGAGACTGAGGGACTTCACTTTGACTTTAATGATAGGATTAAGATTAATTGAGTTACTAAAGAGAATGCAATTAATTCTTAGTGGTTTCTTTTTTCTAGCGATTCTACATAGGATAACCTTTGGAAATTTTTATATTGCATTCATAAGAATCTGCCTGCAATGCAGGAGCCCCAGGTTTGATCCTTGGGTTGGGAAAATTCCCCTGGAGAAGGAAATGACAATCCATTCCATTATTCTTGCCTGGTGACTTCTATGGACAGAGGAGCCTGGTGGGCTACAGCTCATGGGATTACAGAGTTGGACACAACTGAGTGACTTTCTCTTTCACACTTTATGTTTTGAAAGACTTGTCCCCACCCCTCAGAAGGTATTAAGATGTCTTTAATGTAGAATAAATATCTTTATTGCTCTGATCTTTTTTATTTAAGCTTATGGTGCATTACCAGCCAGTTGCAGGGTCCGATGAATGGGGTTCAGCACCTGCTGAGCAAGGTCGACCTCGAACAGTGAAGAGGGGGGTTGAGAACATCTCTGTTGACATTCACTGTGGTAATGTTAATCATTCATTTTTTTCTTATCTTCTGATGTACTTGTTTATGACTTAAACTGTGGACTTTTTCTATGATATTGATTACCTTGAGGCTTAAAAAATGGTCTTTAATCCAATGGGCTTATTCTAAGTTAAGATTAGTATTACTTGATCTAGTGAGAATCTTAATAGGTATAAAAATCTCTTTTGAAGTTGCTAAGTATATATGGTGGGATGGATAAAATTTGGGCACTACTAATCAGGAAGTCACTAAGTACAAATGAACTGCTTTAGTCCTAATTCTAAGAAATGTGATTCTTCCTGCTTGCTTATTTATTCCTGGTAACTTGTGTCCTTGAAGTTTTTCAACCAGGGGAAACTATTTTTTATTAGGACCCTGATGGTTATCCACTGGTCTCTAGCTAGGGGCATTTATGGTTGGTTTTGTAATATATTTAACTGGATTATAAAATTCCTTTTAAGTATTCTGTCAATGCCAAATTATCTGAATTTGGTAACTGCCCTCTGTTACACAAGAGACTATTCTTAGGAAACACACAAAATATTAACGGTTTAAAGAGATGTGATGTCTGTAGTTTGATAATGTATGCAGCCTACTCCCAAATGGTTCTAAAAATAAATGTGTGTGAACAATGGTAAAGTATGGAATCTGTGTGAAAAAGAGATTTTTTGTACTATTCTTTCAAGTTTTCTGTAAGATTGCAGTTGTTTCAAAATAAAAAGTTTAAAAATCCTGAAAAATTCTTTCACTGACTTACTGGGTTAGTGCAAACCTAATTGTAGTTTTGGACCATGAATTTTAAATCATTATAGCTAGGCTCAAACATGTTTTTATTAATCAAAATAGGAACCATTTCAATCAACACATTTTTGCCAACAATAAATAAGTTTTATTCCTGTAGCATAAAAATCCATGCTTCCAGATTTGACAGACTCTTTGGAAAGCATTTTTTGCCTCATTCTGGTTGTGAAAGTTTTCCCTGCAAAAAGTTGTCAAGATGCTTGAAGAAGTAGTAGTCAGTTGGCAAGAGGTCGGGTGAATACGGCAGATGAAGTAAAACTATGTAGCCCAATTTGTTCAACTTTTGAAGTGTTGTTTGTGCAACGTGGGGTTGGGTGCTGTTGTGCAGAAGAATCGGGCCCTTTCTGTTGACCAATGCCGGCTTCAGGCGTTGCAGTTCTCAGTACATCTCATTGATTTGCTGAGCATACTTCTCAGATGTAATGGTTTCGCTGGGATTCAGAAAGCTGTAGTGGATCAAACTGGCAGCAAACCACCAAACAGTGACCTTGACTTTTTTTTGGTACACCTTTAGCTTTGGGAAACGCTTTGGAACTTCTTGGTTCAGCCACTGAGCTGGCTGTCGCCGGTCGTTGTATAAAATCTACTTTTTGTCCCATGTCACAATCTGATCAAGAAATAATTCATTATTGTTGCACAGAATAAGAGAAGATGACACTTCAACGACAATTTTTTCAATTTTCGGTCAGCTCATGAGGCACCCACTAAGCGAACCTTTTCACCTTTCTAATTTGCATCAAATGCTGAACAGCTGTAGAAGGTCGATGCTGAGTTCTTCTGCAACTTCTTGTTAGTTTTAAGAGGGTCAGCTTTGATGATGGCTCTCAGTTGGTCATTATCAACTTCCAGTGGCTGGCCAGTATGCTCTTCATCTTCAAGGCTGTCATCTCCTTTGCAAAACTTCTTCAACCACTGCTGCACTGTACATTCATTAGCAGTTCCTAGGCTAAATGTACTGTTGATGTTGCACGTTATCTCCGCTGCTTTACAACCCATTTTGACCTTATTTAAGAAAATCACTCGAATTTGCTTTTTGTCTAACATCATTTTCATAGTCTAAAATAAGAATAAAATAAACAGCAAGTAATAGTACTTAGCAAAGAAAGAAGGTGAGAAATGTGTATTAAAACACATTTAGATGTTAGATCTATAACATAATCACATTTATTTAAAATGTTTTCCAATATCAAATGGCAAAGTTCAACAATGCAAAAACCGCAATTACTCTTGCACCAACCAAATATTTTTAAGATAAATTAGAAACACTTTTGAGATAAATTAGAAACAAAGTAAAATTGCAATATTTTTACTAAGTAGTGAAATATAGGAAAATATGTGTCTTTAAAAAAAAATCTGCTCATATTTTAACCTGCCCATTTCTATTACCTACTTGTTGTGAATGTTTGATTTTGGAATACATGACTGGTTATACTGAATAACTTTTCTTTATAATTTCACTTGTAGGGGAACCTTTACAAATAGATCACTTGGTTTTTGTAGTCCATGGAATCGGACCTGCTTGTGATCTCCGCTTTCGAAGCATTGTACAGTGTGGTAGGTTCGCAAAGCGTGTCAGGTTAGATCATGTAAAGGGACTGTTAGTGCTCCTCTGAGCTGAGATAGTGTTGTCTTAGGCTGTCCTCTTAGCTGCATAATAAGATTTGGAGAGCTGAAGACAGGTGGCAAGGTAGTAAAGCCTCCCAGCTTAGACCTAAAGTGCTAGTAACTTCCTTAGGCTAATAGGTTTATACTCTTAACTAAGTTCTTGAGTGAATAAGCCTTCAAGTCTGATAAAATTGTTTTATGATGTGATTGTCCTGTTTGTAACTATTCCAAATTTAAAGGGAACCATAAATATGTGACCATAAAGATAATCTAGTTTAAATGAACAACTGAAACCTACATTTTTTTAACTTAGACTGTGATAAACCTCATGATACTCTGGAATATTTAGGTCATTAACTTGATTTCATGGGGTCGCAAAGAGTCGGACACGACTGAGCGGCTGATCTGATCTGATCTCTGAACTTGATTTTGAAAGGTAGTATTCATAGTCTAATTGTCCCAATTTGGGAGTCTTATCCTAATGACTAATGCTTCTAAGCATAAACTTTCTAGAAGGTTAAGATCAATGTAATGTGAATTCTAAACATCAGTGGTTTTCCTAAAATATTGGATAATGAATGATTGTTTGAGTGCAAGGCCAACTGACATCGTCAAGTGATTCTTTTAAAAAAATAAAACAGTTCATCTGACACAGAAGTTTTGAAGTTAGCGTGTGTGTGTTTAATGAAAATGTTTTGTATAGTATAAGCAGTTCTATATGAAAGGAGTGTCTTTTCCTATACGCAGTATTAATTTTTCTTAAATATCGCTCTAGTTTTGACTCTGGTCAGTAGGTGCTCTAAGCAAATGTAGATGAGTGTGGTATAATCGTATGATCTGTTGCATCCTAATTCTGTGAATTGATTGCTTCACTGTTAATGCATTAGTTAATTTTCTTTTCTAGTTAATGATTTTCGCAGTGTTTCTTTGAACCTGCTACAGACTCATTTTAAGAAAGCCCAAGAAAATCAGCAGATTGGGAGGGTAGAATTTCTCCCAGTCAACTGGCACAGTCCCTTGCATTCCACTGGTGTAGATGTGTGAGTAGTACTTTACACCTTTGAGTTGTTACCTGTGATTGTAATGTTTTCTGATCATTAATATGCTTAGGAACATCTCTGCTGTTAGCTCAGAGTGTATATAAAATTCTGTTCAACAAAAAACTTTTTGTACTTCTGTGTCATTTTCTTAGAGTTACATTATTAAGTGCTGAACAATCCCTTTGTTTAACCAGCTTGGGTCAGGAGTAGGGAATGGTGTGTATCTTCTTCGAGTATGTTTTAATGGCTCATTAGTGTTTATTATTGCAGCTTTACTATTTCTTTAGCATAAAGGAGGTTATGGAATTTAAGTTTTCTGCTTAAAACATCTTTCCTTTTTTCAGAGATCTGCAGCGAATAACCCTTCCTAGCATTAACCGCCTCAGGCACTTTACAAACGACACGATTCTGGATGTCTTCTTCTACAACAGCCCCACCTACTGTCAGACTATCGTGGACACAGTCGCTTCTGAAATGAACCGAATTTATATACTTTTCCTGCAGAGGAACCCTGATTTCAAAGGGAGTGTATCCATTGCTGGTCATAGTTTAGGTAATGAATTCTCTATGACTGGAGAGGACTATCATATTTTATGGATACCTTTTAAGTATTTTTGAAGTACAGTGTCTTTTATCAGTGTCAGATTCAGAGGTCTAGAACTGGTGTGTGATGAAATATTAGGAAGGGGTTGGAAGGGTGATGGTGGATTGGAAAGAAAGACTCCCTACTTAGTAGATTTTGCTACATGGGTAATTGGCTTATTCCTTTTTTGTGTAAAAGGCAGCTGTTCAGTGCTAATGCTTCAAAATTGTCCCCTATTCTTCTGTTTTACTTACAGGTTCGCTTATATTGTTTGATATCCTAACAAATCAGAAAGATTCTTTGGGAGATACTGACAGTAAAAAGGTAATTTAGATGTTCAGATAGGTTTTCTCGTATTATTTCTTAGGGATTTTTAGATTTTAGATTTTTTTTCCCACTTAGTCTCATACCATAATATTAAATTTACATTTATTTTAATTTTAACAGATTTGTAATTATCTCTGTTATTCTTGGATGATAGAAGCAAAATAGTAATATGCTTCTATAAATATTTGCCACATTCTAAAATAATTATGGAGTGCCTGATGAACTATGGACTGAGGTTCGTGACATTGTACAGGAGACAGGGATCAAGACCATCCCCATGGAAAAGAAATGCAAAAAAGCAAAATGGCTGTCTGGGGAGGCCTTACAAATAGCTGTGAAAAGAAGAGAAGCGAAAAGCAAAGGAGAAAAGGAAAGATATAAGCATCTGAATGCAGAGTTCCAAAGAATAGCAAGAAGAGATAAGAAAGCCTTCCTCAGCGACCAGTGCAAAGAAATAGAGGAAAACAACAGAATGGGAAAGACTAGAGATCTCTTCAAGAAAATTAGAGATACCAAGGGAACATTTCATGCAAAGAGGGGCTCGATAAAGGACAGAAATGGTATGGACCTAACAGAAGCAGAAGATATTAAGAAGAGATGGCAAGAATACACAGAAGAACTGTACAAAAAAGATCGTCACGACCCAGATAATCACTATGGTGTGATCACTCACCTAGAGCCAGACATCCTGGAATGTGAAGTCAAGTGGGCCTTAGAAAGCATCACTACGAACAAAGCTAGTGGAGGTGATGGAATTCCAGTTGAGCTATTTCAAATCCTGAAAGATGATACTGTGAAAGTGCTGCGCTCAATATGCCAGCAAATTTGGAAAACTCAGCAGTGGCCACAGGACTGGAAAAGGTCAGTTTTCATTCCAATCCCAAAGAAAGGCAATGCCAAAGAATGCTCAAACTACCGCACAATTGCACTCATCTCACATGCTAGTAAAGTAATGCTCAAAATTCTCCAAGCCAGGCATCAGCAATATGTGAACCGTGAACTTCCAGATGTTCAAGCTGGTTTTAGAAAAGGCAGAGGAACCAGAGATCAAATTGCCAACATCCGCTGGATCATGGAAAAAACAAGAGAGTTTCAGAAAAACATCTATTTCTGCTTTATTGACTACGCCAAAACCTTTGACTGTGTGGATCACAATAAACTGTGGAAAATTCTGAAAGAGATGGGAATACCAGACCACCTGACCTGCCTCTTGAGAAACCTATATGCAGGTCAGGAAGCAACAGTTAGAACTGGACATGGAACAACAGACTGGTTCCAGATAGGAAAAGGAGTATGTCAAGTCTGTATATTGTCACCCTGCTTATTTAACTTCTATGCAGAGTACATCATGAGAAACGCTGGGCTGGAAGAAGCACAACCTGGAATCAAAATTATGGGGAAAAATATCAATAACCTCAGATATGCAGATGACACCACCCTTAGGGCAGAAAGTGAAGAGGAACTAAAAAGCCTCTTGATGAAAGTGAAAGAGGAGAGTGAAAAAGTTGGCTTAAAACTCAACATTCAGGAAACGAAGATCATGGCATCTGGTCCCATCACTTCATGGCAAATAGATGGGGAAACAGTGGATACAGTGTCAGACTTTATTTTTTTGGGCTCCAAAATCACTGCAGATGGTGACTGCAGCCATGAAATTAAAAGACGCTTACTCCTTGGAAGAAAAGTTATCACCAACCTAGATAGCATATTGAAAAGCAGAGACATTACTTTGCCAACAAAGGTCTGTCTAGTCAAGGCTATGGTTTTCCCAGTGGTCACGTATGGATGTGAGAGTTGGACTGTGAAGAAAGCTGAGTGCCGAAGAATTGATGCTTTTGAACTGTGGTGTTGGAGAAGACTCTTGAGAGTCCCTTGGACTGCAAAGAGATCCAACCAGTCCATTCTAAAGGAGATCAGCCCCGGGATTTCTTTGGAAGGAATGATGCTAAAGCTGAAACTCCAGTACTTTGGCCACCTCATGCGAAGAGTTGACTCACTGGAAAAAACTCTGATGCTGAGAGGGATTGGGGGCAGGAGGAGAAGGGGATGACAGAGGATGAGATGGCTGGATGGCATCACTGACTCGATGGCCATGAGTCTGAGTGAACTCCAGGAGTTGGTGATGGACAGGGAGGCCTGGCGTGCTGCGATTCATGGGGTCGCAAAGAGTCGGACACGACTGAGTGACTGAACTGAACAGAAAATAATTATGGTTATCTTATTTCATTATAAATACGCACTGCTGCTAAGTCACTTCAGTCGTGTCCAACTCTGTGCGACCCCATAGACGGCAGCCCACCAGGCTCCACCGTCCCTGGGATTCTCCAGGCAAGAACACTGGAGTGGGTTGCCATTTCCTTCTCCAGTGCATGAAAGGAAAAGTGAAAGTGAAGTCGCTCAGTCATGTCTGACTCTTAGCGACCCCATGGACTGCAGCCTACCTGGCTCCTCCATCCATGGGATTTTCCAGGCGAGAGTACTGGAGTGGGTTGCCATTGCCTTCTCTACTGATCTGTTATTAGAGTTACAGAATCATTGAATTGAAATGGAATTTGCGTATGAGGAAATGAAGAATGAATTGAATGCAAATTGATATAGTTTATAGAAATTCTGCTTGAAAGCTGTCCTTAAACACTACTAAGAGCTCAGGGAAAGTTTTGTTAATGATGATGAAGAATACTTTAATAGTCATTCATTCACCGAGTCATTTATTTAAAAACATATAAAGTTTTAATCGACTGCAAAAACTTAAAGATCAATCACATTTTAGTTTATATTTTGTATACATTTCGATTTAGTCAAAGTTAAGATACTGTGTGGCTATCTTACATAGTGCTTTTCTTTATTGCAAAGTAGTAGTAATAAAAAAATCTAAATGAATTTAGACAATATAAGTTTTACAATTTAATTTTTAGGATTTGCCAAGTATTTTCATGGATCAAGGAGATACACCAACACTGGAGGAAGAGTTGAAGAAACTTCAACTGTCTGAATTCTTTAGTATCTTTGAGAAGGAGAAAATAGATAAGGAAGCTCTGGTAAAAATAATCTTTTAAAACTGTACACTCTTCCATTTTCAGTATTTTTATTGCTTATTTTCATCATACTGCTGGCTAAGAGTCTGCCCTTTAGAAGCATTTTAGTCATACATACTTTATCATTAGTAATGCTCTTTAGCATTATTTGTTGTTTTTTTTTTTTCCATCATATAAAGTGATCTTTTTTTTGTGGGAGTTCAAAGTTCAGAGGAGCCACGTTGATAATAGGAATAGAGCAAAGACTAAAATCCAGCACAGCTCTGAAAACATGAGAGCAGGTGTAAAGGCCCCTGACTTTTCCAGCTCTTATTTTGTTACACTTTCCAGAGCTCTACTTATGGGTATTTGCTTATTTTTTTGCCACCTCAGGTGTGCCTTTTTTTTTTTTTTTAAGGTTTGTGACACATTTGTTCATTTAACAGGTATTTACTAAATACCTACTATGATCAGGCAGCTGTACCAAGTATGAGGTAGAGTGCTGATAAGGCAGATATCGTTCAAACCTCATGGTACTTATAGCTTAGTGGAAGAGACACAGATGGCCAAACACATAATTAATTACAGCTGTGCTAAGTTCTAAGTAGGGAAAGTACACAGTGGTTTAGGAGTATACCAACAGGATGAGCTGATCTAATCTGGGGGAGCGAAGGAAGACTTCATCAGGGAGCAGCCCTTTAGCCGACATCTGGATTGTTGGTGTGTTTTCTGCTCTGTGTGTCACTGCTCACGTGCATGAACAGGAACATAACCTTTCTCAGGAATGGAACATCTGAGGAGCGTGGAAACCGTGGAGGATTTTTCTGTCATGAAGTTAGATACTCCTTTCTGTAGGCTTTTTTTTTTTTTTTTACAATAGTATCTGTATTACTACAGCATTGATAACTCCAGAATTGATATTTTATATTCCTTTTTTAAACTCCTTTATTAAGAGATAAAGTTATTAATGATGCTTTACCACTGGGGACTCTTAGTCATGTAAAGCCAAGAACAACAGAGTGCTTAGGCCTATTCCTCTCAGAGAATAGGACATTTAATTGATTTTATTTTGCCTAGAAATAAAAACAGTGTTTGATTTTTTATGCTTAGACTTTATGTACAGACAAAGACCTTCAGGAAATGGGAATTCCTTTAGGACCAAGAAAGAAGATACTAAACTACTTTAGGACCAGAAAAAATTCAATGGTATGTGCTTAATATAGCTTACGGGATTAAACAGTGTTCTGACTCCCTTGTACCCTTGTGCATTTTGAGATGTATAGGGAGCTAAGCAGTTGTAAAAATTTACCTTTGGCTCTGTTTTTTAGAAACTAAATACATTTTATTAATATCTTTAAAAATATTATCAGTGTCAGAAGTCTTATCTCCCCTGGACTTCTACCATTCAATTGTTTTCCTTTTTTGGGTAGCTTTATAACTAGTTTATTGAAATATATTGCACATCACATACCATAAAATTCACCCTTTTAAAATATACAATTCAGTGGGTCTTGGTATATTCAGAGTTGAATACCCATCACCACTATCGAATTCCAGAACATTTCCATCACTGTAAAAAGAAACATCATATTCAACAGCAGTCACTCCCCATTCGTCCCTCCTGTGAACCACTAATGTATTTTCTGTCTCTGAATTTTCTTATTCCGGATATTTCTTATAAATGAAGTTACACGATATGTGGCTTTTTGTGACTGGCTTCTTTCACTTAGCATAATGTATTCAAAGTATAACCACGTTGTAACAGTACTTGTGCACTGAGTATTTTTGGCCACTGAATTCCTTTCCATAGCCTAGATGATTATCTTTCAACTGTTCAGTAGGTTGCTTGGTTCTGGTTTAAGGCTGATAGAGACATAGTGTCTGCTTTGATTAGAAAGGCATAGGACTGCACTGAACTCAGCAGCCCCCAGCGCCCCACAGTGCTCTGCTGCTGTTTTCTCTCATGATGGTTGCCCAAAATTTCAGTTACTATCCAGATGGCTTTGTACAGCTTTCATCATTTCAGAGCATGTAGGGATATCAATTCATAATTTAAGGCAGCTTTGGTTTTCATTAGCTGTATTTTGTTTTCTGAGAGATTCTTAAAATTGTTGACTGTCGTTTCAAAACCTTCCCAAGCATCCTTTTAAACCGGTAGAAAACTGTATAATCCTTTGGATATTTTTTACTACTTAGCAGCTCCACAGAACTATTGTTTATTCTTTAGGGTGTTAATAGACCAACCCCTCAATCACCTGCTGGGGCAAATATGTCTAATATCCCCAAAGAGTCGGAGTTCTACAGTAGTACTGATGGTCTGGACGTCGGCATTGGGCAGGTAAACAGTACTCATTTTCTTTGGTCATTTTATTGTTTGCCATTTGTACTGTAGAAACAGATGTAACTTTTATTATCAGTAAGAGATGCTTTTATTTCCTTCATCCAGGTGCCTGTAAAATACCCCCGGCTTATCTATAAACCAGAAATATTCTTTGCTTTTGGATCTCCCATTGGAATGTTCCTTACTGTCCGGGGACTGAAAAGAATTGACCCCAACTACAGATTTCCAACATGCAAAGGTTTCTTCAATATTTATCACCCTGTAAGCATTGGACAGCTCTTGTGATTTTGCCTGAATGTTAGGGCTTATTGGTGAAGAGCATATGATAGTCTATTGTGTTGATTTACTTTTTTCTATACTATTTTGTACTAATGAGAAAATTTATAATATGAACCTGGAAGTAAAGGGGACAGAACAAGTACATTTAAAAATAAATGAGCTTATAATTATTCTTATTCCTGAGACCATCATTATGATCAGCAGAGGTATATGTAACTATTGTTTTCTGCATGTAGTTTGATCCTGTGGCCTATAGGATTGAACCAATGGTGGTCCCAGGAGTGGAATTTGAGCCAATGCTGATCCCACATCATAAAGGCAGGAAGCGGATGCACTTAGGTATGTCTTGAGTCCAGAACCTGATAATTGTAGACCTTCTGGTCAGTGCAGGCTGACTGGACCTTGTTCACTTTGTTTAGCTATGTTGAGCCCTTTTATCTCCGTAAACCATGTAGCGTTCTTTTTCACATGTGTTTCAGAACTGAGAGAAGGCTTGACCAGGATGAGCATGGACCTTAAGAATAACTTGCTAGGTTCGCTGCGGATGGCCTGGAAGTCTTTCACCAGAGCTCCATACCCTGCCTTACAAGCTTCGGAAACTGCGGAAGAAACAGAAGCAGAACCTGAGTCAAATTCGGAGAAGCATAGTGGTCAGTGACTCTGTACACAGTGATTACCTGCACCGGGCCAGAGAAGAGGGACTCCCTGAAGTCTGGTTCTTATTCTCCCAGGGTCTTCTTAACTTTCCCCTTGTTGTTGAGAACCAGCACTAGACTATGAGTCCTACTGGGCCTTCAGCTCTGCTGGTTTCTGTCTGTCATCAAATAGCCACAAATTGTGGAAACACATTATTTGTGAGGGAAAGTGTTAAGAGAAGCTGAGCATCTAGTAACTAGGCTTTAAACCATTCCCCACTCGGGCACTGTGGTGGTGATGCTAAGAGCCTACACTGTGAAGAACCTTGCTTTTACCAGGGAATGTTTGTGTATTCATGGGTCAGTTTTATTTTCCTGGCTGGGGACTAGCTGGGACACTTCTTTTGATTGCACAGTTAGTTCAGCATTCTTTTGCTTTTTAACTGCAAAAGGAGTTTCTTTTCAACTGCCTAAGGCGATCTAACTGCATTTAGTTTGTAAACCAAAGAAAGTGAAAGTGAAGTCGCTCAGTCGTGTCTGACTCTTTGCGACCAGTGGGACCAGTGGACGGTAGCCCACCAAGCTCCTTTGTCCATGGGATTCTCCAGGCAAGAATACTGGAGTGGGTTGCCATTTCCTTCTCCAACCCTGCTTGCATTTAGTTTATAAACCAAAGGTAAATGGAATTAGCTGTCAAAGGTATGGGAAAGAAAGGGGATTGGATAAAATCAGTGTGGCTTGAAAACAAGCTTTAAGGGCATTGAGAGGAGAGAGAGAGAGCTTTCTGAGCAGAGTAGCTCCTCCTCTGCTGAGGCTGGAGTGTAAAGGGAGATAAGGACAGCCTTGGAGGGCTGGAAGCTTCTATATTCTGACCATGGTTCCTTCACATCCAGATGTTAACACAGAAGAGAACCCTGTACCAGTGAAAGAGGAAGCCCCCCCTATCCATGTGGGAATGCTGAATGGAGGCCAGCGCATTGACTATGTGCTACAGGAGAAGCCCATTGAAAGTTTTAATGAATATTTATTTGCTTTACAAAGCCATCTGTGCTACTGGTAAGTGTTTGTTTTTGTTTTGGGGTTTTTTTTTTTGTCTTTAGTCACTCCTTCGTGTCTGACTCTTTGCGACCCCATGGACTGCAGCACGCCAGGCC
The DNA here is from genome assembly GCF_029378745.1 of Bos indicus. Taxonomy (NCBI): domain Eukaryota; kingdom Metazoa; phylum Chordata; class Mammalia; order Artiodactyla; family Bovidae; genus Bos; species Bos indicus. The sequence continues at coordinate 33,476,664 of NC_091786.1, forward strand.
TTCCTGTCCATCACCAACTGTTGGAGCTTACTCAAACTCAAGTCCATCGTGTCAGTGATGCCATCCAACCATCTCATCCTCTGTCATCTCCTTCCCCTCCTGCCTTCAATCTTTCCCAGCATCAGGGTCTTTTCCAATGAGTCAGTTCTTCCCATCAGGTGGCCAAAGTATTGGAGTTTCAGCTTCAACATCAGTCCTTCCAATGAATATTCGGGATTGATTTCTTTAGGATGGACTGGTTGGATCTCCTTGCAGTCCAAGGGACTCAAGAGTCTTTTCCAACATCACAGTTCGAAAGCATCAATTCTTTGGCATTCAGCCTTCTTTGTTTATTAAGCCTTCAATGCTCAGCCTTAATTATTTATTAAGACCAAATATTTATTATTTGTATTTATTTTAAACAACATTTATTATTTTTTTAATGACAACCATTCTGAAAGGGGTGAGGGGATATTTCACTGTGGTGTTGAATTTCCATGAGGATTAGCGATGTTGAGCACCCTTTCACGTGCCCATTATCCCTCAAATGACATGATTGTGCTATTTTGTATTAATAATTATGAATAAGCCATCATTCTAATCTCAAATGAGCACTGCCCTATCCTGCTTTTTCTATATCTATCAAATACCTGTGATACAATGAGGACTTACTTCACTAAGCATAATATTCTTTAGGTCCATCCATGTTGCTGCAAGTGGCAGAATTCTGTTATTTTTTATGGCTATGTATTATTCCATTGTAAATATGTACCACATCTTCTTTATTTGTCTGTTGATGGATGCTGAGGTTGCTTCCATACCCTAGTTATTGTGAATAGTGTGGCTATGAACACTGGGGTGCATATATCTTTTCAGGTTAGTGTTTCCATTTTTTCTGGATATAATGCCAAGGAGTAGAGCTGCTGGATCGTATGGTAGTTCTGTTTTTATTTTTTTGAGGAGCCTCTATACCATGTTCTACAGTGACTGCACCAGTTTACATTCCCACCAGCAGCAGATAAGAGTTCCATTTTTTCCACATCCTTGCCAACATTTATTATTTGTGTTCTTTTTGATGACAGCCATTCTGACAGGTGTGAGGTAATGTTTCATTTTGGTTTTGAATTTCCCTGAGGAATAGTGATATTGACCACCTTTTCATGTGCCCATTATCCATTTGTATGTCTTCCTTGGAAAAATGCCTCTTCGGTCTTCTGCGTATTTTTTGATTGGGTTATTTGGGGACTTTTTTGATATTGAGCTTTATGAGCTGTTTATATATTTTGAATATTAACCCCTTATTGCTCATATTATTTGCAGATATTTTCTCCTTTTCAGTAGCTTTTGGTTTCATCTTGTCTGTGGTTTCCTTTGCTGGCAAAAAGCTTTTATGGATTAATTAGGTTCCATTTGCTTATTTTTGTTTTGAAAGATAGACCCAAAATATTTTGCTATGATTTATATCAAAGAGTGTTCTGCCCATGTTCTCTTTTAGGAGGTTGTGGTTTCCACACTTGTATTTAGATGTTTAATCCATTATGAGTTTATTTTTGTATATGGTGTGCAGAGATTTTATGTCATTCTTTTACATGTTGCTGTCCAGTTTTCCCAGCACCACTTATCGAAGAAATTGTCTTTTCTCCATTGTATATTCTTGCCTCCTCTGTTGTAGGTGAGTTGACTGTGGCTGTGCGGGTTTATTTCTGGGCTCTGTTCTGTTCCATTGTTCTGTGTGTCTGGTTTTGTGCCAGTGCTAATATATTTCGATAACTGTAGCTTTGTAGTATAGTCCGAAGTCTGGGAGGATAGCTTTGACAATATAGGGCTTTTTGTGATTCTGTATAAATTTTAGATTCATTTGTGCTAGTTCTGTGCGAAATGTCATGGGTATTTCATTGGGGATAACATTAAGTCTGTAGGTTGCTTTGGGTAGTATGGCCATTTTAATAATATTAATTCTTCTGATCCAAGAGCACAAAATATCTTTTCACTTCTTTATATCATCTTTAGTTTCCTTTCTCAGCGTTTTATAATTCTCAGAGTATAGGCTTTCATTTCCTTGGTTAAGTTTATTCCTAGGGCATTTTATTCTTTTTGATGTAATTTTAAATGGGATTTTTTTTTACTTTTTGATAGTTCGTTAATATTGTATAAAAAGCATTAGATTTCTGTATATTAATCTTGTATCCTGCAAGTTTACTGAATTCATTTGTTCTAATAGCTTTTTGGTGGAGGCTTTAGGGTTTTCTGTATTAAAGTATAACGTATCTGTAAATAGTGACAGTTTTACTTCCTCCCTTCCAACATGGGTGCTTTTTCTTCCTTCCTCCCTTCCCTTCCTCTGATGTTGTGGCTTGGACTTCCAGTATTATTTATGTTACATCAAAGAAGCAAAAGTGGACATCTGTGTCTTGTTCCTGAATTTGGAGGAAAGGCTTTCAGCTTTTCATTGTTGTGTATGATGATAGCTGTGGGTTTGTCATAAGCAGTCTTTATTATGTTAAGGTATGTTCTCTTTATACCAACTTGGAGAATTTTTGTCAATGTATATTTAATTTTATTAAATGCTATTTCTGTATCTATTAAGATGATCATGTGATTTTTGTCCTTCCTTTTGTTGATGTGGTGTGTCACACTGATTGAACTGTGAATATTGAAGCATCTCTGTGTCCCTGGGATAAATCCCACTTGATCATTGTATATGATCTTTTTATTTATTTTTTTGGATTGTTGCAATATTTTGTTGAGTTTTGCATCTATATTCATCCAAGACATTGGCCTGTAGTTTTCCTTTTTTGTAGTGTATTGGTGTGATTTGGGTATCAGGATAATGATAGCCTCAAAGAATGAATTTGGGAGAGTTTCTTCCTCTTCAATTTTTTGGAATAATTTAAAAAGGTTGAGTGTTAAATCTTTGTAGTTTGCTAGAATCCCCCTGGGAAGCTGGTCCTGGACTTTTGTTTCCTGGGAGTTTTTTTTTTTTTTTTAATATGTAACTTTTACTTATTTTTACGTATTTTAATTTTTAATTTTTACTTATTTTCTATTATTTTTGGCTGTGCTGGGTCTCTTGCTGCACAGGCTTTTCTCTACTTGCAGCACGTGGGCTTCTCATCGCGGTGGCTTCTCTTGTTGGGAAGCATGGACTCTAGGCCGCGAGGGCTTCAGCAGTTGAGGACCCTGGGCTCTAGGGCACAGGCTCAGTAGTTGTGATGCAGAGGCTCAGTTGCCCTGCGGCATGTGGGATCCTCCTGGACCAGGGATCGAACCTGTGTCTCCTGCATTGGCAGGCAGATTCTTCACCACAGAGCCACCAGGGAAGCCTTCTGTGAGTTTTTTACATAACAAATACAATTTCACTACTAGTGTTTGGTTTGTTCAGATGGTCTGTTTCTTATTGATTTCAGTCTTGCCAATTTTTATGTTTTTTTAGAAATTTGTCCGTTTCTTCTGGGTTGTCCAGATTGCTGGAATATGACTATTGATTGTATCCTCTTATGTTTTTCTCTCTCTGTGGTATCAGTTGTAATTTCTCCTCTTTTATTTCTTATTTTGATTATTTTGGGTTCTCTCTTCTTGGTGAGCCTGGCTAAAGGTTATCAGTTTCTCATTATCTTTTCAAGAAACTAACTCTTGTTTTCACTGATATTTTCTATTGTTTTTTAAAATTTTGTATTTATTTATTTATGGCTGTGCTGGGTCTTCATTACTGCACTGGCTTCTCTAGTTGTGGCAAGCGGGGGCTACTCTGTTGCAGTGCGTGGGCTTCTCACTGTGGTGGCTGCTCGTCGCAGAGCGTGGGCTCCAGGGCACGGGGCTGCAGTCGTTGCAGTGTCAGGGCTCTTAGAGCACGAGTGTGGTAGACCAGGGATTGAATCTGTTGCAGCTTCAGGGCTCTTAGAGTACGGGCGTGGTAGACCAGGGATTGAATTTGTGTCTCCTGCATTGGCGGGTGATTCTTCACCACTGAGCCACCAGGGAAGCCCTGTTGTTTTTTTTTCTTTAAGATCTGTTTTATTCCTTCTCTTTTTGATCTTTATTATTCCCTTGCTTCTGCTAACTTTGCATTGTTTTCTTTTTCTAATTCCTTTAGGTGGTAGGTTTGCTTGAGACTTTTCTTATTTCTCAAGGAAGTGAAGGCCTCTCTCAGGAAGGCCTGTATCACTATAAGCTTCTCTCTTAGATTGTTTTTTCTGCATCCCATAGATTTTTGGAGAGTCGTGTTTCCATTTTTATTTGTCTCAAGGTATTTTCTGGTTTCCTTTTTGATTTCTCTATTGATCTGTTGTTTTTTTAGTAGCATATCATTTAATCTCCACATGTGAGTTCTTTTCCTGTTTTTCTTTCTGTAATTGATTTCTAGTTTCATACTATTGTGGTTGGAAAAAATACTTGGTATAATTTCTATCCTCTTAACATGTGATCTGTTCAGGAGAACATTTCATGTGCACTTGGAAAAAAAAAGTCTGTATTCTGCTTTTTTCGGACATAATGTCCTTGTAGATATCTAATATATTCAGATCGTCTATAATGTGTCATTTAAGGCCATTGTTGCCTTATAGCTTTCCTGTCTGGATGATCTGTCCATTGATAAAAGTGGGCTGTTAAAGTCCCCTTCTGTCACTGTGTTATTGTCAGCTTCTCCCTTTAGGTGTGTTAGTATTTGCTTTACATGTTGAGGTGCTCTGTCTTGGATGCATATATGTTAAACATTATGGCTTGTTCTTGTATTGATCCCTTATCATTATAGAATGCCCTTCTTTGTCTTCTGTTATAGCCATTGTTGTAAAGTCTGTTTTGTCTGATAGGAATATTTAGCCCATTGACATAGTAATTATTGATATAGATATGTACTTATTGCATTTTATTACTTGTTTTCCAGTTGTTTTGTAGTTCTTCTCTGTTCTTTTTGTTTCTTCCTTTGTGGTTTAGGGAGCTTCTCTGGTGACTCAGATGGTAAAGAATCTGCCTGCAGTACGAGAGACCTGGGTTCAATTCCTGGATCCAGACGATCCCCTGGAGAAGGGAATGGCAACCCACTCCAGTATTTTTGCCTGGAGAATCCCATGGACAGAGGAGCCTGGCAGGCTACAGTCCATGGGGTAGCAGAGTCGAATATGACTGAGCAACTAAGCCTTTGTGGTTTAATGATTTTATTTAGCAGTATGCTTGTATTCCTTTCTTTTCAGTTTTTGTGTATTTGTTGTGTTTTTTTTTTTTTAATTTGTGATTACCTTGGGGTTCATATATGTTGACCTATATTTCCTTGTTTTAAACTGGCTGTCATATGGGTTCAAACACATTCTGAACATTCTACATTTCTGTTCCCCTCCTCCATATTTTGATGTCGTATTTTATATCTTCCTGTTTCATGTTCATTGTAGTTACAGTTGCTTTCACATTTTTTTGTCTTTTAATCTCCATACTGCTCAGTTCAGTTGTTGGTCCTCAGTCCTTACTCTGTATTTATTTCTTCTCTATAGGTTCTTACTTCTTTTCCACTTAGAGAAAACCCTTAATATTGATGCAATCTTTCAGTGTTTGCTTGTCTGAGAAGTTCTTGTTCTCTCTTTCAGTTCTAAATGGTAATCTTGCTGGGCAGAGTACTCTAGGTTGCAGATCATGCCACTCCCTTCTGGCCTGCATGGTTTCTGCAGAGAAATCAGCTGATAGTCTTATGGGTGGGGATTCTGTTTTCTTTTTTCTTGCTGCCTTTAGAAGCCTCTCTCTACCTTTTGCCATTTTAATTATGTTTTCTCTTTGTATGGGTTTCCTTCAGTTCAACTTGTTTGGGGTCCTCTGTACTTCCTGTTCCTGGATATCTTATTTCCTTCAGGTTTGGAGAGTTTTCAGCCATAATCACCTCAGCTGCATTTTCGATGCCCTGCTCTCTTCTGTCTTCTCCTGTAATGTGAATGTTGGTTATTTAATGTTATTTCAGAGATTTCTTATACTGATTTCATTTTTAAAAATCGGATTTTCTTTTTGCTGTTCTGATTGGATGATTTCCATTTTTCTGTCTTTCAGATCATATATGTGTTCTTTTGTATCACTTAGTCTGCTATTCATTCTTTTTAGTGTGGTGTTTTTTTTTTTTTTTTGGCAGCTATTGAATTCTCTTCAGATTGGGTCTTTTTAAATATTTTCTAGTTCCTTTTAAAAATTCTCACTATGTTCATCTATTCTTTTCCCTAAATTCAATTAACATTTTTATTAACAATGTTCTGAATTCTTTACCTGGTAAATTGTTTATTTCTGTTTCATTATTTGTTTTTTTAGGGTTTTTTTCTCTTGTTCCAATTGAAAGCAGTTCCTCTGTGTTTTTATTTTGCTTAACTTTCTCTGTCACTGTGAATTTAGGTGAAACAGTTACCTCTTGTGGTCTTAAAGGGGTGTTCTGATGTGGGAGCATCCTTATACAGACTGCGTGTGCCCAGTGTCTCCACTGGGAGAGCTGGATTCCCTCAGATATCCCCTCAGCAGGGGGTGGGGCTGGAGCTGGGTGTGAGGCAGACCTTTGCCCCTGCCCAGTGGCTGGCACCCTGCTGGGACAGGATCTGATCCAAGTTGCTGGAGGCAAGGGTCGGGCCCAGGCTGGCTCTGTTCCCTGCGGGTGTGTGTTTTCCCCTCTCCCTGCGTTGGAAGCCTTGCCCCAGAGCCGGGAAGTACTGACCAGAGTGGCACCCACGTGGACCCTCTGCAGGCAGAGGTCTGAGCTGTCTGCCTGCCGGAGCTGCACTTGTTCCCTTGCTCTGCTCACACGCAGCCTCACGTGCATGTCCCCCTGGCCCCTCACAGCCCATCACTGTGCCCAGCCTCCACCACTCGTCATAGGGCCACCCTGCAGGGTCCCTGGGGCCTGTGTGTAGTCTCCGGGTATATCCTGCGGGAGCTGTGGGGTAGAGGCTGCTGTCAGAGTGCTAGGCTCCTTCTGATGCGCCACTTGAGTAAGTGCCAACCGTGACTGCTGCCCCCAAGCAGGCTCTGCCCCAGGCCCGGGTTGCCCCTGGACGCTGTGCCTGGTGGAGGATGCGGAGCGGAGGTATATGCCCAGGCGGGGAACCTGGCAGCCACTAGAGCGCTCGTCCAACTGCCCCCTCTGCCCTGCTCTCCCTGTGGGGGTACACAAGCCAGCATGCGCGCGCGAGCACACACACACACACACACACGCACGCACGCACGCACGCACGCACGCACGCACGCACGCACACACACACACACACACACACTAACCCTAACGCCCTGTCCCTCCTTCCCACAGCCTTCCTGCTATTCCTGCCTGCCTGCCAGCCAGCCAGGGGTGGTTCATCTCCCCCAGCTAGGACCCCAGGCCTGCAGCATCCCACCTGAGGCTCACTGTTCACTCCCCGGGATGGGTCTCTGCCCCAGTGTTCTCCCTCTTCCTTCCAGTCCCCTCTCAGGGGCACAGGTGCTGACCTGATCACTTTTCTTCCTGTCCAGCCCAATTACATGTGGATCTCTCTCACAGCCTTGGTTGTACAGGAGTTTTTCTGCCAGTTTCCAATGAGAATTATTCCATATATAGATGCATTTTTGATCTGTTTTTGGCAAGGAGTGAGTTCCATGTCTTCTTCCTCTGCCACCTTGATTGATCCCCCTTGCCATCCATGCATCATCTTTGGTGAATTGTCTGTTAAAATCTTTTGCCCGTTTAAAAAATTGGATTATTTCATTATTAAGTTTCAAGATTTTCCTATACTTTATTTACAAGTCCTTTTCAGATACTTTTTTTCTCTCAGGATGTGGTTTTTTCATTTGTCCAACAAGTATGTTTTGAAAAGCAAAAATGTCTTTTGATGAAGTCCAATTTACTGATGTTTGTGCTTTTCTGACACAGGTAAGAAATCTTTGCCAAGTGAAAGTGAAAGTCGCTCAGTCGTGTCTGACTTTTTGCGACCCCATGGACTATACAGTCCATGGAATTCTCCAGGCCAGAATATGGGAATGGGTAGCCTTTCCCTTCTCCAGGGGATCGTCCCAACCCAGGGATCAAACCCAGGTCTCCGGCATTGCAGGTGGATTCTTTACCATCTGAGCCACCAGGGAAGCCCAAGAATACTGGAGTGGGTAGCCTATCCCTTCTCAAAGGGATCTTCCCAACCCAGGAATCAAACCAGGGTCTCCTGCATTGAAGGCGGATTCTTTACCAACTGAGCTATCAGGGAAGCCCAAATCCAACATCAAATCTTATTTCTCTTTAGTTTTAGAAGTTGTGTCATTTTAGCTTTTACATTTAGGTCTGTGATCCATTTTGGTTAATTTTTAAATATGGTGTGAGGAAAGGATTGAGGTTCATTGTTTTGCCTGTGGCTTTACTGTTATTATGGCAACATTTGTTGAAAAGTTTATTCAGATGGAGAAACTGTTGAATTGCCTTGGCTCTGTTTTGTTCTGTTGATCTGTTTGTCAGTCTTTACATCAATAAAACCCTGTCTTGATTACTGTAGCTTCATAGTAAGGCTTGAAATTAGGTACTGTGAGCCCTTCATCTTTGTTGTGCCTATTAGTAGTTACCTTAGGTATTGTAGGTCCTCTGTATTTCCACATGTAGTTTAAAATGAACTTGTTAATTTCAACCAAAAAGCTTTTTAGGGATTTTGATTGTGATTGCATTTTATCTGTGGATCAGTTTGGGGGTGTGGGGAGAACTGATACCTTAATAATGCTGAGTTTTCTGACCCACAAACATCGTATCTCTCAGTGTATTGTGGTCTTTAGTTTCTCTCAGATATGTTTTGTGACTTTTAGTGTATGTATCATGCATGCTGTAATTATTCCCCTCTCTGTTACAAGGTTGATCATCTTGACATATACTCAAGGACCATTTTAATTTTCTTTTGGGGAGTTATCTATATTCTTTATTCTCTTTCATATTGAATTGTTGTTTTTTTAATTGATAAAATCTGTGATATGAGTTGTAAATAACTTTTCCCCAGTTTGTCTTTAACATTGTGTACATTGGTTTTTTTGCTAAGTATAAACTTTAATTTTTATGTAGTCAGATTTTTCTTTTTTGGCTTCTGGAATTTGTATCATGCTTAGATTTTCCTTGTTCTCCTGAGAATTCCTTACCACAGTTTATTCTGATATTTTAGGGTTTCATTTTTACATGTAAATCTTTGATTCTCTTCAAATTTATCCTTGTAAGAAGATGTGAATTGATTCAAATCATTTTCCAAATGGCTCTCCATCTGGAAAACGCTGTTAATAGATTTGAGGTTCTAACTTCATTGTATTAAATTTCTGTGGGTTTTTAAGTCTTACTTCTGAATTTTCTGTTCTTTTCTATTCACTCATTATTTATGCACCAGGATCACACCATTTTAATATCTGGTTTAGCTAATCTCCTCTCATTGGGATAGGAGGAATTTCTTAACCTGCAGTCCACGTGCAGAGCTTGTAGGGGACAGAAAAAGTCTACAAATCTAGTGAAATTCTACTTACGATTTTGGGTATATAGTATATGTGTATGATGTCTTTTCTGGGGAGAAATGCATAGGTTTCATTAGATTCTCAAATAGGTCCATGGCTCAAAAAATGTCAAACCCCAGACCTAGAAAAGTGTTTGAGCCATATACCTGTAAGACAATCCATGGATGTTATTTTTATAGTCATATTTCTTTATGAACCAGATATAAGTAATGGCTTGTACACACACTGAATAATATCTGGAAGATACATAAGTTGATAACATCAGTTGTCAGAAGTTGGGAACTCGTGGTTTAGAAATAGTGGGAAGGAGATTTCATTATTACATCCTTTTGTATCTTTGATCTTTATCCACATGATTGTATTGGCTTTTCTTTTAAAAAGGTGACTCAAAATTTAAAAAATTAAGGTGATGAATTGGATGACTCTTCCATGTTGTCCCAAGAAGGAGTTCTGTGGAGGGAGGGCTTGGTCATTTACTACTGGCTTTTTTATATTACAGAACGCAACGTAGACTTGTTAGAAGGTAACCTAACAAACAACTTCTTTGTTAGGTTACCTTCCAAGCCACTGTCAGATACACCACTTCTGAGCCAGATGTTTTTTAAAACAGTAAAAAAAATGAACTGTGAGGTGGCTGTGTATGTAAAACACCTAGTACAAATGGTAGTCTCCTTTTACGACATCATCTTTTCTTTCTCCAGGGAGTCTGAAGATACAGTACTGCTGGTCCTCAAAGAAATCTACCAAACCCAGGGTATCTTCCTTGATCAGCCTTTACAGTAAAAATGAACCACCTAAGGCTGCTTAATGTAAGTTTTTAAATGTCATGTATGTAGCATTATTCCTATATAACATGTGGAGCCTCAAAAGCTGCTTGGAAATGTACTTTTTGTTGCTTGTCACCAAGATCTAGGTTATTACTAATTTTTAGAGGGACTCTGGTTAAAATTCATGGGAAAAAAGCACTGGAGGCCATTTAGAGAAAGGTTAGTGTGTGTTTTGCTAGCAACTTGGTCCAATAACACTTGTCATTTTTAGGATCTAAACTCAGAATCTTCATGGTTCTGACCGTCTAAAAGTTACCATGACAACATTTACAGCTTTAAGTACATACAGTCCATTCTGGGATTTACATTGTTATTGTTGTTCAGTCGCTAAGTTGTGTCCAACTCTTTGCGACTCCATGTTCTGCAGCACAACAGCCTCCTCTGTCCTCTGCTGTCTCCTGGAGTTTGGTCAAATCTATGTCCATTGAGTCAGTGATGCCATCTAACCAACTCATCCCCTGCCGCCTTCTCCTCCTCTTGCTTTCAGTCTTTCCCAGCATCGAAGTATTGGAGCTTCAGCATCAGCCTTTCCAGTGAATATTCAGGGCTGGTGGTCTTAAGGATGGACTGGTTTGAGCTCCTTGCAGTTACAACAGTTTCAGCTTTAAGTATAGACAGCCCAACCTGGGATTTACATTACTCAGCCTTGTATATATGTATTAATAGTTAGAAAGCTTGTGTGTCAGATTCTGGCATTCTCTCTGGTTACCTTCAGCGTGATGACCTCTCTTCCACTTTCTCCCCTAGATGGACACTGGGGGATCCTTCCCCAGAAAACCTGCCTCTTTGTTCCCGCGTTTTCCTCTCAGCTATGTCGTTCCCTGCATGTTGCCTGCCACTTACTCACCACTGGGGTCTCTGGAAGATAATCTTCCTCTCTGGAAGCAAGTGGAAAAGCAAAGGGAAGACCCTGTTACTTTTTACCACTGGCTTCACAGAAACATTCGCCATTCTTTCTTCATGGCTGCGGGTAGTCTGTATCTTTAATTCTCTGATGGTATTTACATACCACACTCTATTGCTTATTACTTGAGATGGTATAAAGCCTGCCTTGAGTTTGTTTTGGGTTGGGTGTAAATTTTTCTAGGTTATTGTTTATCTTTAGAGAATATTCTAATCTGGTAGTGGGCTCCTGAGACTCAGAAGCCATTCTGGGTCTGCTTATGGTCATGGGTGTTCTCTGCGTTGGAAGGCTAGATCTAAGTGGAGGAGGGAGACTGGTGGGCAGTCAGATTCCCTCCAGCCAACTTTTGTTTTCTACACGTACTATATGAAGAAAGACTAAAATTATAAATACTGTTTACTTTCTATAGTTGACTGACAAGATTTATTGCTAGGACTCACAGAGGATGTTCATTGTTTTTACAGCTGTTTGAGCTGCTCTAAGAGTCTAAAGTGGACAGTTTAGTTTCCATCAGGTACATCTTTATAAAGATATTACATATCCTAGACTTGCCTTTTTATATCATATCATACTTCAAACTGGGAGACTCTAGATGAAGTCCAACCTAGTTATTTGTTAGTTCTTAAGTTTAGGGTAAAGTTATAAATGCTGACAAACCTGCAGTTACACAGCTTTGACTGCTTATGAAGTGATGAATAAAACCTTTTAGTGGTGTGTTCATGGTGGAACAACTCGTGAAAGCCATCTGCCACATCTGCTTGTGTGAAGGGAGTGTTGAAGACTGTTCTCTTTAAACAGACACTGTTGCCTCTGAGTCCCCGCAGTGCAGGGAACAACTGGACAGGCCCCAGCACAGGCAGCGCTGGGGGAGGGGTGGGTCTGCCCAGGGGGAGATGTTTCTCATTCCGAAAGAGAAACCTGGCTCTGGGGCTAGGAACAGCTGCCGCAGTCAGTGTCAGAGGTGCAAGAGAGATGGGTGAATGTAGACCCCCGGCGTTTACCATTCACACACGCCATCGCTGTGACAGCATAAGGTTGGGGTACTGGTGAGAGCCTGGCCTCTGTGTCCATCTGCTTACAGACTAATGCTGACCAAGCCACTAAGACGTTTCAGCTCTATGAGATGCTTTATTTACTACATAAACTCTGAGACCGAAATAAGGGTTACTGAGAATGAGGTAGCATTCAATGTAAAGGGGAAGCTTTCATCAAGTTGTTGTCTTCAAATTTAAATTTACTCTTCCTATTAACAGAGTAAGTAAATTGTAAGAGTAAGCCAGAGGACAAGCAAGAGTGAGTCCCTGTAACCAAAGATGAACAGCATCACCCCGGATTGTTAGATAAACCACTGTTTATACTAAGAAGTGTTTCCTTCCTGGTGGTGAAGGGCAGGTGACTGGAAAAGAGCTTTATATCCTGTGTATCCCCGTGTTGGTATCATGGATGCACTTACACAGGGTACTAAGCTTGACTTAAATTCCTTATTCAGTTGTATATTTTTTGCACTACTTCAGTTGTATCATGTGCAATCTCTTGACCAAGCCTATTTTTAAACTCTGGTAGAGTATCATTTTATACATATTCCCAGCTGCAGAATTGGTATTGCTTATTCTCAGCAAGAGAGATTGTTTGCATGGAAAGATTAATAGCACTGATTAGCTTTCTAATATTTTGCACTTTTTGAAATGTTTGTTTTTTATGTGATTATATTTAAAACTTTAGTAAATAATGAAATAAAACCAATTTGACCAGTTGCCTACTTCTACCTGGCTCATCCATCAAAGACCAAAGAGAATCAGTACAATAACCATTTTCTCCTCCCTTTTGTGTTACTAAAACAAGTTTAAAAAAAGTACTGGACAAAGAACGGACATTCGGGTTCTTTTCCCCTTGACTTTAAAGTACGGTGATTATAAGGTAAATATTGAGAGCTCTTTGGTATTATTAACATCAGCCACTGCTGGAGACAGTTGAATCACTTATGTTAGAAGGGGAATCCAGTGTTTAACTTTGAAATGTTTCAGTTCTCAAATGGAACTTTAAGTGCAAAGCCCACATTCACCATTTTATTTGCATATTGCATTTACATAAGGAAAAGGTGCACTGAAAATGTTATAGAAAGAAATACACAAAACAAGGTCATATTAAAGTACGGTCAGCATAAAGAGAAGGGTGGTTTCAGGTTCCGTGCATCAGTTCCGACCACGTCCCATAACTGTTCCTCATGGCCCACTGGGGACAGGACAGGAGACGCTGATCTGTCCTCCAGATAAGTCTCTGAGCGCCCTCCTGCCTCAGCCACGTGGCAGGGTGGGTGTGTTCGCACAGGTCTGCAGCCGTGACTGGAGGTAGAGCGGCTCCTGAGCTCGGCTCAGCACAGGTGCGGCAGGAACCGGGATCTGCTGTCGGTACTGAATCGACGCTCCTGACCATTTTCTTGTTTACTGTGTTTACTCAGTAATTCAGCAAATTATCAAATCACTTATGTTCACAGAATTCAGAAGGGACAGCACTATTTAGCTGGACTTGGATAAGCATAACAGTGGTAAATTAGCCAGAATTGGACATTCTCCCATTTCAGGGGTGGAATTGTCCCACCAGAGAAAGTAAACAGAAGTAAAATAATTTAATTGCTCATGCCCTGGATTTTAAGATTCTGAGCTATGGAAAGTGGAAATTAAGTTTTGGTAATCAATGCTAGTGTCTAGGATAAAGTGATGCTAAGGTAAATGCTTCTTTGTGACATAATCCTTCTAAGAGCCGTACTGAAGTTACATGTGAAAACACTGGATCTTGGGATACCAATCTGGTGGACCAGACTCGTAAGCTGTTGGGGAACTATGCATGGCAAACAGTAGTGAAAAAGGACTTCGACCCCTCTTGATAAATCCCTGTGAGCCGTGCGCCGGGGCAAAACTGCATCAGCCTGTGGGCGTCTGTCCTCACCTGTCCTCAGGAGGTGAAGGTCAGACATTCTTGTCCTGGGCGTGGGGAGAGAGGAGGTCCGATGGGCCTGTTCTCCAGGGAGGCGGCTCCAGGGTCTAAACACAGAAAGGCTGCAGGTCGCGGGGCTGCTTCTGCGGGGCAGGAAGAGCGGGGCTGAGGGGCAGCGGCCTGTGGCACTCGGCGTCTGTCAGCGGAGGGTAGTACTGCCTGTAGCAGCTGTACGCGAACGTCAGGCCAATGGCGGATCCAGCCAGGACGTCTGGACGAAGACAGAGGAGATGGCTTTCCCTCACTCACAAGTCATGCTTGCTGGTGGAGGGAGCTTGACCCTCCAAGGCTACTCTGCAAAACCCCTACATTCCAGGGTTATCGTTTTGGGGGATTTTCTTAGTTTTATCATATAGCTGCAGTATGGTCATTATCAAGCCGTTCCCTTAAACACCAAATCAAAACACATCTTTAGTTAGGTAAGTATAACAAGGCATATTCTGAGTTCACTGCATTGAGTTTTTTAGTTTGGAAGAATAACAGATTCATTGAATACTATAAAAAACTCATCACCATTCAAAGGGTTCTAGAGGAAGGAATAAACTCTCTAGGAGTTGCCTCTCTTTGTAAAAATTTAGTTTATTCTTCAGAACAGCTCTTAAGGGCCTCTAGCTGATACTGTCAGCTTTTTTTGTTTTTTTTTTGTTTTGTTTTTTTTGAATTTTGGGCTTTCTCTGCAGATACTCTGTAATTTGGATGATTTACTATATCATTCAACTTAAATTTCTTTGGTTTAATTACAATTTTATGTTTTCTTAAATTTTACTTCCATTACTGAACAAAAACCTTGACAGTGAAGTTGATTTTTAAGGTAGTAAGTAAACTGAACTTTGAGGTTGGTTGTAAAAAATTTCTTGATTTTTTCCTGAACTTACGATGCTTCAAAGTAATGGGAAAATTAGGATGTCCCTCTTTGGTAATCTGTTTAAAAGATAACAGTGTGCTTTCTCATTTTCCATGTAGCAATAAACCACACTCAGTTCAGATCCAGACCATCCTCTGCACACTTGTCTGTTCACTCAGCAGACACCCAGGGGTGTGTCCCATGCCACGTGCGGGGGACAAATGACGGGAGAACCATGGAGGGTCCACGGCCTGGAGGCCTGTGATGCTTACCCTGCCAGTGATGCTTGTAGTCACAGGTGCGGGACAGTGCAATCACAGCTGCAAAGAGTAGGGGTGACAGAAAGGAACAGAATCTCCAAGATTTCCCTCGGCCTCTTGGTGTGAAGCAGTGTAACTTCCCCGCCAGGTAGAAGGATGCGAAGGCCAGACCGGCAAATGCAACTAGAAGAGGGGAAAACGTCTTTTAAAGGAAAAGAAGAAGACAGGGTTAGGAACATATTCTTAGCCCTTTTTGTAGCTTCTGGTGTAGATCACTGATCGAGACTGTCAGTTACGAGGGAGGAGAAAACAAGGGAAAATGAAGGATTATCTCCCAAAGTGAGTGACATGTACCCGGAAGAGAGTTTTTGGACTCCTAGTGATGGGACTTCATTTCCCAGTGCCTCCATTTCCTCGTATATAAATGGGAATCATAAAAATAACAGAAGCCATCTCATTGGGCTAATATTGCTGTCAAATGAGACATGAATCTAAAATGCTTTTGGAAGCACCTGACTATGTAGTAACTCTTCCATGCTGCTAAGTCGCTTCAGTTGTGTCCAACTCTGCGACCCCAGAGACGGCAGCCCACCCGTCCCTGGGGTTCTCCAGGCAAGGACACTGGAGTGGGTTGCCATTTCTTTCTCCAATGCATGAAAGTGAAAAGTGAAAGTGAAGTCACTCAGTCGGGTCCGACTCTTAGCGACCCCATGGACTGCAGCCCACCAGGCTCCTCCGTCCATGGGGTTTTCCAGGCAGGAGTACTGGAGTGGCGTGCCACTGCCTTCTCCGAACTCTTCCATAAAGGCTGGTTAGTATTTTTACGACTAGCACGAGATTGCAGGATTTAGGCAGGATAATACAGTAATAATAAAATGTTCAAATTTCATGAAGGGAAACTACGTCCTCTGTCCTTAAATGTTTAATACTTGAGGTTCAAGCTTGTTATTAAAGAACGGGGGCTCTCTGACTTCTAGATACAAGAACAAGACTGCGTGAGATGTTCCCATCCTCACAAGTTAGTTCCCCTGGGTTAAATTCAATGATTAAAAAAACCAGAACAGGGATGTAGAGTTCACATGGTATTCATACAGGAAGCATGGCCACTGGGGAAGCTCTTACGGCCCTCATTCACCACGGCCTTGTCTCCTGTGCACATCAAGTCTCCATGGGCTTGCCCATCAGGGAAGCAGCGGTAGAAGAAGTCTGGGCGTGGCCTGGAAGAAATACGGCCAGGTCTGAACGTGAATCGTTTACAACTCCAGAAATTGTTCTTCGGTTGTATTAGACATCGATTAACCTATTAACTGTCAGTCAAATAGCATCCCAGGCAAAATAGTGAAACTGGACTGGATAGTCACCACTAAGAGAAAAGCCTTATTTTTCCAAGGTTAGTATTTAAATCAGAAAAAAAAAAAAAAAAGCGGCTGCAGCGCATAATTGTTAGGGGAAAGAGCCAGTCATGCTGCAGCTTCCTCAGGGTGCTCTGGAGGACACTGACTCTGGCACTGGGAAATGTGCTGTTCTGGGCAGAAAAGAGCCCGAGAGTCAGCCGGGCACCAAGGCAGAGGGAAGGGAGGAAGCGTTAAGAGAGAAGAGGCTCCGGAAGATAGGGCTGGGGCTGCGTGACCCGCTCTCCTGACCGGAGAGGGCTGAGACGGCAGGCGGCTGCTCGGGCACTCACCTCCCCACTATCAGTTTGATCGTGTTGGTGAAGATGCCATTCAGGGCCAGCGCCAGGCTGGCCGCTGCAAAGCAAAGAAACTCACTGTCAGTGGGTCTGCGGAGGTCCCTGTCTCGTTCAGCACAGCCACAGGGGACACTGTCTCCTGGGACAGCAGAGAGGTCAGCCTCCAGCCAGACTGGAGCATAAAAGGAACGCGGGCCTTGGTGGCCACTGCGGTGCCACAGGTGCATACAGTCCTGTGCGTACAGGTGTACCTGGGAGGTGACCCAGAGGTCACAGGTAAAAAGTAGGGTAGAGGGGAGGCAGAGTCACCTTAGGGAGTCGCAGCACATGGCCTCCACACACTGAGGCCACCAGCTCCATGGGGGGGGGGGGGCGGGGGGGCGGGGGAAGACCCGATGGCCGAGCGTGGGGGTCACTCTTACCCAGGCAGGCCTGCCGGCTGTCGGCTGCGTCCGCCGCCTTGAGACACCTGGCCAGTAGGACTGGAGCCAGCGGGGCGAGGAAGGCGATGACCTGCATGGGACACAGCGGAGGTGAGCACACGAAAGAGAACAGAATCGGCTTGAAAACAAGACCTCCGACAACAAGAGGAGCGGAGTGACAGTAGAAGTCACACACCAGACCTGAACTGCCCCCTGCAGGTGTGGCGTCCAGGGGCCACGGCCCCGAGCTCCCCTGGCCGCCCTGAGCACTGCCCCCCAGCACGTGTCCCCGAGCCAAAGCGGAGGGACATCCGCTCTCAACCCCGCCGAGAAGCACGGCGACGCGAAGCCCCGTCTAGCAGCGAACTCCCCATAAATGTCGCCGCGGAGTCGGGATGACCGCCCAACGCCCTGAAAAGCGCGGTCAGAAGGCAGGCTGGTCCTCCACGCACAAACATCGGCTTGGTGGGGAGATACTCTGCCTCCACGTACGGATTCCGGTAAAGCCACATCTCCTCAGGCTGGATGAGCCTCTGGAAGGGCGGCAGCAACTCCGTCACCCTGAAGGGGACACAAAGGAGCGGAGCGTCGGCGGCTTCTGGCAAGCGCGCGCGGAACCCGGCCGGGTCTCGGAAAGGAGGGTCGGGGGCTGAGGGACCAGGACCGGGGTCGGGGAGGGGGCCAGAGCTCAAGTCCTTACAGGAAGACCGCGAACAGCGCGAGCCGCACGCCCAGCTCGGCCGCGAGGGCCGCCGCCTTCCCCTTGCCCATCGCCCGGTGCGCGCTCAAGGCTGACGTGGCGGCGCTGGGGGCGGGGAGCCGAGGGGCGGGGCATCACGTCGGGGGCGGGGACGGGGAAGACGGGTGGGGCGGGTCCGACGGAGGGAGGGGTCGCTCCCCACGTGTCTCTCCACCCGCCTTCCTACGCCCGCCCCGACGCTTCGTACTCACTCAGCCTCCGCTCCCGGGAAGCGCGCAGAGTGCGCGTTTTGTGTTGCTGCGTTGCCAGGTCCAAGTTTTCCGCGGCTCGGCTAGACCTTGGGCTGCGGGGCCCACCGGCAGGTTAGACGCACGAGGTCTTCCAACCCCGCTCTGGCCCCCTCCCGCCCAGGGTGGCCTGTTGGCCACTGAGTTGTAGCAAGAAGTTACAGGCAATGAACAAGTCCATATATTTAATTTTGGAACATACAGGACAATTTATTGAAGTCAATCTCAAGCAAAATCGGAAATCAGTGGAATGTCATTAAAAATCTTCCAAATTAATCCTCACGGAAGCAAAAAAAAAAAAAAAATTTGAATCCCAAAGTATTTGTAAAATAAAATAGGTAACATCTCAGTAAATAGAATGTACAAAAATTATATGTTCCTACCAGCACACACAGTAGTAAGAAGCTTAAATATTACAGGCAATCCTAATACACTGTAACTAGTCAACAATAACCTATCTATATACAGGTTAACCAAGCTTTAAACATTTCACACTATGCAATAAAACATGGGCCAATCAACAAAATCCCCCAAATATCATATATCTTGAAGTCTATGTGGCAACATCAAGTCATTATTCAGTAATGCCCTAGTGGAACGCCCCCCAGGGAAAATGAACACTAATCCTTAGTATCAGGAGCTTCTAGCCAAGTCACAGAAACTCTAATAAAAGAGATTGACTTTTAGTGAATATTGATGCTTTGTTATTAAAGACTCAAGTCTCAAGTGATTTAGGCAAAATAACATTTCACAGGATCTACAAAGTTTATTACAGATAAACAAAGTACAGAAATAACCAATCTACAAAGGTCATTATCATAGATAAAGATCACGAGGAAATGAAAACAGAATCTGTAGGTATCTGTGGTTGTTGTGCAATATCACAAGTGGATACAAATGGATTTCTCATGTCAATTCCAATTATGCACACACCCTTATATATAAAAAGAACCTTATTATTAGCCAGTTGCAATCATCATTTAGCATCTTAGTTATCAGTGGCGATAGGATTTTCTTGTTTAACATGGAGGGCATGTGACAGCACGAATGAGATAAAGAGCAATATTAGTGACAATGAAGGAAAAGGACATTTTATCCAGTCCACTTCTAAACTGACAAGAGTTACACCATATACACCCCTCATCTACGTCATCTGATGGATACGACAGCGGTGTGCACACATCAGGGGTCTGGTGGCTGGGGAAGGGGAACCCGAGGGTGCTTTCTTGCCAATTAGCAGATGCAGTGATGTCACACGAGAAGACGAAGGACTGAATAAAGGACTTTGGCAACTACTCTTTTCCCTTTCTCTTACACGTTAATGACTTTGAGATACTCCTGAAGGACAGGTATTTCTCTACCTCCTACCCCTTCGTACAAATGTGCCACACGAACCTGAACTTGTCACTTAAGCCATGGACTGACTGGAGAAAGAACGGAAATGAGTTTGAAACACACAGGTCACACCTGGCATTTCAGGAGTGTAACATAAGTGCAAAGTTCTTTTTTTCCCTACACAGGCATCTATTAAAAGGAAAGAAGAGGTGTGTGGGGATAGGGTTGACAAAGTAACAAAGTAAAGAGCATACGTAAGAAATACTCATGTAAATGCTGCTGGTATTTCATGCAGGAGTCTCTTCCCCGACTACGTGCACTGAATCTGAGAGACCTAGTGTGGACGCTCCCGTGTGCAGAACTTCGCCTCTAATCCAACTTCAAGAGGGTAAGAGACAAAACAGTGTACAAAACAATGCTTTCTACTTCATAAATTTAAAAATAATTGTAAAACAAGGAGAATCTGAGGAGTTTCAAGTACTTAAAAAACCTGAATTCAATGAGGCAGAGGTCTCAATGTTAAAGTGACTACTTCGTACCTGTGGTAAACATTATAATTCCCCTCCCTCACCCTACTGTGACCCCATTTCTCCCAGTCCCCCTCCCCAGATAAACGTTGGTAGATTTCAGTATATACAAATTTCCAGCTCTTTCGTATATGTCAGTACATGGCAAAGCTGTCTAAGTCTATTTCCGAGCCTATCTGGAAATGGAAGTGAGTTCCACTCTCTGTTTACAAATAACCAGAGACCAAGTCTAGGTGAAAGAAAGCGAAAGTCACTCAGTTGTGTCCAACTCTTTGTGACTCCATGGACTGTATAGTCCATGGAATTCTTCAGGCCAGAATACTGGAGTGGGTAGCCATTCCCTTCTCCAGGGGATCTTCCCAACCCAGGGATTGAACCCAGGTCCCCGCATTGCAGGCGGATTGTTAACCAGCTGAGCCACCAGGGAAGCCCAAGAATACTGGAGTGGGTAGCCTATCCCTTCTCCAGGGGATCTTCCCAACCCAGGGATTGAACCCAGGTCCCCCGGATTGCAGGCGGATTGTTAACCAGCTGAGCCACCAGGGAAGCCCAAGAATACTGGAGTGGGTAGCCTATCCCTTCTCCAGGGGATCTTCCCGACCCAGGAATTGGACAAGGGTCTCCTGCATTTCAGGTGGATTCTTTACCAGCTGAGCCACCAGGGAAGCCCAAGTCTAGGTGGCCTGAGGCTAAAGGAAGTTGTTCCAAATGATCACTTCATGTCTGCTGCAGCTCCAACTCGAAGAATCTAGACACACCAGCTTTTTAAGTAATTCAAGTCTAATTTGCACTGCTCGCCAATTAAGCAACTTCCCCTGTCCCTTCGTGCTGTCCCTCCTGCAGAAGAACAACTGGTGTGAGCTTCCCAAACTGTCAGCACGCCATGGTGACCAATTTTCTCATCCTAATGGGACATGGTATACGGAAGCATCTTAACTTTAAGGTGAATGCTAAAGAAGAGCTTTCTGTTTTAAAATGAAATGAGAGACAAGCAACAAATCCCCGGGAGTCCAGAGCCTGCGCTCCACATGGCTGGCCCGTCTGCTTCCAAACTGCAGGTCTGGGCTGGACCCTGTCAGGAACACACCATGCAACAAGCTACTGTGAAGTAAGGAAACTGCTTCACGATCAGGAAAGAAAGGTATCTGATAGCCACCCTGTCTGAGAGTCCTTTATGTGATTATCTCGAGGTTGTGGGTGTCACAGCATTCTTCCCAGACCTGCTTCCAAATACTTTGTGGAAATGGCAGCAGGGAGCAGCCTTTCCCCTTCCCTATTTTATTTTTTTAGTCTTTAGATGTGTTCCTGACTTGAACACACAGAAATCTCCAAGTTTTAATGATTCTAAAAGTCAGCCTATTTTATAGCTTAGGCAAGAGCTTTTTTGAGAATTAGGATAGGGTGGGAACGTGTTAAAAAGAGAAATGAAAATAAAACCCACGTCACTCCTAACTGTAGCCCTGATTAGACAGTCAAGAAATGATTCACTTCCTCCAGCTGCTTCCGCCTTCCAGGAATGCAGCCCACCCCCCCACCCCCTGACAAGCGACAGGCAGCGCCCCACTCCCACCAGGGCCTGGAAGGTCTGGAATCTCACCTCTAGTTGTTACAGACCCAGTTTCTGAAGCGTTCTGCTGATTCTCAAAAACCTTAACATTCACTTTTTCTCTGAACCAACATAAGGTTCAAAAAAAAAATATGACCGTTGTTATCCCATGCTGCTTGATGTTATTTCATTTTTGGATAAGAAGTAAAAACCAGCCATTTTCAGTCTGACTACAGCTCGATTTCACAGTTAGCAAATCAAATAACAACTTCCGGCTGTGAGTAAGCAACGTGTCTGTCGCAGTATTTCATGGCGAGCCACAGGCAAGCATGCTGCTCGGATACTATGCACACTGTATGGATGGATACTTCGCAAACAGAAAGCACGACTTACTCTTTGGCCTGCTTCCACAGCCTGCACCTTTAAAATACGTAAACTTCTGACACCACAAGGTGTGAGTAGAGCTCCTTGGCACTGGCAGGACTGAAAACACTTCTGAGACTGTTAGAGGACATTCCCGGACAGGGACTCCAGAGCTGCGGTCAGCGATTTTGCTTTCCAACCTGATTTCTGAAATGGCAGAACAATCCTGTTAGTCACCCCCACCCGCCCCACCTACCCACCCCGCTGTCCCCCACCCCAAATCAGAACACTCTCAGCAGAGCTCTGTTACAGATACACAAACCAAATGTGACACAATGCAGAAGTTGCATAAAAATACTTAAACCTAAGGTATTTGTAGTATACAGGATATACCCTGGCTTACCATATAAAAGTCAGATATTAAATAGCACTAAGTCCAAAACAAAGCAAGAAGATTTCATGTTGGATACTGATTCAACGCGAGTTACAGTTCAAATATTAAAGGAACTCCTTCATGTTAGTAAGTTTAGAAAAGCAAACGTTTATCATATACATATATAAAATAAAGTTTTAGTATGATAAAACATAGATTTTCTTAAGTTATTTTTTTAAAAGGACATCAAACTCTATAGTTGCTCAAGAGCAAAGTGTAGTGTTTTGGTGAGCTGTGATTCATGTGACTGGCGGCAGTCGCATTTGGTAACACGTGTAGCATCTTCTATCTTGCTCTTTCTTTTGAGACCGTATCTAATCAATACAATTACTGGAGGCTCAATAAGTTACCTCAAAATTATTTGCTGGAATCACGCAAATGGCAGTTTAGGAGCTTAAGTAAAGGAATTGTAGTGTTTGTTTTTTTGTTGTTTTGTTTTTGTTTTTTTTAAACAAAAAAAAATCCAGTATAATTGCACATATACATACAAAAAAAAAAAGAGGCACAAAACAGATTTTTTTTTTCTTTTTTCCAGAGAAGAGCTCTAAATTGATAAGAAAAAAGGGGACACACAGCACAACTGAAGGAATGTCGTGGAGCATCCATCTTCCCAGCCTTTTTGTAAGGTCACTGGGTACTTCGGGAGGGAAAATAAATGCTGCCAGGTACAGGCAATTGTAAGCAGTCAAAATTCACAGAGAAAGTTAACGTTCATTCAAGCTAACCCTAGACTTCTACTTAGTACAGTGTTACAACAAGGTCTGACAGGACTAATGGATCCATACAGGGGATCCTGGAGTAGACATATTCCTACGCATTACAAGCAAGGGAGTTGTGGGGGCAGACAGTCCGCTTCACGAGCGTCTATTCTTGCCAATACTGCTTTCTCGGGAGCTCTCCCTAAGTGCTTCCTGCAGTGAAGTGTGTTTGCGGGGCCCTTACCTACCCTGCACAAGTGCTTCCCTTCCCCAGTGGGGCGAGTCTAAGGACTGGATAACTGACAGGTAACTTGGGGAATGCCCTGACCCCTTTCACCCTCAAATGTGGAGTTAAACAGAAAGAGCTACTCAAATCACACAAATTCAAATTCATTTGTGTAGTTTCCCTGAGGAAACTGATGTCTGACCAGGAGACGGAAAATAAAACGCCCACATTCTCTCCAAGCCAGACCAGGGTCCACAGCACGCTGGACAGACAAGGGAGCTCCTCTGATCCAACTTTTGGTCCGTGCCCTTCATCTGCCTTTAGCTGCCTTTACCAGTGCCCCAGGATAATAGGAATGTCCATTCAAACACTGCATTCACATCCCACATAAATGCACTTCACCAAAATACCCATTATCATCGGAGAACATTTCAGACTCGGTGAGGCCATCCGCTTCTAGTTTCCTCCAGAAGGAAAAACCAGCAACCACATTACATACCTTTCTAGGTAAAGTCATATCAGAAAGCCCGCCGAGTTTAAGACCACAGAGGTAATATCCACTGAGGGCTTTTGTTTTCAAGAGGCCAGGTTCAGTCCTCCCAGAGCCGTCTCTAAGACCATGAGAGACACCTGGAAGGGAAAGCGAAGCCAGCCGCCCTTCTGCCCGGGAGAGGGGCCTGTGACACCGCCAGACCCTTTTCTAGAGGGCTTTCTGCAATTCCTACTTAAAACACACATGTACACACATACACTGATCAGACTATCTGAACTACGCATCTCAGAATCTTAAAAAATGAAAATAAATAAAGGAATGATGACTACTTTTGTTTTGTACACCCATGGAACACATCCTAGACTTTAAATTTATCTCATTAACAAAAACTTTCTTTTCTGTCTGTTCTTATTTTAAAAAGTGAAGACAGCTCTTTTTTCCCAGCTGCAAAGGCTCTGAAGCACAGTAAAAGGCAAGAAAAGACCAAGTGAATCTAACCCTCCACACAGGAATTCCCAAACCGACAGAACTGAAAACACCAGAGCCCACCACCGGCTTCGGCCTGCGGACCATCTCCCCGCTCCTGCTTTTGCAAGGTAGTACCGCTGGCCAAGGCTGCCCACGTCGCAGCGGTCTCTTCTTGCACTGACGCGTCCTCTACTTTTTTCTTTTCCTTTTTTTTCCTTTAAATAAAAAGAAGGACATTTTCCCTGCCCATTTACTCCTTGACTTCTTCTCCGTGATCCTGTGATTCCAGTTTACACTTGATCTTGCTCCAGTACTCGGGGGACACAGGGGACGCAGGGTCGTGCTCTGAGCAGCAGAGCCGGCCTTCCAGGGCGGAGGGCACCAGCGCCCCCTTCTCGTGATCTTTACAGAAGGACCGGGGGCAGAACTCGCAGAAGGCGACGGCCGCAGCGCTGCACTCGTCGCACTGGTGCCAGGGGCACTCCCACTTTCCTGGAGAGGCGGGAAGAAGGACAGAGCCCAGTGAGTGCCCGGGTCCATTGCCCGCCAAACACCCCACCTCCCACCTGCCTCTCCAGCTGGAGGCTGCGTCCGGCTGACCACAGCTCCAGGCCTTGGCCCACGAGAGGTCTGTGTGGTCCTGGCGGCGTGAGTGTGAGCTCTGCCCCCAGCTCCACACCACAAGAGCCAGCTGCCCACCTCAGGGAACACAAGACCCCAGCCCTGCCGCCCACAGGCGTCCCCCCGTGCACTGAGAGTTGCTTGCTCCAGCCACTTGTCCTCTCCGCTGCCCATCGCATGGCCCACAGGGGGCTGGACGTGGCGGGCGGGGGGGAGGCGCTCACCGTAGGGCGGCTGCGGCAGGTTAAGGCAGAGCAGGTGGTAGGCTTTGGAGCAGTCCTTCCTGTCGCACATGACCAGCTCCCCGCCATCCCCACACTGGAAACAGAAATCCTCGTGCAGCTGCTTGGGCTCCGTTTTGATTTTTCGTCGCTTCGGCTTTAGCTTAGCATTTTTGGCCTTTTCTTCAGCTGTGGAGGCACATGCCGACTGGCGGGAAAGAGGGACCATAGTTTTAATGATCACAGCGCATGAAGCGCTACGGAAAAGGAAAATCCTACAACCTCAGGTTCACTTAAATCCATCTGTTGTCCGGTTAGATAAAACTCCAGAAGGGCTTGTCCCGTAACAGAAATGAAAGAAAAACAAGGCTTTATTGGGACTTCCCTGGTGGTCCAGTGGATAAGGCTCTGTGCCCCTACCGCAGGGGGCCTGGGTTCGATCCCTGGTCAGGGACTAGAGTCAACATGTTTTAACTAGAAGAGCCCATGTGCTGCAACAAAGAGCTGGTGCAGCCAAATTAAAAAAAAAAAGAAGGACACTGCTCTATTTTAAAAAACTGTGCTTCATTTTCACTGACTTTTGAATAGGTGCTTTTTCTTCAAAATTGCAAAGACACTGAGATATCATTCACAAACCATAAAATCCACCAGTTTAAAGTGTGTAACTGGGTGGCTTTTAGGGTAAGGTGAATTTTTTTAAAATGTTTTTGAAAAGGAGTCTACTAACTTCCAGTTCAATCAGAAATACAAACATGTTCGGAACCTGACAGATGAAACCATCTGGCCCACTCTTCCTGAGACGGTTCTCCAGCAGCGCCCTCCCTACCACTGACCTTCGGGCGCACGCCCAGGAAGCCGCTGCAGTTGTCTGCCCCGCAGTGGCACTCCGTCCTGCCGTTGCCCAGACAGTCCAGGTTGTAATTAAATGTCAGCTCCATCCCTAGGCCACAAGAGAGAGAACTGTTCATACTCAAGTCCCAGGGAAGAGAGAAGCCGTCAAAGACACAGCCTCACACTGATAAGAGAGACATGATTCTGATATGAAGACCCTTCCCTCCTCCTTGTTCCACACTGAACACAGTGATGGGGAAAAGGAAAACAAACAAACAAACAAAAGCTAGAAGAAGACGTCCCCATCCACCAATGATTAAAGCAAAAGAAATATTCTGCAAAGGCCATCATAGCCTTTTCACTGAAGTGGTCAAACACTATGATAGAGAGACTGAGAATCTGAAACCTGTGCTCAAGAAAAACAGGCTCTAGTTCAGGCCTCTTTTTCTAAAACTATTTCACACCTAGTGTCCAAGTGAACAATATGACCGTGGAATTGTCACAACCATACCATGTTCAGTAGCTAATGTCTTACATTATGATCAGAAAAAGAGTTCTAAATGCAGGTTTACTATACAAACCGAAGACCCAGGGATTCAAACTAGGAGGTCCAAGCTTCCTCAGCAATCCACAGTGAGTGCTAGAAACAGTTTAAATCCCTTTCAGTTATGGCACTTCCCTTCCCACCCATTTTTCTAACAAAGGAGAAATTAAGTTCTGCTGTTATGATGGTGGATGGGTAAGGAAAAATAAAAGCAGTGACTGCTTCAAAAAGCTTTTTATGTCTAATTTGGAACAGAATGCTCTTTCGAACTAAAAAACAAAATAAGAAAGCTCCCACAAACAGCCCAAGAAACCAGCTGATGTTAACGCAGGCTCATTACTTTAAATTAAAAAAGAAAACAAAAGTTTAAACATCTGCTTACATTAAACAGACAGCAATCATTTGGAGAACGAATTTGCTTCTACTAATCTCCCTTTTGCAGGATAGAGTTTTACTTCTTAATGACAGATAATTCTAAACACAGCTCTTTATTTTATTTGAATAAATATGTGAGGGTCAAAACTTGAAGAGTGTCCTGGGAGAGGAAGCAAGTTAAGTTCCTTTTACCTGCAGGAATGTCACAAAGAGCAAAAAGCCCAACACGAACGTCTCCATTCACGGTCCACTTTTGGGTTTCACAGTTTGGATTACAACTGTGGTTCATAAAGCGAGAATAATTTCCCTTTGGGCCAGCATCAATGATACGGTCCTTCAGAAAGAAAAGAAAGGAAGAGAGAGCTCCTTTGACATAAAACTGAGCATCAGCGTGTCGGAGAAACCCCCAGCGCAGGCAGGAGCCCCAGGGTAGCGCCAAGCACCGTCAGCCGAGGCCTGACCACCTACAGCTTCACAGATGTGCTCCTGGACGACTGACCGAGTCCTCTTCTCTACATGGAGACCAAGTCAGAGCAAGTAAGACAATGTGAAGTCTGGGTTCTTTTAAAGTTTGCTTCTAGGAACAGACTGCAGATAACGCCACTTAGAATGTCAGCTGGGTGTGGGGCTGAAGGAAAGGTGTTTTCTGAGCAGAGCGTGCTCAGTTAGGATGTTAATTGAGACGGGGATGATGGTGGTTTGCTGCCACCCCTGCTCTGAGCGAGAAGCAGAGCTGGGGGCCAGGGGCGCAGGTGGACGAGAACTTAGGCCACAAAGAGAGAGGGAACAGAAGCGAGACACTTCTCTGCACAAAGACTTGGGAGATTTGGCTGATGGAAAAGCTAGAGTCTGGGATATAATCTTTGTCACTTACATTTACTTATATGAAAGTTCAAGGTATCATAAGAAGCCCAACATTTTGGCTCCCTGAATTTACACTCTGATAATCCGGAAAGGCTCTGGAGGACACAGCCCCCTAGTGTTGTCTGGATGGCTGCAGGGGTCACTGGCAGTGGGGCTGGGAGCTAAGGGGACAGTCGGCAGCCATGAATAAATGGCATTTTATGTTTATACATTATCTGTTTGTGAAAGTGGTAAAACTTTCAGTGACATAACAGTTAAACTAATACTCTTCAGTGATTTCTAGTTCTTTTAATGCTATTCTGATTCAGTTTTAGAGAGAGCCCGGAACATAGGAAACACAGGTACTTCGTTAAGCTGTAACAAGATATTCAACACATCATTTCTCATGGCTGGGCCTCAGTTTCTCGTCACCTATAAATCAGAGGACTGTTGGAGAAATTCAATAAAGTAGGTTTTGCAGTGAATGTGCTTCAAGTAACACCCACAGTTGCACGTATTAAATCAGAAGTTTTACTGTCTCTTTTGACAGCATTCATTTTTCCTGACTCATTAAAAAAAAAAGTCTAAATATACAGAATGATTTATAGTTAGGATTTTTTTGCTAAAGCAGAACTCTCCTGGTGGTTTGTGACTTAGAATCACAGCGGTGACTCTCTCCCTTGGTGATAACCAAACTGGGGACCAGGTCTTCCAGGACTAAGAGCTGAGGCTCAAACCCGGGTATGTTAACCTTGTTGCTGGTCACCTTCTCATGCATGGCGCTGTGTCACGTGACCTGCGACAATCCCTCACATTTGTATTCTGGTAAAATGAGCATATTACAGCGGGACGCATACTGGCTACCACAGACCATTATGTTTTGCTTGAAATGAAACCAAATTAGAGGAAGGAAACGGAATTCAACCTAAGACTATGAGACTAAACCAAAAAAATCCTTTGTTCTTACCAAAAAAAAAAGCAATTTTACCTTGGTAACAGTTAACATATAAAAATTAGTTACACTGTTCTCGTGGGCTCGCTTGATTCGCAATCTGCATTCTTCCTCATCAATTAATTCGCCGACATATTCATTTACAAATTCACCCTGCAGAGGAGCATGCAACATGCAGAGGAACAATTAGTGTATTGTGTTAGAAAGCATTCCCAAACACCACATGTGTAACCCAAGAGAATTAACCCAAAACCTTCCTGGAAACAGAATGACGATACAAAGGAAGACCAGAAAACTGACACTGGGACAAGATTTTGAGGATTTCACAAGCACTTGTTTGTGTGCATGTGTGTTGTTATGTGTACACACGTGCGTTTCCGGAGTTCTACCAGGTGGGCAGTTAGGCAGCCACCACCACAGTCATGTCAACACAGAGGCCCAGAACCGCTCCTTCACAACCCTGCCCATCCTCCGTCCCTCGTTTGTTCTCCAACTCCATCGTTTTTTCCTTAATTATATTTTATGGAAGTTTAGTTGACTTACAAAGTTGTGTTAATTTCTGACGTGCTGCAGACTGATTCAGTTATACATACACACAGACTCTTTTTTTATATCCTTCTCTATTATGGTTTATCATGGGATATTGAATATAGTTCCCAGGGCTAAACAGTAGGACCTTCCCAACCCTATAGTTTTATCATTTTGAGGGTGTGCTATAAATGGAATCACAATATGTAACCTTTAGAGATTGGCTTTTCAAAGAAAAACTAAGCTTAATTTCCTTGAGATCTAGCCAAGCTGTTGTGGGTATCAATAGTTTATTGTTTCATTACTGCTGAGTAACAAATAAAGCTTTTATTACCAAATAAAGATGCTGTGAACATTTTGATAAAGTTTATATGTAGACAAAGGTTTTCATTTCTCTGGGATAAATGCTGGGTCATATGGTGAGCATATGTTTAATTTTTTAGAAAACTGCCAAGCTATTTCCCAGAGTGGCGGGATCATTTTGAGTTCCCACCACACACTCCCCATGTATGAGAGCGCCGGCCTCCCCACGTCCTCGTCAGCATGTGGTATGTGTGCGCTCAGTCGTGTCTGACTCTTTGTGACCCCGTGGACTGTAGCCCACCAGGCTCCTCTGTCCATGGGATTCTCCAGGAAAGAATACTGGAGTGGGTTGCTATTCCCTTCTCCAGGGGATCTTCCCCACCCAGGGATCGAACCAGGGTCTGCTGCATTGCAGGTAGATTCTTTACCAGGTGAGCTACTAGGGAAGCCCATGGGATAGTCACTGTTTTTCATTCTGCTGTTCTAACAGGTGTGTACTAATAAGCTCCTTTTTAAAATAAGCGTAAATACCGTACATTCAACCTCTCATGTTTATAAATGCATAATCATGAATCACCCTTTCACCTCGAAGACTTGGCTGATTCAATCTAGGGCAACAACATTAACTATAGGATTTCTTGGTGTTAAAAATACATTTCCGAGGCAGAGAAATGTCTTCAGGGAGTAAATTAATATGTATTTGCTATTGTTTTTACTAGACCTGTGTTCCTCCCCCAGCCCCCAACCCAAGTTCTCACCAGCCGTGCTCACCGCTCATTGCTCAGTATCACAGAACCGAGAGCATCAGTCATCTAAAGAGAAGCACTGTAGTCTTTTCTGATTCTGATGAGTCATTAAAAGCATAAGCCAATGTCCTTACGTATGGATACTTAGGTTTTTCCCACCGATAAAAAGACTTTTCCCACCGATAAAAAGACGAGACTGTGACTTTGGCATGAGAGAAGGGAGATGGTGGGTCAGCCTGGGCGTCCGGCCGGCTGGCTGGCCACAGGGGACATGGGCGAGGGCCCGTCTGCTTCAAGCAGCTACAGCTCCTCTCGGCTGGGCCTGGTCAACACACAAGCGCGCTTCTGGGGGCTTCTCTCCCCCGTTGTAACCGATGGGACAGGTTCCGACAGGGAGCCGCGTTTCCCCTCCGCCTGAGACGCCAAGACAGGACAGCTCTGCACGGGCACGTACTGTGCGCAGTCGGCCCTGAATGGCTTTCCCTCCACGCGGTCCGGACTTGGGCCTTGGCCGCTGAGAACACCTGGCCCGGCCGCGGTCTCGCCGCCCTCCCAGGTGGGTCTCATTGCATCTTGGCTGCACTGCCACCTGGTGATACCTTACTTTATGGCGAGTTTTCTGGACTGAAGACCGAGCAGGGGGTTCAGACCAAATCAGCTCCACTTTACCTGCCTGACACGCTTGAGATTCAAGTCAAGGCTTCATTTGAAGAAAGGGTTCTGTGGCTTTTTAAGGTCTGAAACCATGTGTTATGGTTTCTATTTACTATTCTATGAAAACTGGTGAATACTGAAAAAAAGTGCTGATATCAAACGAGGTATGTTAAGTCTTGTCAACTCGATATGGTTGTGAATACATCTGTCTAGTTATTTTGTAAAAGAAATATTTTAGGCATCTAAAAAGTGACAAATCTTTAGCCTCAAGGAGTTGCTTACTGGACTTAAAACCATTAACTGTGAATTCAATTGTGGTTAAAAGTAACAAAATAAAGAACTTTTAAGCAGGCAGAAATCTGGAACTTCTCTGGCGGTCCAGTGGTTACAACTCCATGTTACCAATGAAGGAGGCTCAGGTTTGATCCCTGGTCGGGAAACTAAGATCTCCCATGCCGTGAGGCATGGCCAAAAATAAAGAAATAAATAAATTTTAAAATGCTAGAAATCTATCCTTAAAGGCAACAGCAAAAGGACAGTTTAATTTAGTATTTAATATAATTTTTTTTAGGGCTTCCCCAGTGACTCAGTGGTAAAGAATCTGCCTGCAATGCAGGAGCCGTGGGAGATGTGGGTTAGATCCCTGGGTTGGGAAATCCCCTGGAGGAGGAGGGCATGGCAGCCTACTCCAGTACTGGTACCTGGAGAAGCCCATGGACAAAGGAGCCTAGCGGGCTACAGTCCATAGGGTCACAAAGAGTCAGATACGACTGAAGCGACTTAGCACGCACACATGTTTTTAATTTCTAAGAAAGAAACCACTTCATAACAGGGTCCTTTGTTTAAGTCTGGCACACGTTTTTAGGAATCTGTTTTGTGTGAAAAGAAGGGGACTGATGGTGTACTTCAGTCTCCCATTGGGCTCCTGTCTCTGAGTGTACCCAAGCCTTCTCCACATTGCTACAGTCTTTTTGACTATGCTGTTCAGTGACTGTGTATGTTCAGCTCTTTTGTAAATGACCAATTGTCTTCTACTAGCAATTCCCTTTAGTAGGTGCTAAAGGGCAGAATAATCCTGACTGTTTTCTTCTCTTTTGATTATATCATTAACTTAGTAACTTAGAACATGGTTTAGAATAAATATAACTACTACTAAAAGGTGTCAACACCATATTAAACTTCAGGATGGCTCCACAAACTCCCCTGAAACCATAAGTAAAACCCTGCAAGTGATATGCAGGGCATTAAAGTAGTATCAAAATGTGTGCATTATATGGTGACATTTAAAAAAATATTTATCTGACTGCGTCGGGTCGTAGTCGTGGCATGGCAGTCCTCGTTGCGTCATGTGGGAGCTTCTGTTGCAGCACATGGACTCTAGCTGCGGCAGTGGGCTCAGCAGTGGTGACAGGGGCTTAGCTGCTCCATAGCATGCGGAATCCTAGTTCCCAGACCAGGGATCGAACCCGTGTCCCCTGTACTGCAAGGTGGATTCTTAACCACTGGACCACCAGGGAAGTCCCTATATGATGACACTTTAAATGCAGATGGCCTTTGACCAAGCAACCCAATCCACATACCCACTGAGCTGGCGAATCCTGCAGGTGCTACCTTCGAAATGTCAGAAGTCCAACCACTTCTTTCCTGCTCAACTACAGCCCCGGTTAGGCCACACAGCCTGGACGATCATGGTCTCCTTTTATTAACCTCTCTCCGTTTGTGTGTAGTAACTGCACAGAAAAAGTTCTAACAGGCTACACACCAACTTAAGAACAATGGTCTTCTCTGGTGTGGAGGGCAGGAATTGGGGAATTTCACTCTTTATTATCTTTTTTGTATTGTTTGAATTTCTGTTCTATGTTATACAGCATTTCATTATAAAGGTGATTTTTTTTTTTTTAAGGCAGAAAAATGCCAAGAGTAATTTTAAATTCCTATTAGGCCCATCTTCTCTCAGAGAACATGGCTGTAAGTTGTACACATCAGAAGGTGATGGTGGGGACTAGGTGGAGAAGACAAACTTTTTAAAAAACAGATTATTTAGGCCTGTCACCAATATTTCAGTTGACACTCATTGTAACAAGGACCCTGGAAGATTCTCAGGGTCTCTAAAGGTTAAAAGCCACTGTGTGAATAGTAGGATTTATTGGTGATTTTCAATTGAGTTATCTGGATTAAAATATTTTCCACAATGGGCACACATTTCCTGTGTTAAACAAAGAGACTGCTTTGAAGAATTACCTCAAAGTATAAGAATGAAGATAATTTATAAGTATTAAAGATCTCAACTTTTTCTAGCTGCTCTGTATATATGATCTAATTTGAGACTAGCCACAACTCTTTCACATGTAGGGCAGGGTTTATTATATCCATTTTAGAGATAGAGGAATTGAGGCTCAGAGAGGTTAAGTCAGCAGTCCTCATCCTTTTTGGCACCAGGGACTGGTTTCATGGAAGACAATTTTTCCATGGATGGGGGAGGGGGGATGATTTCGGGATGATTTAAGTGCATTACATTTCATTGTGCACTTTATTTCTAGTATTATTACATCAGTTCCACCTCAGATCAGGCATTAGATCCCAGAGGTTGGAGACCCCTGGGTTAAGTGACTTGACTGGGGCTTCATGGTTAATTACAATGTTGGAGCAAAGTCCTGGGTTTGCTAGTTTCTGTCCAGTATGTTCTTAACTTCACTATTTTTCCTTTTACCTATGTTAAATCTAGTTTGCTTAACAAGTAAAAAATATTTCAGATAGAATGACCAATATCCCTTCTCCTTCTTATGACTGATCACAGGAAAAGTGAAAGTCACTCAGTCGTGTCCGACTCTTTGGGACCCCATGGACTGCAGTGCGCCAGGCTCCTCTGTCCATGGGATTCTCCAGGCAAGAATACTGGAGTGGGTAGCCATTCCGGTCTCCAGGGGATCTTCCCAACCCAGCGGTCAAACGTGGATCGCACTGCAGGCAGATTCTTTACCATCTGCTCTTCTAACCATTTCTTACTTGCTCCAGAAGTACCAAACTCTCAACCTGAGAAGTTTCAGAATTGTGGAATGAATCCCTGTGTACTGAATCCTTACTGACACACTCTGAGAGGCACGGGTCCTGGTCTGACCCACTGCCGCCCCGCCCCGTGCTACCTTCTTGATGCTCCTCTTGGTCCGGAGGCCCCAGCCCCTCCGCTCGGTCCTGATGACCTCTGCGTCCGGGTAGAGCCTCTTGGTGAAGCACTGGTTCTGGCAGCGCTCCCCCGCCGGGCACACCTGGGGGTGACACTCATACTGCAGCATCCGGTTCAGGCACTCGGACTCCAAGCCACAAGGGTTCTCGTCGGCCGGCTTGCAGTTGCAGCGGGGAATCTCCGACAGGTCTGCCACCTGGATCTGTACCTTTCCTATCACTTTGTTGGCCTGGCAACAAAATCACAAGTGGGAGGGAGGAATCTGAACAGGACATCGGAGACACCCAGGCCCGCCTGGCCCCGCTACTGCCTGTGGGGTGACCCTGAGAAAGGATTTCCCCAGTTGAGTAAGCTGAGATTAACAGCTGCCTCTCTTAAGTTGACAAAAATACCAAAACCTGACGCGAGTCCTCATTTATCCTGTGTCTTTCCCCTCCTATCAGTTGATGACCATTTCATAAAGTTGAAAACAGCTCTGGGCTCTCTGGAAGAAAGGGGCTAAATCCCTATATTCTTGCTGGTTACAGGACAGGCTGAGGAGCAAGCACAGAAATTCCCATCAAACGTGTTGTTCCTCAGTATGAGGGGCTCACTCGTCAAAGTCCTCGCCCTCCCGGCGCAGCAGCCTCGGCTCCCAGCGGATGCTCCAGCAGAAGCTTGTTCTGCACAGACTGAGCTGTAATCAGCATAAAGTTTTTACAAGCCAGTCGGGGCCTTCTAACTACTAAGAGAGCAGTTTCACCTTGTCTGTCAAATACCAGCATTTTCATGGGTGAAGACTCACTTTGATGTGTTTGTATGGAGGGGGTTTTCTTGAGCTTTTTTCAATCTCCAGTGCTTCTTTACTTTCTCTTTGTGCTTTCAATTCTTGGAAACGTTTTGCAGCTTCTTCCAACGCTGCCAATAAGACCGGACAAAGCATAAAAACACCCCACACCAAATAAACAAAAACCACTAGGAGAGTTGTTATTACCCTGCCTTCCCCATGCACGAAATGGGACCTGAGGTTTTCTTTTTAAAATTATGTCCTGGAAGTAACCATTTACCACCAGGATAGAGTAACACTGAAATGGGATATAATTCATCTGCAGCTGAACACTGACTGCTCTTTGCAAGCTGCCACCATGGAAAAGAGGCCCCCCTTCAATGGTCAGGGGTTTCCACAGGAACCTGACAGCAGCTTTTACCTTGTACCAGATTTAAATTCACTTCACTCTGCCCCAGAAAGCTAAACTTCCCGTCAACTTGTTGCAAAAACAGCTGTTAAGACTTAGAGAACAAATTTATGGCTGCCAGGGGGTGGGGAAACAGTTCTGGAGTGTGGGATGGAGACGAACACACAGCTATATTTAAAATGGATAACCAACCAGGACCTCCTGTGTAGCTCAGGGAACTCTGCTCAAGGTTATGTGACAGCCCGGATGGGAGGGGAATTTGGGGGAGAATGGACACGTGGATATGTACGGCTGAGTCCCTTTGCTATTCACCTGAAACCATCACAACCTTGTTTGTAGATGGGATTTACCTCAATACACAGCAAAAAAAAGTTTAACAAAATTAGACAGCAAAAAATTTTACAGAAAACAGCTGTAAGGCTCTTCATGGGAAGTGCTGACTACTCTTCTGTGGCAAAGGTGCTTCACTTAATTAAGGAGACTCTGCGTTCCCAGAAAAATCTCCACGTCTGTAGTAAGATCACTGAGAAAACTTCTTTCACACACACAGCACAGTCTACTCCACTGAACGGGTTTTTCTGAGTGATTGGATTGTGAGGTGGTTCTAACGTGACTGGAAACTATGGACGCCAGGTCATAACACCTGGTGAAACTCCCTACCGGCACGTGTCCTCCATGAGTGAGGCGTGCGGACAGATCAACAGGAGCGTCAGTTCTGAGCCACGGTGAATGGCGTCCAACGTACCTTTTTTGAAGGTCTTGTTAATACTGGTCTGTCCATCGGCAAAGCTTTTGTCTCCTTCGACGTAAGGGAACACTCTGCCCTGGTGGACCCAGTAGTAGTCGTGAGAGCCGAAGAAGAACACGGGGAAGTCGCCCAGGTCATGCTTGAGGCCCTGGATGTTCAGCGGCACAGACCGGGGGTTGCAGATCTCGGCCGGCCACCATCTGAAAGCGGAGGATGGAGAGTTGCGCTATGCTTTACACGGCTGGCGGGAGCCGAAAGACACAGGTTTCGTACTGTGTAATTTTCATTGCAAATCTAAGGACACAGAACACCTCGCTTACCTTTAATCCTGCCCAAAGCACAAGTCATTTAACAACATACTGATGAATGAATTAATGCGTGAAATGGTGAACACAGACTAAACAAACTAGGCCCTAAACACCCGATCTGATTTCTTCCTTAAATATTAATATTTGATATTTATAAAAGTATACATAAGAATAAAGCACACTAATAAGGTTAACAGTGAACCTACAATACAACTTAAGAATTAGAATTGGCCAGTAAAATATTCCAAACCAGATTTCAGTCCTGGAAAAGTCACATTTTTCTCCAAATGTGACATTCTTAATTCCAAGATTGTCTTTCAAACTACAGAAGTTTATTCCTGGCAGTCAAGGGAATCCTCTGAGAATAAACTGATGCTAATCAGAATAAACTCTTGGGAGAATGCCTGCTCCCATTCAAACTGGCATTTTCTGACTCTCTAGTCAACCAGGATAAAATATTTTCCGGCCAAATGTACTAGGCTTTTATCAGTGTGTATTTCAGAATCTAATTCATCTTAGATCATAATAGATGTGGGATTTGGGACAGGCCTGAAAAAAACCATGCTTCACGTGATGACTGGTCCACAGTGATCATTGGGGGAGCCACCTGCGAGGTGCGCTGGAAGATTTCCTGCAACTGGGCAGGTCGGGAACTGAGGGGGGTCCCCGTAGTACATCCGATCGTTGATACCAACAGTAGGTGCACACAGACGTAATGTTTTTCAGTCGCATTTTACACATGCCTCATAAAACCATTTACTTGATGAACAATGAATGGCATTATTGGGAAGATAAGTGATGAACATGCTTCACCTAAAAGCACCCCATGTTCACCTGTGGGTTAATTAAAACGTGGGTAGAAGCCTGTGTTCAAATTGCTAAAAACAACACTATTCTGTGTAATCAGTATTTGGTTCCTCTCAAAGCAGGCTGGGCAGTGGTTGTATTTCTGATTCGTGTTAAGGCCACATGTGGGGTGCGTGTGGTAACCACACACACTGGCTCAGACAGACGGGGGTATGATTTCTGCCACCCTTGTTCCAGGCCCACGTCTCCCCCAGGAAGTCTCACATCAGAATAACTAGTCATTGAAAAGAAAGTTTCATGGGGCCCAGAGAGGTCTGATTGAAAAAAATACATTACGAATTAGTCCATGGACATAAAATCAGGCAGATAAAATGTCACTGGCCTGTCAAGCTCTGCTTTGGGCCTAACTTTAACTATATATGGTGATGGATGTTAACTAGATTTATTGTGGTGATTGTTTTGTGATGTACACAAATGTCGAGTCATCATACTGTATACCTGAAACTAACATAATGTCAATTATATTTTTTTTAAAGACAAAAGAAAGTTTTAAAAAGGAAACATTCTGAAATTTATCTGAAGGCCTTGGGGCTTCCCTGGTGGCTCAGTGATAAAGAATCCACCTGTCAATGCAGGAGATGAGGGCTTGATGCAGGAGACGATCCTGGGTTGGGAAGAACCCCTGGAGAGGAAAATGGCAACTGACTCCAGTATTCTTGCCTGGGAAATCCCATGGACAGAGAAGCCTGGCAGGCTACAGTGCATAGTGTTGCAAGAGTCAGAGACAACTTAGTGACTAAACAACAACAAAGCCTTTTTACTATTTCTGATATTTCTATCCGGGAATATCTTATCTATTATTCGTCAAACCTGTATCTATCCCCTCCTGGAAAATATATATATTTTTAATTATAAAAGTTCTGTGTGCCAGTCAGAATCACCATCATTAAAAAGTCTGCAAATAACAAATGCTGGTCGGGGTGTGAGGCAAAGGGAACCCTCCTCCACTGTTGCTGGGAATGTAGTTGGTATGGTTACTAGGGAGAACAGTACAGAGGGTGCTCAGAAAACTAAAAACAGAACTACAACATGAGCCAGCGACCCCACTGCTGGACACAGACCTGGACAAAACCAGGATTCAAGAAGACGTGCGCACCCTATGTTCACAGCAGCAGCATTTACAAAACAACCTAGTTGTCCACCGACAGATGAGCGAGTAAAGAGGATGCGGTGCGTCTCACAGTGGAGCATGACTCAGCCATAAACAAGAACAAAAAATGCCACTCGCAGCAGCATGGACGCATCTAGAGACTATCATACTAAGTGAAGGAAGTCAGAGAAAGACCAGTACATATGGCATCACTTCTATGTGGAATCTGAAACATGGCACAAAGGAACTTATCTACAAAACACAGACAGACTCCGAGAGAAAGCAGACCTGTGGTTGCCAAGGGGATGGAGGGAGAGGGGAGGACTGGGAGCCTGGGGTTAACAGATGCAAACTGTTACGTAGAGAATGGATAAACAACAAGGTCTTCCTGTAGAGCACAGGAAACTATATCCAATCCCCTGTGATAAACCATAAAAGAATATAAAAAAGAATGTATGTATGTATGTAACTGAGTCAGTCTGCTGTAACAGCAGAAATTAGCACAACACTATAACTACACTTCAATTAAAAAAGGACATACCTTTAAAATTATTAAATGTAGTTTTATACACACACAAAAAAATGTAGTTTCTTTTAAAAATTAAAACAACGCAGAAATGTGTAACAGAAAAGCTGAATACGCTTCCTCCTTATAATCTCATGCCTCAGACTATTAACGTTAGATGTTTTTTCCAGGTAATAATACAAACGTATTATATCGCAAGCTCCAATTTTTACAAGTTGTATACGTATACGGAGAGATAACCTATGTACTATTTAACGTGCTTCCTGAGGTTAACTGTACACTGAGGCCATTTCCCATGTTACCGTGAGCATTACCCTTCTTCTGTCTTCTAGGCATCCTGCAATATGGATTGACACATCGCCTACTGACTGGCCATCTGGATTCCTTCTGCACCTAGAAGCACCACTGCAATGAGCATCCCTACAGGACAAGTTTGCCCGCGTGTCCAGTGTCTCTCCTTAGATTCACTCCTTGAAGGGGAAGTGCGGGGTCCAGGGGTGCACAGTTCAGCTCTGTCACATGATGCCTTTCTTGTGCAGGAGCCCTTGTCTCTCCAGGCCCACCTGAGCTGCAGAATTAGTATTCTTAAATCTCTGCCAGCCTGTTAATTGAAAATAAACTTTGTTTTTTTCATGTACATTTTTAGTGAGGCAGGGCACTTTTCACATGTTTATTTTCCACTTGCTCTTCTTCTGCAAACTGGCTCTTTCTCTGCTCCTTTTTCCTTCAGGAAGGTATTTTTCTTTTCTTACTGAGAGTAGACGAGTACACCTGGTTTGATATTTGCCTTTTAAAATTTATATCTTTTGCTGTAAAGTGGAAAATTATTTATATAGTCAAAGTGTCCATTTTAAAAAAAAAGAACATGGAAGTTTCCTGTCATTTGTTAAAAAAATTGGTTGGAGGGGAGCTTCTCAATGCCCCTCATGTCAGCTAAAAATGAAGTTTTTAAGGTTAAATAGGTAAGCAAGCAGTTTATTTAAAACAGAGAAAATGACAGAACTCTTGTTTAAAAAAATTACAGCATGTTTGAAATTCTATGGAAACATATTTAGGATTCTAACTGAAAAGCAGAACTTCACTGTGTTCTTTTGAATAGCATCCATTTTCTTAGTAAAATAATAAGCATATACCTCAAAATGTAGAATGTAAAATTTTAAAAACATATCACTATCCTTTTGCGTGAAGATTTGTTAAAAATAGGCTTCTTTTTTTTTTTTTTTTTTTAAAGAAAAATTTTCGGCCGCAGACTGGTGTCCTGCGCGTCCCCGGGCGTCCGCTGCTGCTCAGCTGGCTGCAAACTCCTGCCGCAGGGCCCGGGCAAAGGCCCTGCCCACCACCTGCGCGCCCATCACAATGATCTGGGCCAGGTACTTGGCCATGGCGACCACTCAGGTTCGGGGGTCCGACTTCCTGGCCCCGCGACCCCGGCTCAAGGGCGGTCCAAAAATAGGCTTCTTAAGAGGAGAAAGATTTAATAAAATAATGGCACCCATGCATACTTCTTGCTTCATTCCCTTAAGAACTAAAGGCTCCTAATGAAATACCTCTCTCCCTAAAGTCTAAAAAGCTCCCTCTTTGCACACAGTTTAGAGCTTCTAGCTAGAACTATAATAAAACAGATTTTGGGTCAGAAAGAGTTATTTTGGCCAGAATATAAACTGTTAACTTCACTAGAAACCAGGAATGAACATAAATCTAATTAGAATGCAAAAAGAAAAAAGTCTTCCCCACTATCCATATGAAACCTTTTATTCCAAATCCTATTAGTACCATAGTTCATTAGGATAAAATAACTTTCAGAACTTAAAAACAAAAGTCAATCAACCAAAAAAAAGGGGGGGGCGGTGTGGGGGAATCTAACCACCACTAACCTTCCCAGTCTTCTAAAAACCCAGACTAAAAATGTTTTTCTTTCTTTTTCTGAGGAAGTGGCTGTGCTGTGTGTTGTACCTGTTTCCTGGCCACGCTTGTACAGACTGTGAACTACTCAACAGTGATTGAATACTTCCTCTTTGTCCTTGGAAAAACTTGCCTGTAATTTCCCAATTTGGCCCAAACAATCTGCTTGTAATGCAGCTTCTTGCCAGCCTTGCAATCATTGCAGTTCCAGCAGCCTTCAGGCGTCTCTATGCTCAGGCACTCCGGGTGGAAGGAGGCTGGACACGACTCGCAGCAGAGCAGTCGTCCACCTTGAAACAAACAAACAGTCTTAATAACTAAGAAGAGAGGAAAGAGAGAGACAAGAAAGTTATCTTTTCAGTTAAATGTGATTCAGATTGAGAGAAATTAACAAAGGGATTGAGTTATATAGTGATGGATTAAAATACAAGACAATAAACAGACTTAGCTACTTCAGTCCTTCCTAGG
Source organism: Bos indicus (assembly GCF_029378745.1). NCBI lineage: Eukaryota > Metazoa > Chordata > Mammalia > Artiodactyla > Bovidae > Bos > Bos indicus. The sequence continues at coordinate 33,517,999 of NC_091786.1, forward strand.
GAGGGCTTCAGTGGCCAGAAACTCAGAGCATGTGAGGAACTGTGAGTAGGAAAAATATGACTCTTCACCCCTCTGAAATGAGGACTAATAAGGCACTGGTTTAGCTGGGGGTTAAGACTCTTAACATATGACAAATAGGTGCATAAAATCTTTAGCCTTGAGTAGATGTGAGAACAGATTTTCAGAAAAATATGTACTCTTTTTTTCTCCTTGAGAGCTAAGAAAGTAAACAATGGTCAGCTTTGTATTTTAATCCAGTGGCACAGCTAACTAAATCCCTTTATAACAATATTAGCGAGAATGAAAATAGCCAATAGGCTGACCACTACTTTTTTCTTCACTTGTAAGAATACAAAAAAGCAAAAGGATCTTGAATTTGTGATTACATTATCATTACCTTTTCAGGAAAGACAAAGAAAGTCAAACAGGCTATATAGCAGTGGTTTACAATTTTTTCATCACCAAGGATCCCCTTTCTCTTTCCCATGGACTCATGTTTTCAAATATTTTATCAACCAAAAAGCCCACCAAAACAAAAAAAACATTTAAAAAGCCACAATAATTTTTATGTTTTAATTAACTACAGAAATATCTAATAGCCAATTGGAGCTTCAGATCCCAGTAACAAAACTAGTCTTATCATATTAAATTGTTAAAAATCATAGCCAAATACAGAGAAACTCATGCAACTGTATTTTGCACAAATGGCTGATTCTGTTAGACTTTCTGAAATATTAAACATAGTTCAAAATTTTGTTTGTAATATTTTCTGACATCATATCGAGAACCACTGCTTTATAGCATGAAAGAAGCATCAGGTAGAATCAAGAATAACATACAAGGAGATCTCTTTAAGTAGCCTAGCAAAATCCTCTCCTTTTAAAAACAAAATGATCTCTGTATTAAGACAAAAACAGGTGCAGCAAATGAAACAATATTATTTTTAAATGCAAAAAATTAAAGAAATTTGAGGGGAGATTAGGTATTTCAACAAGTGACAGAGAAGAATGTTAATCACTGAAGATGAAATACAATAAAGACATTTACTGTAAAAAAAAAAAAATCATTTTTTCATTGGAAAACCAAGTCTATAACCCATGAGTGTACTGAGATTTAAAGTCTTGTAAGCAAAAGGTTAAGAGCCCACTATACAACTTTATCAAATTATATGCTCCAACCTTTTGAGTGTTTGCTATCAATTTTCCAGAAAATCTTGTCTTCCTGTAGACTTTCAAACTTCTAACTAATTAACATAAAAACAAAAAGAAAATCCATGTACAATCAGTGATGAATTAAATTACTATATTTCCTCTGCTTAAAAGCTTTTACTTCCATCATTTGGATTTTCCCTTGTCTGAAGATCTCAATGTGGATTAATTGTTTCAATTCTCCAACCTAGAGATTAGCTGCCTGAGTGGTCTCAGCCTAGGTAGGGAATTCTTCTGTAAGTTTAAAATAAAATGAAATAATTCATTTTTCCATCAGAAAGAAATGACCAGTAGGGAGAGCGGTCTTTGCAAATAGCTTTGAGGACATGTGATTCTTTGGGTTGACGTGGAAAAGTCAGGCTGGCCATTTTTAACATTATGGAATAGTCCTGAATTTTAAGTCTTATTTCAGAGGAAATACAGACCCTGAATCATCAGTGAAAATCATCACGATTTTTTGACAAAAATACACAGGGAAATAGAAAAATAAAAATATGAACACTCCACCTTGGTGCTATGCAAGAAAACTGCTTTAGGGTGCGAGAGAAGAAAGATAACGGTTCAAGCTAAGCAAACAGAGGGCTCAAAATAATTTCAATTCATGTCAAGGCCAATACCGAGTACTGAACACAAAGTAAGCAACAATTGAATTTGTCTAATTTTATAAAGGCGCCAGGAGGGAAATCAGGCATTTCCTAAAATGCCTTGGGTAGTCTAATTTTACTGCACTATGGAATTAGTCAGACCCATGTCCATCTTTTTTTTGGAAACAGGTGGTATCACCAGTAAGATGCCATACTGTGACTTCAATGGAAAACAGACAAAAAAGTCAATAGTCTCTCAGCCTCCTTCTCCATGGGTTCTAACCAACTTGCTTAGTTATACTTTCCTTTAGTCATGGGTCGCTACTTCAGATGTCTGACAAACAGCAAACATACATCAGCAGCAGGCAACACAAAGAAAGAAAAAAAATGAATTAAATTTTCTTTAAAGATTCTGAGCCTGGCCCCAGATCATAACGGAAATGTATACCGGAAAAGGCCTTCACCTTCTAGGTTATTTATCTTACCCTCTAGAATAATAACTCCCCCAATAATACATTATTGTTAAACTACTTTTCCCCCCCTGCATTACACGTAGGCTCTGTAAGGCAAAACACAAGATTTTTCTTCCATAGATTAAATTAACTGGGAGAATATAAAGATATACATTTAGCTCTTTGTTCTCTGTGTATAAATTATCCATAAGTTATTCTTCAGCTCTGCTGGGCTGCCTTTCAAGCTCTAGTATTTGTGCATTCTCCCAGCTGCCCACCAATGTCTCCTGAGAGAAGGGCAATTAGGTTTCATAGCAAACATTTAAGAAACAAAATGACAGAATGTATTCCAGAGTCAAAATTTTAAGTGTCAGCTATCTTTGTTCCCTTCTGTTTAATAACCTATTTTGTTATTTAGTTGAAAGTTAGTAACAAATTACATCCTGTCTCTTCTATTCTACAATGAATGGTAGTTCAGGCAAAAGAGAAAGAGGTCTCAGAATACATTTCTATATTAAGCAGAGTCCTAGTCTTTCAATTTTAATAACTACAGATACATGGAATGTGTGAAAATTTATTCAAGAAGTGTAAGTAAAAATTTGTAATAGCAGAATTATTTTAAGCCCTTTTTAATAATTTTGCAGCCATATGAAGACAGTCACAGCCACCAAGGTAGAATTTACTGAAAGCAACAGATGGTGCTTGACAGGCATACATTTTCCCCCTTCATTTAAAGAGAAAAAAAATAGGAAATGCAAAAATAAAAGTAAGAGATAAACTATTTTGATTATTACCTTTCTCACATTTCTTTTTGGAAGCTGACGAAGAAGGAATCATAGGTAATTTCATCAACTCTGCACGATTTGATTCGTTCAGTAGGTAGTGGGACTTATAGGCATAGGAACTGAACATGGGGTCTGAATGGTCCTGCACTATCAGCCCTATACGAGACAAACAGAAAGATGTGAGCTGCAATGAAACTACCCATGATTCCATGAGGAAAAATAAACCAACACCTACTATGTAGCTGTGCTTCAAGGTGGGGGAAAAAGAATATGAAGAAAAAGAAAGATCTGACAGAAAAAGCTTTCTACAGTTAGTAAAGGGAGTTTAGGCTACTCAGTGCCTTACCTCTACACAGAAATCTACACACCCAGAAAAAAGACTCGAATTTGAGGATTAAACTGTGTTTGATGTCATTCTGAAAACCCACTCTGGAAAACAGAGCTATGTTCCTCAATGTTTAGAAGGACTATGATGACAACCCAAAGAACAAAATGACGTATCACTTAATAGTGGAAATAAGAACTGTCTACATGACACAGTAGAGACGCTGGTCACCTTCAATACATCAAACAGCATTGAACAGCAGACTTGGGCCTCTCTTCCTCTCTGCTAAGATCTTTAGATACCCTCAAATTCCAGCTTTCTCAGTCAGACAATGAAGCTTTCCTCTTATCAGTATGATACATGATTTTAAAGATGCTGTGAGTTGCTGAACTTCACTGAGGTACTGCAAATCTTTAAAATTTTGTCCTGCTAGGATAATAACCAACTTAAGGGTTTATAAAAATGTCCTTTCAATCCACTAATACAGCTGTCCTATTGGAGGAAACACCATCTGCTCTAACCCACCTGAAGCACACACCTCTCCCCACTCCCTCCTCCTCCTGCCCCGAGTTCAGTCCATCCTGTGGCTGAGGGACCTGCAGGACCAGGGAAACTTTCTGTTTGTGGTTACCGGTCAGTTTATAACAATCTAAGACTTTACAGTACAAATCATGACAGCAGCTTCGCAGAGATCTTTTTGAGAAGAGGGAAGAGTTTTGTTTCTAAAGGGGTGACCATTTATTATTTTTGGTGGATGTTATCTTCATTTGGTGCTGCTCGACACTGAGACAGATTCAGGAAATATCTCTCATGTGAATGGAACTTGAAATTGCTAATTGGTAATACAGAAGAATCTTTGAATAAAGGTTATATAATGTTGAATGAATTTTATACATTTAATAGAGAAAAGTGGTACAGTGGCTTTTAAATAGGGAAGAACAACTTAGAATGCTAAGTAACTTTTATTTTACAGCACCCTCCAGATGAAAGGGAATGCAGAAGAATCTCTACTGCACTGAAATGGCACCTATGACAAACACCATGAGGGGCAGGGGAGGTGGGTTGTTCCTCTAAACACTGAAGCATTTCCAAAAATATTTCCAGATATTTCAGACTTTAAGAATTAGCTTAATGATTTTAAACAACCAATAACCAGGAACTAAGACAAAAATCCTCTGTGCAGAGGGAGAAACAACTGCAACACAAGCTAAGTTTCTTAACGCCAAAACATAAAGGACTGAAGTATCCCTTTTAATAAGTGTGGATTTATTACAATAGATCCCCTTAAAAAAGGAGACCCTCTATAAAAACTGATAAAGGAACACATATCATTTACTTCTGGAGAACTTTTAAGCCCTTCTCAAATCCTAGCATCTGATCTATTTAGAATCATTTTCTGTAAAATGCTGGAAAAGAAAATGAACGTTTCTGTTTACTGTGCAAAGCTGCAGTTAGAGTATTTGGGAATTAAATAATCTTGTTCTTAAAAAGGCATTTCAGTACAGCAAATCTTGCAGAATAACTGCCAAATTGATAAAATCCAAATGTGATCCTGTTGTTAAAACATGGAGTTTCCATTATGTCAAGCTTTTAATCAAGGCATGAAAGTTAAAACGGTTAGAATTTGCTCTAAAACTAGGTTCCTTGACAAGGGGTTATTTTCTACCTTACTTAAATAAAAAAAACACCTGCTTTAAAGGTCACCCAATCATTGAATGAAATAGAGCAAAAACAAATATTGGTTGATATACTTACTGATGGTACTTGATTCAGAATGTACTCTAGAGTAAGCCAACACAATAGTTTTAAACTTGATATTTATTAATAAAATGTTGGCTCAGTTACACATACACACACACACCACCCCCATCACTCCAAGTGAAAGTGAGTAAAAGTACTATTTACAAAGCAACAGAGACTTTATGTTATCACTGATACTCATCTATTTGAAAGTCTCTAAAGCTAGTCATTCAGCTTTTTCACCCTGTCATGCCTTTCTTAGGAAGGGGGAGAGGGACAAGGCACATGCTGACATTTTCTTTGGCTAATGCAATGTGGCATGAGACACGTCCAATCTTCTCCTCCCTGTGCCGTCCAGCCTTCAGGGCAGAATACAGCTGCCCTCACTGTTCTACCCAGCACTTCTCTCTGACAGCGGCCACCCCACATGCTTGCCAAACAGGCCAGCTCAAAGCAATGTGTACACTGACTCAGCTGGCTGCTACAAGGACTACCAGTTACTTAATCCTTTATTGTCCACCTCCTCTGGTCCTTTTTTTTTTTTTTAAATGAGAGTTACAAAAGTAAAACAACTCAAGATCTATCACACTAGCTAAATTCTATTAAAAATATTTTATAGTACTTTTACCAAATTGAAAGAACTGTCTCCTAAACAAAATAAAACACAACCACTATGTATAAAGTAGATAACTAATGAGAACCTCCCGTACAGCACAGGGAACTCTACTCAATGCTCTGTGGTGACCTAAATGGGAAGGAAATCCAAACAAAGGGTTAGGATATATGTAAATATAGAGCTGATTCACTTTGCTGTACAGCAGAAACTGACACAACGTGGTAAGGCAACAATACTCCAATAAAAAATTCTTTAAAAAAAGAAAACAAGATCTCAAACTTCTTTTTCAATATGGGCTACTGCTGCTGCTAAGTCGCTTCAGTCATGTCCGACTCTGTGCGACCCCATAGACGGCAGCCCACCAGGCTCCCCTGTCCCTGGGATTCTCCAGGCAAGAACACTGGAGTTGGTTGCCATTTCCTTCTCCAATGCATCAAAGTGAAAAGTGAAAGTGAAGTTGCTCAGTCGTGTCTGACTCTTCTCGACCCCATGGACTGCAGCCTACCAGGCTCCTCTGTCCATGGGATTTTCCAGGCAAGAGTACTGGAGTGGGGTGCCATTGCCTTCTCCGCAATATGGGCTAAGTATAATCTAATAGGCCTGATATGCCATAGAATCCTTTCAAGAATTTCACACTAAGGGAAGTTTAGAAAACAGCATTTATGACAAAAAAATCCCAACAAACTGTGTTTGGGGATATTAATTGATTTCTAAAATGCTTACACTTTATATTACACTAAACACTGTTTTTATTATAATATAGCTGAGACATTCTGTAAAGCTGAATACTCCGTATCATATTCAACTAAAGAAATTCTACTGTAGATTTATCATGAACTCAAGTTCACTGACACCCTCAGGGACACAATATTGTTTTTAATTGATCAATCTCTTGGCAGACTTAAATATCAACAGCTGGCAAGTAAGAAAGCCTGCACTGCAGGCTCTTAAGTAATACACCCCATATGTTGCCTTGGCTGTATCCCATTAGGCCTCCCTCGATGCCAGACCAAAACATGATAAAATACAACATAAATAATTGAAAAATAAATGTGCTCTTCTTGCCTTGCAAGTGAAATCTAAATTAGTTGAAAACTCTGGATTACATAATATGACATGAGAAGATTCTATTTCAAACAGAAGAATTGTTTGGAAAAGTGAAGAGAGTTGACCCTTAAACAGTCAGAATCGCAGTCAGAATCTTTTGTAACTTTACAGTCGTCTCTCTCCCGCATCTGCGGATTCCACCAACACTGGATCGAAGTCTTGGAGTACACACTGAGAAAACAGTGCACACAAGTGGGTGCGGGTAGTTCAAACCCATGTGGTTCAAGGGTCAACTGCAATCTTTTGACGCTCCAAATAGGAACACTGAGGACTCATCTTTAATTCTAAGTTACTAAGAAATTAAGCAGAATTTAGCTTAATTTATGGAAGGATTAATATTCTAACAGTCTGAGTATCTAATGTAACAAAAGGGACCGGTTGCTGAAGTGTTCATCTCTCTTAGGGGTATTCCTGGAACTTGTTTTTAACGGGGAAATATACCAATGAACCCAGAAAGACCCGAAGAGAAAGGACTGAGACTCACCTCTGGCGCAAACGAAACAAAAGCCTACATTTACAGCAGACGAAGAGCCACTGCTCCGTGTGGAATGATTACTGCAGATGAGAACGCAGGAAGACACGAGGGTGCTGCCGGCGGCAATGCAAGCATCTACGGAGTGGTAGGCGACTGGGCACCGCAGACATCTCACCATGCGACCTATTGGAAGATGGTCAGGGAGGACCCTGGGTCACAAGGCATCTGCTGACACAAAGGGAGATCTTTGGGGACCCAGGATGATGCTGGTTATAGTAGAATGAAAATCTCACTAGTTTGGCTCTGCCATTTCTATGCTGTATGGTCCCTAAATGTAGTGCCCATCTAGAGGTCACTCAAAAAATCTGTGTCTGCTCCAGTGCTGGAGAAATGGTGGTTGTCAGTATGGCACCTGTTGAAGGAATTTCCAGGGGTAATTTTGAACATATGGAATTTTCTTCTCATGGTCTGGATTAGAACCTAGAATCCACTTATCTTAGGGCTATCCTGGTGGTTCAGTGGTCAAGAATCCTTCTGCCAGTGCAGGAGACACAGGTTTGATCCCTGGGTTGGGAAGATCCCCTGGAGAAGGAAATGGCAACCCACTCTAGTATTCTTGCCAGGATAACTCCATGGACAGAGGAGCCTGGTGGGCTACAGTCCCTGGGGTCACAGAGAGTCAGATACGACTGTGTTTTTTACTATCTTATTTTACTATCTATTTACCACTTACTTTACTATCTACTGTGGCCCAGCTGCAATAGCTACAGATAAACAAAGGGAGGATGCCCAATGTTCTTTATAATAACGTGCTTACTGTTTGCCACTGCACTTAAAACAACCCCAAACGCTGTCCCCTTCGTTAGCTTTGTTTTACCTTTACTTGCTTTGTGGATATCTTTCTCCATAGAGCAGGCGGAACAGCAGTGCTGGGGACAGCGGAAGCCTTTTGACTCAAAGACGGCAGTGGGGAATTTGCGGACACAGGCTTCATGGTAAAATTTCCCACAAGCGCTGACAGAGCAACGCTTCACATCCGCACCAGACACTTTACATGAAAAACACGGGTGCTGTCCTGCAAAATTGGTGAGGAACACAGTTTAAAGAAAATCTGGATTAAACAGAAGCAGCTACTGATATCAGAGAGCTAACTCCTCCCTCCACAGATTCTACTACTATGTGTAAGATTTTAATATACAAAAAGATTTTAATATACAAATAGTTAAAATATGACAATAAAACTTGCTAGAATAATTGACTTTCTACAATAATTGATCATCCATTTGAAGATACAGCACTAAAAGCAATTCAGATCCCCATTTCTCACTTTACACTAAAATAGAGTCCATAGAAAACCTAGAGCAGAATTTTTCAACACCTGAGAGTGGCAAGGTCTTCCCAACTGAGAATAAACAAATAACCAGTGAAGACAGATGTCATCAGATAATCACAATTTCCATTTGTAGATCAGACATAAAATGAAAACTCATGATCCTAATAAAAACAGAAAGTTATGGCTAGATGTCTTATTAAAACTGCAGAAAATCAAGGACAAAGAGAAAATATTAAAATCCCCTTCAGAGATACAAGACTGAAAGCTGATGGAAAGAGAAAGCTGGAAGCCAGGGGATGCTATCACTAAGGGCTGAAAGAAAACTGTTACCAAGCCAGAATTCTGCACCAGTGAATGCACTCTGCAAGAAGGGGGTGAAGTCAATAGGTACTGGGAAGAACTAACAAAACTGAAACTCGGTTCTTTGAAAAAGAACTGATATCCCTGGCAACAAGTAACTAATAAAAAAATGCAGAAAAAGCAGCAATATTAAGAATATCAGAAATGCAAAATGATGCATCACTACAAATCCTACAAATGTTTAAACAAATAGGAGGATGTCACTACCTTTTTGCATAAATTTGAAAATTTGGATGAATAGATTCCTAGAAAAACAGAACTTATTAACACTGGCACAAAAATAAATAGAAAATATGATAGTTCTATAAACTATTTAGGAAATTGAAACTACAATTAGAAACCAATACAGAAACTTTGAAGCTCAGATGGCTCCACTGGTCAATCTGCCAAACATTTTGAGATAGAAACAATTAGAATGGGGAAGAAAAAAAACCACAAAAAATGGGAACAAGTGAAAAACAAACAGATGTAGAAAAATAAATGCAACAAGGATGACAAAGGATTATGTTTTGTTATATAAAGAGTTCATATGTGATATTATCACTTATATGTAGAATCTAAAAATCAAATGAATGAATATAACAACACAGTCTCACAGAAACAGAACAAACTAATGGTTACCGTGGGAAGGAGTGGTGAAAAGGGGCAAGATAAGCGTAGGTGATTAAAAGGTACAAACTACTATGTACAATAAAATAGGTAAGATGCAAGGATATATTGTACAGCACAGGAAATATAGCTAATAATTTATAACTTTGAAAGAAGTATATTCTATGAAAATATTGAATCATTATGGTTTCCACCTGAAACTAATATAAATCAGCTATGCTGTAACCAATCAATCGGGCTTCCCAGATGGCACTAGGGGTAAGGAACCTGCCTGCCAATGCAGGAGACATAAGAGACTCGGGTTTGATCCCTGGGTCAGGAAGATCCCCTGGAGGAGGAAATGGCAACCCACACCAGTATTCTTGCCTGGAGAATCTAATGGACAGAGAAGCCTGGAGGGCTCAGTCCATAGGGTCACAAAGAGTCGACACAACTGAAGCAACTTAGCATCCATGTATTAGCCAATCATCAATCAATACAAAATAAAGAAGAATCATGGGGAAAATATATGTAACATATATAAGCAAAGATCACAAGACTTATGAGCTTCCCTGGTGGCTCGGCAGTAAAGAATTCACCTGCAATGCAGGAGACATGGGGTTCGACCCTTCCATCAGGAAGATCCCCTGAAGAAGGAAATGGCACACCACTCCAGTATTCTTGCCTGGGAAATCCCATGGTCAGAGGAGCCTAGTGGGCTACGGTCCATGGGGTCACGAGAGTCTGACGTGACTTAGCAACTGAACCGATATAAAGAACTATAAATCAATGTTGAAATGGCCTAATATAAAAGTGGGCAAAGGGTATGAACAGGCAATTTACAGAAAGCAAAAAAGACAGACAGCCAATAAACATATGCCAAAATGCTCAACTTTACTAGTAATCAGATAAATGCTAATTAAAACCACAAGTAACATTGGAAAAATTCATCAAATAGGAAAAAAATGTAGAGTTTGATAGTGCTGGCTGTGATCAGGGTGTGGTGAAACGGCACTCATGCATTGCTGGTGGGAGTTAAGCTGGAAAGAACTAGCTCAGAAGGCAGCAGAGCAGTGTCCATTCTGAAAGGAGACATCCACTTTCTGTGGCCTAGACATTCTACTTGCTGTCTGCGTTAGAGAAGGCCTGTACATGTAGAAGGGTGTTGGCTGAAGTACTGTTTGTAACTGCAAACAACCGAAAGCTGTCGTTATCTGCCTTTGAAAATCAGGACTGGCGTTTTCATTTTGTGTCTTGTGACATATGGAAATTCTAAGTGGCTATTTATTTGGATTCATCTTTTGGGAAGTGTTCAAGTCTTTTGCTCATTTTTCTTATGATGCTATAAAAATTCTGAAGGAAAAAAATGTACAAGGAATAGTTTTTTGTTTTGATTTTTTACAGAAAGTTAGATGCGGTTTTGGAAGTAGCTAACCATTACAATTTGACTAAGTCATAAAGATCCTTTAAAATCAGTACTTATAACTGTGATGTTCAAATATTTGTTGTCGTTTTTAACTGGCTTTGTTGCAGAAATAAAATACAGCAGTGTTAAATTGGGTGAATTACAAAAATTCTTCAAAATTAGTACTTACGAACAGTGATGTTCAAATTTTTTTAAAAATTGTTTTTATTACAGAAATAAAGAACAGCAGGGTTTTTTTTGGTTGCTGTTGTCCCATTGCATATATATGATTTCAAATTATATTTTAACATATGGATAGATAAGAAAGAAATACTATTGTTTTTAAAATAACTTTTATAAATGTAAAAAATTAAAAGAAAATTATTTTAAAGTTTAAAAAGGTTTGGCTGTATCTAATGCATAAACTGCTCCATGTAAAAATGAAATAGGCTTTCATAATGATCAAAGTAAGTCTAATATAAATGAAAATTGTTGTAACGAGCAGTGCCATTACACTAACAGAGCTGAGCTATAAATCCCTGTAAGACTCAGGCTTAGGGCTCTAGCATGGGGATGATTCCACTGCTCTCCCTCCTCACTAGGGCATGGGAAAGTCACTCAGTCATGTCCGACTCTTTGCGACCCCATGGACTATACAGTCCATGGAATTCTCCGGGCCAGAATACTGGAGGGGGTAGCCTTTCCCTTCTCCAGGGGATCTTCCCAACTCAGGAATCAAATCTAGGTCTCCCACTTTGCAGGCAGATTCTTTACCAGCTGAGCTACAACGGAAGCCCAAGAATATTGGAGTAGCCTATCCCTTCTCCAGGGGATTTTCTTGACCCAGGAATCAAATTGGGTCTCATGCATTGCAGGTGGATTCTTTACCAACTAAGCTACCAGGGAAGCCCCAGTAGGACATGGTCTTCCTAAAACTATGGTCTTCTTAGAATAAGAAAGTAACAAGTAAAACTGCCTGTTACACATTTTATTCAAAAGGGCCAATGAAAATGTTTTCTATCCAGAAGTCACATTTGTCTTAAACAATAGAAAGTGGAAGTATAAGAACTTATCAGGCATGTATCCTGTAATACTTTTTACATATAATGTGTTTGTTTATCTTTTGATAAACAAACAAATTAAAAAACTTCCTAAAGAATCTGAGTTTATATTCCTAATATGTTGGCAGTGTACCACATTGGTATCCAACTGATTTTCATGTGATAAAAAAATGTATCAAAAGCAATTTTAAAAAGTTACTTTTGCATTTCCTGAATTACTAATGATGTTTGTAATGAAAATGAACATTTTCTCATGTCTTACCGGCCATTTGTGTTATTACTTTGGAGAAATGTCTGCTCAATTTTGAATTGGATTATTTATTTATTTCTGGTATTTTCACCTATGAGTTTTATACTTTTAGCTCTTATGTTCTGGTCTTTGATCACTTTGAATTTATATGTGTATATATATATATATACACACACACACACATATATATATGGCATAGGGTAAGGGTTCAAGTTCAATGAATGTGGATCCAATTTTCCCAGCACCATTTATTGAAAACACTATTGACCAGTGTTTGCACCCTTGTTAAAAAATCATTTGACCATATATGTGAGTTTATTTCTGGGCTCCCTAATCTATTTCATTGGTTTATGTCTTTATGCCAGTACTACACTGTTTTAATTACTGTAGCTTTGTAGTAAATTCTGAAATCAGGAAGTATGAGTCCTCTAACTTTGTTTTACTTAAATTGTTTTTAAAGCAAATTTCCTTCTTAAATTTTCTAGCAGATGTGTACCAAATTAGATTACATCTAACATTTGTTGGCAGATTTCTGCTGGATTCTAGAGTTAGAAAAGAAGCCCTAAGAGTGTTTTAATACTGAGATACATGGTCCTTCCCATCAGTAATTTAAACTACAGGCTGAAAATTTGAAAGCTTAATTTAAACTACAGGCACATCAACGACTCAGTGACAGAGTTTCAGAAAAGGGGCATGGTAGGGAAGGTGGGGAACCAAGAGTACGTGCTTGTTGTGTGTTTACACGTCCAGAACTCATTCTGAAGGCCAAATAAAACAATGTGTAGATGATCTGACTCTGAGGCTGTCAGCTGGCAAACTGTCCAAAAGTTCTTCTGCAGAGTCTAAATGTGATCAATAAAATGATACCTTACGTAGGGAAAAATATAAGTTATTTCTTTAAAACACCTTCTGTAGCTTAGGTTTTGCCTGTATATATAAGTAAGGGTGTGTGGGTGTGGTCAGGATATATGATACATGATCCCCGTCTACTGGGTCAAGGTGGCAGAAGGCAGTGGGAAAGAGCAAGGACTCTGGGGTCAAGCTCTGCCTCCTGGGCCGGAACCCCAGCTTCACCCTGTACGTCTGTGACTCTGGGCAAGGCTGGGAACCAAACGCTCTGAACCTCAGTTTCACACTCTGTAAAATGGACATAATAATAGTAGCGATCTCATAATGTAATGAGGATCAAACAAGATAAGAAGATAAAATGCCGAGTATTAACAGCAGCTGGCATTTAGGAAGTGTTTGGTTAAAAACAAAGTTACTGTTCTAATGGAATTTGGAATATACAAAAGATTTTTGGAGGCACACAAGTAAAAAAGTATAAAATAAGTATCTATGAGAATCCAAATAAAGGGGAGAAAGAGTAGGAAAATAATAAAGTATCAATGGTAAGGTCAGCATATCATAAATACTTGACATCCAACTGGCTCATAGTTCCTCACAGCAAAACTGAGATAAAGCCCACAAAAACATACAAACAGGTTCCTAGAAGCACTACCAGGCCATCTCACAACCAGGTGACTCTTCACTTACATTATTGGTAACATCCTGCTTTCCATGACTTTACCTAGAAGCGAGGCTATGACACAGAAGAAATAAAAACTTATCTATTTCTTTCTCTATAAATTATTTTGATTGGTGGAAGCCTACATATGGAGTAAAAGAAATAAATGGTAACACCCACCCCCAAACCAATTTCTGGCCCCTCCATCTTTCCACTAAAAATACAGCTCCCCATGGTTACAGTTTGTGATGTAACCATCACAGTCAGAGGTTGATGTAACCTCTGTACACTCAGAGGAGACAGAGGCCCTGCATACCCCGCCCGCTGCCCGTATCTACCAGAATAGGGATGCTCACCAGTTTTACACTCGACACAGACGAACTTCCCATCAGGGGGTGATGACAAGCCCAGGCACTCCAGGTGGAAGTGTTTGCAGCACTCTCCCTCACAGGGAATCAGAGAGTCACCAGAGCTTTCACAGATCTGTAACAAGGCAGAAAACCAACAGTTCTCAAGCTGTACCAGGCGTCGGGACCACTAGAGGGCCTGTGAAGACAAGCTTGCTGGTCCACGGTTTCTGATTCAGTGGGTCTGGGTTGGGCCTGAGAATTTCCAGTAAGTATCCTGATGGTGCTTGTGCAGCTAGCCCTTCGCCCTCACTTTGAGAACCACTGAACTAGCAAACTCTTCCCTGCACCCAATATGTATAAAGTTTAAAAGTTATACTCGATCTTTGATGATTCCTTCTTTGGAATCCACAGACTTCAACTTTGCTTCACTGCACAAAGCAGTATTTTTCAGAAAGGGGCCCACTCCAGTATTCTTGCCTGGAGAATCCCATGGACAGGGGAGCCTGGTGGGCTATATAGTCTACAAGGTGGCAAAAGAGTCAGACATGACTTAGCAACTAAGCAACAACATCCCAGTGAGGACCCACAGTTTCATGTGAATAGTTAAGTATTCCAACTCCGAAAGGGAAGAAAAGAGCCAGAAGTGGCTTTGAGGTCTGTAGCTTTAAAGTAATATTCCAAGTCAGAAAGATACTATCCTCTCTGGGACTTCCCTGGTGGTCCAGGGGCTAAGACTCCTTGCTCCCCATGCAGGGGGCCTAGGTTCGATCCCTAACTAGGGAACTACATCCCACATACTGTAAGGAAGACCCAATGAAGCCAAATAAAGGAATACAATTTTTTTTTTTAAAGAAATATACTACCCTCTCTGACAGGATGGAAGCGTTCTACTGGCAGGATGTCCCGGCAACTGTTTCAGGCTGCAGGACAGGTCCCTTGCCTACCTGACACACAGTGTCCTTCCTGCTCATTCCAGTGCCTCTTCGTGACAAACTGGAATCCACGGACTGCACATCAGAAACATCTGCCTCTGCAGTAGCTGAAGGGCTATCGACTTGCTTTCCAAAGCCTGCCTGCGTGGAAAACGGAACAGGCTTTTAAGAAAAACAAAAATCTCCTCAAAATTAGGTGCTGTGAAAATCCTAGTAAGCCTTGGTCAAATAAACCTTCCCACAACCTCTTCTTTCTTTCTAAAACCCCTGGATACCAGATGTCTGCTGTTTTGACAGAAACTGTTAAAATGAAAAACAAAACAAAAAACTACGCTTCTGTTATGTAAAACCACAGTCCCCAACCTTTTTGACACCAGGGACAGGTTTCATGGAAGACAACTTTTCCATGGACTGGGGGTGTGGGGCAGGGGGGTTGGTTTCGGGATGATTCAAGTGCATTACATTTGTTGTGCGTTTGATTTCTCTTATTACTACATCAGCTCCACCTCGGGTCATCAGGTCTTAGATCCCGGAGGTTGGAGACCTCTGATGTAAACAGCAAAGTTAAGAGACGCCTAAGTTACGAAATAACCAAAATGGTTTCTTTACTACCCGTATTTTTTTTTTCCCCAATTCCCCATTCTCGCCAAAAAAAAAGAGCCAGGCAAAGCATTACTTGGTTACTTGGTTTGGCAAAGCAAGACGGCACTGCGCCCAGGCTCTGGGACATAAACTTACCTGCAGGTCACTCAGCCCTCTGGAATCGGAGTCAGACGTGTCTCTGTACGTGGAACCAGCCATTTCTACGTCGGTTGAGGCGCGGCTCCTTTTCTTTAGAGGTTTACAGGAATCTGAAATCTCGCTGGCACCTTAATACAACACACCGAAATTAATCCTAAAATAGTGCTTAACATTTGTTGTTTTAATTTTTTCTTGTGGGAGAATATTTTCTTTCCCCAAACTCATCTGTAGTGTGAGAAAAAAAAAAAGCATAGCTCTCTTTGTAACACTGAAGTCACGAGTCAAAACTTCATAAGCTTCTGACCTTCCTGATGGTGAGTGATGTAATTTACAACCGCTCTTTGAAAACATTTAATTCCGAGCTCCTGCACTAAAGCTATTTTCTGGCACAGAGCCCAAGTTCCGACCTAAACACCATCTCGGTGAGAACTGCAGGACAGCGGATCGATTTGGAGCAATGCAAAGAGCAGTTCAATTTGGCGGGGCAGGGGGAGGGAAGACATAAAACCCAACACACTGTGCAGCTTACAAATACGGTTGCAGAGACACCTCCTTCTTGTTTTTTATTAGGGATGTGACAAATCTTTGATTTGTATTCGATTCGTACACGGATAGTGCCATTTTCCCCCGAATTTTGCATTTCAGATGATTATTGCCCCCCACCCCAGATAAATCCTGGATGTTCACAATTGTTCATCTGAGACTTCCTCGGTGAAGGGCAGTTACTGTGACCATTACAAGTGCTGCAGCACCGCGACATACGTCATGCCATCTAGGCAACACAGTGCTGAGGGCTGTAAACAGACAATCAATGTTCAAGTGCAGCCAAATCACGAACAGCTGGATGAGAGGCCTCTGTGTGGAATTGGTGCGGGAAGGAATAAGGATGAAAAAAAAAAAAAAAGGCAGAGAATAGTGTGGAATTTTTTTTTTTTTAAAACTGTGTGTAATACAAATCCGGCCAAAACAATAGTGCAAAAAGTTACAAAGCAACAATCTCTCAGGCTAATGCAGAATAGGCTATACAGAAACAGCCACGGTGGAACGTGTGGATCAGCCACGGTGGATACCAAAGGAATCAAGGAGACGCTTAATATTTCAACCCACAGTTTTGTGTTTGGGACATTTTTTTTTTTCCCCCAAAATTTCCATACAACAGACAGACATCTTAGATCAGCCCAGCAAGCTATGGTGGAGGTGTGCAGTCCAGAAGAGACCCAGGAGGAACAGGTCTCCTGAGGGCCGTGACGATCCGCAAAGGCTGGGCAGGGAGCAGTACTTGGTGTGTGGCCACGGTCTGTGGTGGAGGATGTGGACCTCGTGAGACTGCTCAGGTTAACCGGAACCTCGTCATCACATCCCATCCTACAAGGTTTTCAACTGAGGGTTTCCTTACATCTATAAAGTGAGGGTGCCTGCCCGTGTTAACGCTGATTTAAAAAAAAACCACAAGTACACACATCTATCTCCTTCATTGTTGGTGTATGGACCCAGAACACCACCACAACATATTTCCTTGGCCTAAAAGATCACTGGATTAACAAGGAGTTTTAACAGAGGAACAGGAGTGCTGTACTGAGAGGCTTTCGGAGGGAAACACAGGTACCGCCATTTCCGATGAGTTTCTGAAAATGCTAGAAAAAGGACAGACTGCCCACAGGCAGCCACCACGCTGTTCTCCATGATAACGGCACTAATGTTAAAAAAAATAAGAGCTTTTAATGATTGTAATGTATACAGTTTGGGCTGTTTGGCAAAACCCTGCGATGTGCATTAATGATGCTTTATTTAAAAACGTAAAACCGAAAAAAACAAAAAACAAAAAAAAAACCCCAAAAACAGTCCATGTTGAAATTGATCAGTGTAAGTTAAACGATGGTTTTTTTAGGCTGGACCCATGATTTAAGCTGTACCCATCCAGCTCAGACCAAAAAAAAAAAAAAAATCATTTGAATGTTAAAGCAATTGTTCAGAGTCTTGAAGAAGAAACCAGGCAGGAAAACGCCAATAGTGATGATTGGCAAAATCAAAATCGAAAACAAAGAAACTGTTTATCGAGCCGCCGACAAAGAAATCTTGCATGGAGACTACAAGTCTGGAGTTTCTGGGATGAAATTGTACAGGAATCTCAGTCCACAGTTTCCTCAATCGCTGCGGAGACGGAGCTGTCACTGAATCTGACAGAGCCCTGCACGCCCCGGTCCGCCGACCCTGTGGAATGGTGGAAACACAACGCAATCAGGCCTCCTAATCTCGCAGCGATCGCGATGTCTTTTCTTGGAGCTCCGCCAAGCAGTGTTCCCTCCGAGAGGCTGTTCAGTTCTGCTGAGGATCTCCACGGAGACCATCGCTGCAGACTTCTCCCCGAGAATGCAGAGAGGCTGGTGTTTTTTTTTTTTTTTTTAATAATGCAATTTGCCCAGAGTAAACTACAGGCATTAAATACAGTCTGATCTCACCAAAAAACGCACGAATCAATGCTATGGAGTTTGTACTGCAGTCAAATTGCACACAGAAAGTACAGACTTAAGTTTAAGGTTTCTTAAACTTTGTGCATATCTCAAATAGATTCTGCATAAGATCAGCAAATAATGGCCATAAGTAGGCTATGAATCATTTTAATTTACAAAAAAAAAGATTTTACAGCACTGTAAAAAATAAACGTGGCAAGTTTTTTTTTTTTCAATCGGGTGGTCTCGTCTGATTTGTCATTGTCCAGGTTTGCCAACCATTGCCATAGCTACTATTCGGTATTCAGTCGATACCAAAAAAGTGGATTCGTCACATCCCTAGTTTATAAACCAGTGAAACCCCAGAATCTTAAGGAGAAAAGCTGGAAACAGGTATTAAGCCTACGTGGTGTTCTCCAATTTACCAAAACGAACAAGACTTTTCACATGGAGGCACAGAGTAAGATCAACTCTAAGAGACACACACGCAGGCAGGCGCGCGCACACGCACACACACACAAACACAGGGGAATGCTTCAGTTTCACACAAATCATTGACTCAAGAGCGACAACAATGATTTACAGAGACACACAAAAATACATGAAGTACGAAGAATTCTTTAAAATTGGTTTTAATTGAGGAAAATGCAGAGCAACATTATAAATAACTCACCTTTTTGTAATCCAGTCTTCACTGTAGCCTGAGGAACTGTTTCAACCTGTTTTGGACAGAAAAATACAGCATGAGTAGGGAATTTTTCTTTCCTTCTGCTAAATTAACAGAGTGGGGGTGGGGGGAATAATATGGCCATCAATTTAAGTCATGATGAGCAATGAATGTATCTGAAATCTGGACATGGTCCCGTTTTCTGGGTAAAGCTGTCTCAGGGTCAGGGAGGGTTTCAGTCCGAGCTGCCTGTGCTGGGCGCCAAGGGACCACACTCAGCCACATGCGCTCGGGCAGCCCTCTCCCACTGCTTCCTCGGTGCCTGAAGACAACCCAGATGCTTTCCTCTGCATCTGGGAGGCAGGAGAGGGGTTGTTTGTACAAGCAGCCCCAGGGTTGCTGTAAGCTCCACCCACCCCAAAGAGGTTTAGGGTAATTTTTTACTTACTATGATACTCCTCTTTTACTTACTATGATAGGCTCCTCTGTCCATGGGATTTTCCAGGCAATAGTACTGGAGTGGATTGCCATTTCCTTCTCCAGGGGATCTTCCCAACCCAGGACTCAAACCTGGGTCTCCCGCATTGTAGACAGAGGCTTTACCGTCTGAGCCACCAGGGAAGTCCCACTATGATACTCAGGTTAATGCAACTCACAACCACTTTAAAGACCCTCCACACCTGCACTGGCATCTCAGTTGCTGGGAACCAGGACTCTCTCTGTAGAGAGTGCTATGGGCTCCATACAGCTGGAAGCTCAATACTTCTGCTGCTAGTACAAACTTAAATTTGCGACATTGCAAAAGCGCTTTCTTGAGTGTCTTATGAACAATGTCTTGATCCTACATTAGGACAGCAAGATCAGAAGTTACTCTGCCAAAGGATATGTAAAATGCGTGGTAACTGGAGGGCTGAACCATTGGAATTGAAGGAAGGATGCTCTTTGGAGGAGTTCCTGCTTAAGCTACAAACTGAATTTTAGTTTTCTTTGAGATGTGGTGAAATATGCATGTTGCAACACAGTTTGTAAATATTTAAGGATTATTTTAAGCTTTTTTAAAAATTTTTTTATTTTTTATTTTTTACAACAGGTAGAAAAAAGCATACAACAGAAGAGCTTTTACAAGATACAATTGGCGATACAAATATAAAATCTTCTGAATAATCACTGGTATTGTTCTGCTACTAACTAAACACAGTGCATTAACAATCTGTCCCGGTTTTGGTACTCATTCTCCTTATTAATTTTAGTCTGGCTGGTCACAGACTGAACTGGAGAACCAGCTGGCAAAGTCGCAACTTCATTTTGGTAAGGAATACTGTAGACCTGCAAGAGCTTAGAAAGATTTATTGGAATATAATTTCCTAAGTATGAAAGCTAATGATGATAAAAGAACATCAGATTAGTATACTATTTAAATTTGTATTAAACTATTTCTGAAAAAATTGTTTTACATGCTTGCTGATACCATGACGCACCCACAAAATCACCTCAAGTTTGGAAGTTTAAAATTCTGAAGGAAGTCATTTAAATAGAAAACTCCACATTCTTCTAAATGTATTTGAGTGGTTTTAAAAATAGAAAGCTTATTGGAACTAATACTATTCACAATTCTTTTTGTTTAATAGCAGCCGTCTGGTCTGTAAAAATGAATATCTTTTTAAACAATGAAGAGAAATTCTGACTGTGAGCTTAAGTTAAAGGAGTAATGGTTTCTAAAAATTTCTTTGAAAATGTAACTTAGTATGCCTATTACTACAATGATTACACTGGCTGAATACCCTTCAGTCAACATGCCCCTCCCTTTTTAAATAGTGTGTATCTGATAACCCAATAACAGGTGAGTGTCATTCTACTGGGAAAACAACATTCCAAAAAAATCTGTGATATCAGCAGAAAAACCAGATCATCTATGATTATGTTTCTTAAATAAAACTCTTACGGTTAATTTGATTTGTTTAAAAAATAAAAT
This sequence comes from Bos indicus, assembly GCF_029378745.1. NCBI lineage: Eukaryota > Metazoa > Chordata > Mammalia > Artiodactyla > Bovidae > Bos > Bos indicus. The sequence goes on from NC_091786.1 coordinate 33,538,907, forward strand.
TAACACATACTAGCAGCTTAGGTCAAAAATTAAAATTAAAAAAAAAAAGGGGGGGGGGGACTGAGAGATGGTTCCAAATAAAAATCATGAAAACATGAAATCATTTTGCTCATAACAGAAAATTCAAAATAAATGAGAGGAATTTTTAAAAGTCTTGGACCACTGGTTTCCCATCTCCTGAAGCCTGACTGTTTTCTGTGAAAATGCTTGAAGCAGAATCACAGGGATGCTGTCTTAGAACTGGGTACTGGAATTCATCAGGGCAGAAGCATGAGATAGTCCAGAAGGGAAATCCAGTGTTGGGGAGGTCTCGCCTTCTTTTAAGGTACCAACATAAGCCACAACATTTACAAATACAAGGCTTTAACTCTCTACAGGTAGAAAGCCAACCTGCTCCTTTTTGATCTTCTTCTTTGGCACAACCTCAGTGGATTTCTCCGATTCAGAACGAGTTCTAATTGATCTTCTCTGCTGCTTCTTTTCTACTGAGCCTAAAAGATAATTTAAACAAGCAAATAAAAACTCACTCGAGGATGCCTTGACATTTAAATAATTAAGATCTGACCAAATTCCCTGCTTTTCTCATCCATTACCTTTGGTCTTGTAATTACAAATCATTAAAAACTATTAAAACACTTGGGAGTACACAGAAAACTGTAGGTTAAATTGTAAAGGCTGATAAGTTGAGACTAGGATTCATGAAAGACGCTAAACTATACAAATAAAGAGGAATTAAGTTTCTAAAAATTATACAGTCAAACTAAAATAGACGATCAACACTCGTAGGCAATAATAAGTGAAGGAATGAAGGGATGGCGGGAAATGTATGAAAACGACTGCATTCTCAGTTGACACTAGGAAGTAATGGTTCAAAATTTATTCAGTACTATGTATTTTGCATTAACAAATAAATTAATTCTACCTTTAAAATGCTTAACAGGGCTGGCTGCTGGATGTACTATTGTTATATTACTAACAACCAAAGAGAAAAAAGGAGGAAAAACACAAAAATGTGACGAATAATGAATCATTAATTTGACTATCAAGGGACTAGAATCCTTTAAAAATAGTCATGGAAAACTCACTGAAAAAATTTTCAAGCCTGTTAATATTAAATAGTGAAAAAAAGAAACTAAGAAGGTTTTTAAACAGTAAGAGTCTTTGCAATAAAACACATTATTTCAGTTCAGTCCCTCAGTCGTATCCAACTCTGCGACCCCGTTTTGGAAAGGATAAAACTGACATTTAAGGCCACAGTGTGAGAAAACACTAAGTCAGGAATGGATCCCAGAATGGTTCATTCTGTGACCCAAAGCAGGAAGAACGCTTTCCGCGCAGCTGTTCTCTGTCTTCTCAGCACTTGGCCCACCTGAACAGTCCTCACTAGATGATAACCACCTTGCAGAAGCTACCTCAATACAGGGTTCACATCACCTGTATACCTCTTGGCTTCATTAGTCTTGTCTAAGGGGAAACAGCTCTCATCACCTTTGTCGAAAGCCCAAAGAAGGATCCCATTACTTTTTCAGGGGCAGGAGCAGGCAGTTTGACAATAACGTATTGTTTCTGAGCTGTGCTTAATTAATTTCTAGCACAGAAGTCACAAAATGAATGTGTCCTTTACTCTCACTCTTCTCTTTACACTGATGGAAACATCAACTAAAACAAGAGGCATCCCACCCTCACAGACACCTGAGTATTCCAGAGATCCATATTTCGGTTTAGTTATCAATACTCAAGTACCTACCAGGAAAGAGGAAAATGAAACTAGAACTGCATAAGACAAACAAACAAACAAAAATCTTTGCTTATTTTGAGGATGACAACATATAATTGTTCCATCAAGGGCAAATGATATTTGATCTATTATCTTATAAAGATAAGGCAATGTGGTGACTCCTTCAAATTATTCTGAAAGCTACCCAAGGAACATATAAACTCTACTATGTTTAAAAACAACATTGGACTTCCCTGGTGGCCCAGTGGTTAAGGATCTGCCTTGCAATGCAGGCAGACACTGGTTTGATCCTTTGGTCCAGGGAAGATCCCAGATGCTGCTGAGCAACTAAGCCCATGTGCCCCAACTACGGAGCCTGTGCTCTAGACCCCGCAAGCTGCAAAACTACGGAAGCCTGCGTGCCTGGAGCCTGCAGCCAAAAGAGAAGCCGCTGCAATGAGAAGTCCACGCACTGTAACTGCAGAGTAGCCCCCGCTCATGACAACCAGAGAAAGCCCAGGTGCAGCAAAGAAGACCCAGCTCAGCCAAAAATAAAAATAAATAAAATTTAGATAAAATAAAAATACTAAAAATGGGAATTCCCTAGTGGTCCAATGGTTAGGACTCCGTGCTTCCACTGCAGGGGACACGGGTTGGATCCCTGGTCAGGGAGCTAAGATCACGCATGACATGTGGCACAGCCAAAAAAAAAAAACCCAACAAAACCTCAAAAATGAAAAAAAAAAAAAAAAAAAAAACCCTAAACAATGAAAAAGTATTCTGTTTATGTTCTAAGGGATAAGAAGTGAGCATCTCTGGATTTGGAAAATAGCATAGAGATCTTGTACAAATGCAAATATGATTCCTCAAACCACAGAAAAGAAGCAGTGCCACACATTCTAGGTAGCGCCTAAATTTACTGAGAAAAAGCCTGAGAATTCTCCATGAGTAGTTAACACCAACTGAGATGATGATGATGCAATCAGTTTCTGAAGGGAGACCAGGTCTCTTTTCTGACTTTTCAACCACAGAAGTTTTTTCACAAGGAGCAAAATGGTCATTTAAGGAGGCAAAATATGCTTATCAGCTACAGCTGGCAACCAAATTTAAACCAAGGTCAAAGCTTTAGACTGCTCATCTCTAAAGTAAGATCACAAAAGTCATTTACAATCTACTTACATATGTCTGCCTAGGGAAGAAACTGAACTTTTTCTCGATATAAAGAATAATAACTGGACTTTCCATGGTGGCTCAGTGGTAAAGAATCCACCTGCCAGTGCAGGAGACACGGGTTTGATCCCTGATCCGGGAAGATCCCACATGCTTCAGGGCAAGTAAGTCCCTGCACCACAACTACTAAGCCTGTGCTCTAGAGCCTGGGAGCCTCAACTACGTGCCCTAGAGTCTATGTGCCCTAGAGTCCACGTGCCCTCGAGCCCATGCCCTGCAACAAGAGAAGCCACCGCAACAGGAAGCTTGTGCACCACAAGTAGAGAACAGCCTCTGCTCTCTACCACTAGAGAAGAGCTGCGCAGCAATGAAGCCCCAGCACAGCCAACAAATAAAATCATTTTTTAAAAAAGAATTACAACCTTCCACAGCTTAAAAAAATAAAAAAAGGAAAGAAGAAAATTCACAGGAGAACTTAAATGGAAAGGACAACATGAAGATAAAATGTTCAGTAGCTGAGGGGAAGAAAACACCAAGCTCCATTAAAAGTCAAAGTTTAATATTGAAGATCAATCTAGTATTCTATGCAGAATTTACTTTCTCCCTAGTTTGGAGAAAAATGGATGTTTACTGATCCTCCTAGTCTAAGTATCATGCTGACATTCAGACAAATTACCACCCGTTCAGTGTAAAGAAAGATGACAAAACCTGGACCTAACTAAAAAGCACTGAGGCCAACCGTCTCGCGGCATCTAAGAAGGTAACAAAAGCGTTCAACTATGGCTAATTAATGCAGGATCTTCTAAGTCCATTATTCATTGCTTCAACATTGTAATTTCACTTTTTGTACAGGACTCTGAAACGACACAAGTTGCAAGTTCGGTTCTGGACTTGGCCACTCTCCCCTTGAATGCAGCCTCCTCTCCCAACTCATTGCCGGATGAAGGCTTCCTATTTACTCCGCCCCACTACGAATACGCCACCATCTCGTCCCATCCTGCAGGCCTGTCACTTTTTTTTAAAAGAAAAGTAGCCCAAGTTCTTTCCTGAATAATGTTTGTTTTTATTTAACTTTTGTAAGAAGAATTTTGACTCAAAATTTCCCTTACAAAAACATTTATCTCTTAGTGTCCCTCAATTACAGGTTTCCCTGAATTATTATTGATCTAAGATTACGACCTCAGGTCTCAAGACTTTAATCCTTTTGGACAATTATTTGGTCACTTCTTAGAGTCCAAAAAAATTTCAAAAGAACAGGGAAGGAAGTCCGAAAGGGAGAGGATATATGTATATGTATAGCTGGTTCACTCTGCTATACAGTAGAAAATAACACAACACTGTTTTAAAGCAACTATACTCCAAAAAAATTAAAAAAAAAAAAAAATAAAGAACAAAGTGAAACATACTCCTTTCTTCTAAGATTTCAAATGATCAAGTTAGTTGATATCTATTTCTTTTCTTGACAGCTGTATGCAGCAGTAATACTGTTATATAAACCAAACCAACCAGACACTCAATTTAAGTTACAAGTCAGTCTTTGCCTACTCCAAAGGCACAATCTTACTGAATATAGGCATTTCTCCTTTGAGTTACACTAATGTATCTTGGTTTTCAATTCAAGCTATTTGTTAATCAGAGAAGATTCTAATAAGAGAGTTAGGCCCGAGACCTCAGCTACCGATATCTAGCACACCTAAGGGAAATGGAAAAAGCGTGGGCATCCACCAATTTGAGTTCCACAGGGGATAAAGGAGGAAACAGAAGTGTGTATTAATACTGCCGGAAAAACTAAAGCTGTTATTTTCACACAGACAGATCATCAAATGATGCATCTAAGTCAGATATGTATAGATTTTATAACTATGCTCTTTTCATCATAGAATCCTATTATTTAAATTCCTATAGGAAAAATAACCATCACTGTTACTATCAATAAAGCTCTTTGGTCCCTAAACCATTCTCTATTGAAATAATTGCCTTTATAATTTGATTTTTTAAAAATACAACTTGATTCTGATAATGAAGGTTTCCTAGGAACACAGTTGCCATGTGATCATCCAGCAGAACCAAGACCTCAAATGGGTCTGTGTACTCTATACTCATACCCACCTGCAGAACCAGATGTTGCTTCAGGAGACGACATATTCTGAGTTGCCTTTTCATTCCTCTGGTTTGGTGTAGAAATTATAAGTCTGTCTTGTCCCCTGACACTTATTTCTGTTTTGTTACCAATTCCCTTTAAATAAGGCAAATTAAAAAAAAACAAACAGGTGATTACCAGACAAATGGCACTGCTGGCTTATAAAGATGGCTTAAGACCATCATAATGTGCTTGGATTTTATACGGTTTTTGATTGCAGTTACTTTATTATCCTTGCCATTATCAGAACAATTTTATTAAGTCATCAGGTTGTATTCTAAAATGTATGATGAGATTATTGGGGGAAAAAAAAAACTATTTGTTAAGCCCAGATGACAAATATCACTAAAAAAAAAAAACCCGTACTACCTATTCTTCTGTCAAAACCAAAACATTTTCTGGTCTGAATGGTCTCTTCCTTTACCCACATCGCAGTAAGAGAACTGTAGGCATTTTTATGTGGTAAAGTACTCTACTACATGGATAAAAATGCCAATGTGTCTTTGAAAGACAAGACTCTCCTTAGATCACAGTATGACCAAACTGTGCACCCAATAAACAATTTGGAGCAGACAGAAGTCCAATTTCAGTTCTGTCTCATTTTAGGTATTTTTTAATGCAGTGAAATAAAAGAGTGATTAATAAATATAGTATATGTATTTTTAAAGCCTTCATTTTTAAAATGTCAGTTTTACCTCAAATTTCATTTAAATAGCACTCTTTGGAGGGGGGTGACCAAGTTTGACTTGTGCATCCCAAAGCAGATAAAACCCAGCTCCAAGAATGAAGCCAATTCACATTCAAAAAGCACGCAAAGGATTTATTTGCTAGTCAAAGCTGTTCACAGAACCAAATGGGGACTATAACTTAAGTTTTTCCATGGAGCTTCACCTTAGTGAAATTAGTTGACTCTGTAGGCAGAAACAGGTTAACAGAGGACATTTACACCTGGGGAAAATTTATCACTGATGAGGCGCCCCTATATTTATTTATTTTAATGAGCATGTGACACTGTTAAGAAATAACCACAGAATTCTTCAAAACTTGTACACATCCATGCATGTGAGCTCAGTTGCTAAGTCATGTTCGACTCTTTTGCAACCCCATGGACTGCAGCCCACCAGGCTCCTCTGTCCATGGGATTTTCCAGGCAAGAATACTGGAGTGGGGTGCCATTTCCTTCTCCAGGGGGTCTTCTCGACCCAGGGATCAAACATGCACCTCCTGCATTGGCAGGCGGTTCATTACTGAGCCACAAGGGAACCCCACACAACCATGAGGAGTCACTAAATTGAATACACAAGCCCACGGTTACGGGGCGGGCTGGGAGGGTAGTGAAGAGGTATATTAAAAATGACAAATGTTATAAAAGTTTTAAAGCCTTAAACTGTAAGTGCCCTGACTGGAGGCGCAGGGCGGGCTGAAGAAGGCATTCTGTCTGAACAGGCTGAATTCATGCCCCTACCCAGGCTATCACCATGGTTCATTGTGACAGGACACACACAGCTCTGGTATTTCCCTAAAATGCATGAGCACCCCAAGCCAACGTGAGCCGAACAAAATTGCTGGTGCCACCAAATGGATCAGCAGGTACAATGCTTACAATGGTTAATTCAGATAAATGACAGAGATGATTTAATCAGAAACATACTTTGCAACTAAAAAAAAAAAGCTAACCACACAAACTAGAAATGGGCAAAGTGCCCAGTTTTTTCCCATAATTTTAGGGAGCTGAGCTCAATTTTGGCTGCACAGCTCAAGATTAATCTAGTACAGATGGGGATATTACAAAAGAGGGGGGGAAAAAGAAGGAAAACAAAGCCTTTTTGCCTATGTCCTTTTTGTCCCCATCTTAAACATAGTAAACTGACTGTACATTTCAAGTGTGGTGAATACAAAGGGTATTTAGATGATGACCTTGTGTTATCTGGGTTGTTTTTTTTTTAAATGCCAACACTGACTACTTACTAGACACCTGGGTTCCCCCAGAAAACCCATGAGAAAAGGAGATACCTTCGTCGAATAAACAAACTGATCGATAAACTTCCCATCTCCTGTAGCATTCTGCAGAGCAAACACTTGTTCAATTTTCACCACGGGAGACATGTTACACTTCTGCAAGTCCAGGCTCCCTTTGTGCATGGTGATGGATGCTGGTAGGGATTTCCTCGCTGCCGCGGTTTTCCAGGCCACCTTCACGGGAGGGGGCTCGTCCTCGTCCACGCCCGTGTGCCGCCGCTGGCTGTGTCTCCGCATTTCAGTACCTGAGGGCGAGGAGGCTGCCTCCCCGGCGTTGGTCTGTTCTGGCTGCACATTGAGCACCGACCTCGGTCTTCGGGGCTTTTTCACTTCGGCTTTGGAGACAACGTTCTTTTTTGCTTGGGATAAAGTCTCCTCGGGCTGTTTATCAATATAGATGAAAGTGTACTGTTCTATCCTCTCCTCCCGGGTCATGGTCAGCGCTTTCTCGGCGTGGGCAATGCCGATGTCCCACTGGGCACGTTCTCTCTGAGGCCGCGGTTTCCGAATCTGGAAAGAAAGATGCAGGCATTAGGGAACACGCTTTATTCTAACTGGGCTTCCCTGGTGGCGGAGTTGGTAAAGAATCTGCCTGTAATGCAGGGGACCCAGGTTTGATCCCTAGGTCGGGAAGGTCCCCTGGAGGCGGGCATGACAACCCACTCCAGTATTCTCGCCTGGAGAATCCCATGGACCTAGGATCCTGGTGGGCTACAGTCCATGGAGTCGCAAAGAGTCAGACATGACCGAGCGACTAACACTTTATTCCAACAGGGACATTGAAACCCATGCGTATTTCCCATGTGGTCTTATAGTCTTTCCAGGTGTGCATACACACCTTCAGGGTCTTCAGGCAAATAAAGGAAATGTTCTGAGCCTGTAATTCTGATGGATCCGTGCTACTACCGAGGACACGCAGGTCCACTCTCTCTGATGGTAAACCCTTCCCTGTCGCCCACTCTGCTGGACGAGTCCCTCCAAGGAGTTGTCCTCTTCACATCACAGTCATAAAAAGCTAGTAATGATGATGGCGGAGAGAAGGAAGGTGACAGAAATGATTGCTTTCAGTGGCCTAGGAAACACAAACATTAAAAACGTCACCCTCAAGCTCAGGGGTGCTGCACAGACCACAACAGAGCTAAGGGAGGGGCAGAGAACCAGTGTTTGGAGCTATGCGGCCGGCTTGTGCCAGGATGCAAACCGGGTGCAGAGAAAGGAGAGCCCCGAGGAATGCGTGACAGTCGACAAGACATGAGAAGACAGGAACGTATGAGGGGAAAAATAAACCTGAATCACAGTTTCCACAGTCCTGATCAGACGACTGGATTGGCAAGACAGTTAAGAAAATTTTGAATAAAGGTATGTGAATGACCAAAACAAGCAGGAATTAGCCAGGGAGCTTAGACTGAGGGAGCCAGAAATTAGCTAATGGAACCATCAGATAGTATAGTATGTGTCAAACAATGACATTTAAATTTGTAACATGTTACAGAATGTTTAATAAAAGTCATCAAAATCCTCTGAAATAATATTAGCTTACTGTGAAAACAGAACACATTTCTGAATCACCAGAGGCCCACACTAAATTAGTTGAGTTAAAAAACTCAACCAGACACATTATCAAGAATACAGGTCCAAATTCTAATGTGTCCACCACCACGTCATCTTTGGTTCCATCACTAATGTGACCTTGGCTGAACCAACTACTCAAGCTTTTTGTGCCTCAATCTCTTCATCCGTAGAAATAGGAATAATAGTCTCTACACCTCATTGACATTGTAATGAAGATTAAATGGATTAACACATAAATATAATGCTTAAAAAAGTGCCTGTCTCAGTGTAAATACTAAATATTTTTAAAACTTTACTTTCATAGAACAATTTTGCTAAACAAGCATAAAGGGGAATTAGGGCAGGATGCTGAAATTAAATGAAAAGAATAGAAATCTCTGACAATATTCACATTTCACTAGCATCTATTAGACTTTATGCATTAGAATTCAAAATAGAAGCCAAAATTGTATTAAGCAGAAAAAGTTTTTGAGAGGACTGTGATGTTGTTTATATGTAAAATTTGACACAGTGATAATAAATTATTAAAATTGAACTTAGAGGACTAAAATAAATCATTGTAATTGCCTGAATTCAAGTATGAAAAGCTCTACTAAATTATTAAGTCCTTTAAAATCCGTATTCAGTTGACCATGCTTCTATGTCATCAGTCACCTTCTGCTTTTCAGAGTGATTGCTGGCTTGTCTGGTCGCTTCAGCCAGTAGTTCCTCATACTGTTTGTGGCCTTTATACTCTCGGACCCGCTTCTCATGAACCCACGCCCTCTCTGGCTGGTTGCTAAAAAACTGGACGTGATACTCCCGGGCACCTGCAAGCAGAAATTCTTGTTAGTCATTTCACGGCATAAGCAGCCACGTATATTTTGCCAAAAATGTGAACCTAAGCTGGGTTCCCCGGTTTACTCTGATTAAAACTTGTAATTTTTGGATCATCCAAAGATGCAATCCAACATCTACCAATGACACAACTAATAGCTACTATAAAAATCACCTCAAACGATTAAAATTAGTACAGTGAGTTTTAAGAAGAAAAAAATATTACAAATATTCTGCTCATTATCAGATTTGTTACCTTGGTTACACGATGTATTTTCACAGGCCTCAAACCTTTTTACAAACAAATCTGGGTATAAATAATTTTTCCCTCAAAAAAGGCATATTTTCTTGGACTTTTAAAAGCTAAGAGCTGATCAAACTGCTTTTCTCTTGACATAAAAGTGTGGCTGAAACTCCAGTACTTAACTACCTGATATGAAGAACTGACTCCTTGGAAAAGACCCTGATGCTGGGAAAGACTGAAGGCAGGAGGAAAAGGGGATGACAGAGGATGAGATGGTTGGATGGCATCACTGACTCGATGGATATGAGTTTGAGCAAGCTCTGGGAGTTGGTGATGGACAGGGAGGCCTGGCGTGCTGTAGTCCATGGGGTCGCAAAGAGTCAGACACGACTGAGCGACTGAACTGAACTGAAAAGCGTGGCACACAGACCCAGGAGAAGAGGAGAGGTTGCAGAGATCCCCAGGCTCCCATGAGGTCAAAACCTTTGTCACTGTAATGAAGAAGATGTCTTTTTTGAGATGTTGACATGTGCAGTCGATACGGCAAGAGCAAGCTGGGTCAGACTGCTGGTATCTCAGCACAAATAAAGGCAGCGAGTGACTCCAAATTACACTGGTGTTGTATCCTTCACAGTCACACGCTGGCAGTTTAAAAAAAAAAAAAGGCCAGTTTTACTTAATGCCCTTGATGAAGCAGTAAAAATGATTAATTTTACTACATCTCAACCCTTTGAGTTTGAGATAGTGAAGGACAGGGAAGCCTGGTGTGCTGCAGTCCATGGGGTCGCAAACAGTCAGACACGACTGAGCAACTGAACAACAACAACGTCTCGACCCTTGAACATACGTCTTTCTCATATTCTGCGTGATGACACAGGAAGGGTGTAAATCACTTCTGTGCACTTCAGATATGATGGCTGTCAAGAGGGGAAAAATTTTTGTGATTGAACTGCATGGTGACCCGGCCACCTCTTCACAGAACACCATTTTTACTTGAAAGAATGACTGCGAGGAAAACTAGGTTATTGGAACTTCAGAGTTTGGCAGATATTTTCTCAAAAATGAACAAACAAGTTTTTCACTTCAAGAAAAACAACTGATGGTGTTTGTTGCCAATAATAAAATTTGATCTTTCAAGAAAAATTAGAATATTGGAAAACTAGTATCTGTCCCTAGGAATTTTCCAACTTCTCAGTAATCAAAGAATTTTCTGATGAAATAAGTGGTGACTTAAAGAAAGTGATTTTTTAAAACTATCTATAAAGGAATGTGTCAACATTTGGAAGATAGGCACAAAATATGTTTTAAATGGCTAATATATGATGTTCTAAGTCATAAAAGGCAAAGATCCACTCAAAGTATAAGACAGAACCAATGGATTTTAATGTCATGAAGTACAAAAAGTTTATTGACAGGATTTCAGATTCCATATTGCAACTGACCCACTTCTTGCTGAGTAGGGGTGTAATATCAAAGAAATAGGTCCACAATTATCTGAAAAGGCTATTCAAACACTTCCCTTTTCCGACTACACATCTGTGTGAAGCCAGATTATCTTCCTTTTCTTCAGAGCAACAAACCATAATAGGCTGAATGTAGAAGCAGATACAAGAATCTAGTGTTTTCAGTTAAGCAATTGGCAAAAATGTAAAAATACCATTCTTCTCAATTTTTTTGCTTGAGAAAATATTTTTCATAAAACATGAAAAATTTCTGCAAATAACAGAGTATATTTTCTTCTAATTGGTAAATATTTTAAACTTTCTCAGCTCTAACTTTTAAATTAACATAAACAGTAATTGATATAACCTATATAAAGCTAAAGTGTTTAGAGTCCTCACATTTCAAGAGTAAAAGGGGTTCTGGGACCAAAACATCTGAGAACCATAGCTCTCCAGTGGTGCTACTCTTAGACTGGTTCCCAGGATAAGTATGCTACAAAACAGAGACGCTAAGAGTGAGCCTTTAGAAACTATGATAATTTGACACTGCATGATATCTAGGCTCACAATCAGGGATTCTGTGTGTGTGTGTGCTAAGTGGCTTCAGGCATGTCTGACTCTCTGTGACCCTACGGACTGCAGCCCGCCAGGCTCCACTGTCCATGGGATTCTCCAGGCAAGAATAGTGGAGTGGGTTGCCATGCCCTCCTCCAGGGATCTTCCCGACCCAGGAATCAAATCCACATCTCTATGTCTCCTGCACTGGCAGGCAGGGTTCTTTAGGACTAGTGCCGCCTGGGAAGTCCCCAGGGATCCTGTACTGTATATTTTTTTTTTGAAAGGGGAGGCTTTTCATTTCTCTAATAGTTAATTTTATCATATTGGATAAACCTAGAGTTTGTCATATAGAATGAAGTTCCATATCTGGAGGATGAGACTGGGCACCTCTGGCTTCTGACCAAATGTATTGTTATAAGCAGAAAAAGCATTTCAGTTTTAACTTTTAAACTTAAAATGAGAAAGACCTAAACGATAAAATACAACTTAAAATAGGTATCCGATCCAAACATCTTTCAATGTGCTTTTCAAAGAATTATCTCTTTATGTGTGAAAACCGTTAACTATGTTTTCCAATGCTAAGAATCTGACTAATAGCAATACTGACTAAAAACAATATGGAAACCAAAGATTACTGTATAAAATTCAAGGTAAATTTTACAAAGCAGTTTAGATAATAAGCAACACAAAATGCTTCTCAGGTATCACGTGTAGAGTGTAATCACCAAAATCAAGTTTTATATTGTGTTTCTGGTTTTCAGAAAAACTGTCAAAAAACTACTTCATTTAAAACTGCACTGCACAGGCATGCAATGAAATATTATCTTGCAATAAAAAGAGACAACATAGATGAACTTCTAACCGTGGTGCTAAGTGAAAGAAACCAGACCTAAAAGGCATCATATCGTATGACTTGATTTATATGAAATGTCCAGAAAAGGCAAATCTACAGAGATGAAAAGTAGTTAGTGGCTGCTCAGGGCTGGGGGGTGAAAGTGGGGGATGAGGAGTGACTGCTAATAGATACGGGACTTCTTTTTTGGGTTGATGAAAAAAAGTTTTCAGATTAGATTGTGGTGAAAGTGAAAGTCACTCAGTCACTTCCAATTCTTTGCGACCCCAAGGAATAGTCCACGGAATTCTCCAGGCCAGAATACTGGAGTGGGTTGCCATGCCTTCCTCCAGGGGATCCTCCCTTTCTCCCTCATTGCAGGCAGATGCTTTACTGTCTGAGCCACCAGGGAAGCCCAAGAATACTGGAGTAGGTAGCCTATCCCTTTCTCCAGTGGATCTTCCCGACCCAGGAGTTGAACTGGGGTCTCCTGCATTGCGGGCAGATTCTTTACCAGCCGAGCCACAAGGGAAGCCCATCGGGTCATGGTGATGGCCGCATAACTGTAAATGTGCTAAACACCACCAGATTGCACGCTCTAAAAGGGTGAACTTTACGGCACGTAAAACGTATCTTGGGAAGGCTATTACTTCAAAAACTACTGCAGAAAAGAGAAAATTGAAGATATTATCAGAAGGTACATTTTTGAAACCTAAATTCTCAGATTTTGGTTTCCTCAATAGTACAAACAAAACTCAGTTTTTCCAGCACTAAAGTACTGAGGACCAGACCAGATTAATTCATAAAATGAATGCAAATACTTCCTTTGAAATACAAGATGAGGCATAAATTGTACCTTCCTTTGTATCCCAGAAAAAAAAAAAATTTCTTTATATAATCCCAAAAGGCTGGTTTTCTAAGGGGAGAGAACTGAGGAACCACAGCTCTCACGTAATGCAGGATCTCAGAATGCTCTGGAGGCCCAGACACGCACTGTTTTATCTAAGAAGGCTTGTCCCTCTTGGGAAATCCTTGTCCCTGTCTTCTCTCATTCAAGATATTCACAGATTATTAAAAGTGCAAGGCACTTCAGAGATTAATAGTCTAACACTCTTACTACATAAATGAAGGAACTAGGACTGCCTTCCTCAGCCTCTATAACTCATGAGCAGGGGGTTCAGTTATTTTCTCCCCTTATTATACACTAGCGGTTAAGAGTGAAGGTGATGGAGGAAGATTCCTTTGAGACTCTATTTACAGATCTGAAGCAAGATGATATTAGGCCCTGCTTCACAGTGTTGATGCCACAAGGGCTGCTTAAGAACACATACAAAGGAGCTGTTTTTGTGTTGTTGGTTTTTTTTTGGCCATGCCACACAGCATGTGGGCTCTTAGTTCCCTGACCAGGGATCAAACCTGCACTCCTTGCACTGGAAGTGTAGAGTCTCAACCACTGGACAGCCAGGGAAGTCCTACAAAAGAACTGTTCAACAGTGTGCCTTGCACAAAAGTGGACATTCAACAATGTACTTTTTAAAAAACTTCATAATTTTGTCCTGGGTTAACACTGTGTGGTAGTTTCAGGTGCACAGCAAGGGACGCAGCCGCACATGCCCACGCCTCCATCCTCCCCAGACTCCCCTCCCACCCAGGCTGCCACGTGACACTGAGCAGAGCTCCCTGTGCTGGACAGTAGGTAATGTTCCTTTTTTTTAAACTTCTGCCCCACTGATGCTTCCAGTCTCCCCAACCGTTAATCAGTGCACTATAATGACAAGATGATTGTCTTCTGCATCTGGCTGGATCCCTTGCTGGGCAGCACAACAGTTGCAAATATGGCAGATCTCATCACAAATCTGACTTGTCGGACCTTTTTCCGCCTCATAACAGTGAACAGGCACCAATATAGGAAGTTTAAAATGAGAAAAAAAGAAATAGGTGCAAACTTGTCACAGGCAATAAGGGACTGACAAGTGATTCCACAAAGCAAATATCCAGAAATAAATTCCAAACTCCAACCTTCCTTTGGCTACTAATAAGCAAGTCCATTCCTAGGAATCTACCCTATAGATTTTGGTCAAACATCTTCTTAACATTTATTAACATTCCTAAGGTAGGATTCTATGCCATTCAAAGTATACTTATTTATCACATTGAATATTTAGGGATGTTTCAGTAAATTTACAGATTTGAAAATGGAGTAAAAAGAAAGTTTTTAATTAAAAATAAACAAAACCTCAAAAAACCACAAAAATAAAATGGGAGTTAAGGAGGAAAAAAGCATCTCACAAAATTTATCAGGGTTAAAAGCACCTCTTTGAGTAAAAAATTAGTACCCACAGGCATCAAAGATGAAACAAAAATGTTCAAAGAAAGCTTGGCCCAAATGTCTTTAAGCTCACATAAGGTGTTTCATTACTTACAGGTCTGCTTTCTTTTGGAATTCATACCAGAGGACAGTCAGATTAAGGTTTGTTTGTTTTTAAAAAAGAAATGTGAGAGAAATTATAAAACAAACATAGGATGTTTCAAGGGAAAACAAGGACTATGTCAGCTGTAGAGCCTCTGCCAGTTAAGATAACCGTTGTTATTACACAGTTCATCAAAAACTGGCATTGAGGTATAGCTTTGATCCCTGGGTCGGGAAGATCCCCTGGAGGAGGAAATGGCAACCCACTGCCGTATTCTTGCCTGGAGAATCCCACGGACAGAGGAGCCTGGCGGGCTACAGTCCGGGGGTCGCACAGACTTGGACACTACTAAGCACGAGTGCACACACACATATGTGTTTTTGTGGTGTCAGATTATATTATCATGTATGTACTTTTATATTCATAATAACCCTTAAGAGTCACTTTTTTGCCCCAATACCCATTCATGCCTCTTCTTACCTCTTGTGTTAATTTTGGTGTGCACCTCAAGTTGGGGGTCACTGGACACCATGCAAGGCCACCAAGGATAGGTTCCCACCTTAGACCAAACAAGATCGCCGACCTGGAACTTCACACCAGCGGACGCCTCTGCTGTTGGAACAGAAGGTAGCATCGGCTGAACCTGTAGGAAAAGGTCATAAAAAACTGTCAGTAGAAAAGAAACTTTTAAAAAGAAAAATGTACAAAATACATCAAACATGCTAACCATGGAAAATTTATCTTCACTCATACTTTTGTCTGATGCCTGCTATCCATATCTAGCAAAAGGGAAGAGAGGAGGAAAATAATTAATAAGCCCCACCCCAAATATTAAAATTAGGATGGATGGTTTCTATCGCCAAATTATTGATAAGTGATCTCAAAAATTCACAAGTATGAAAAAATGGTCATAGATTTTAAAAGAAAGTAATTCCCTAAAAAAAAAACAAAACTGCCTCTTAAGCCAGCTCCAAGATGTATTTCAGTAAAATTCCTGAAGTAATAATCGGTGCTATAAGTGTCCTGATTTAATCACTCTGCACCCACCTTCTCATACCACGTTTGGTTAGACAGTATTCACTAAGCCACTCACCGGGGTCTCCTCTTTCAGCACTGGGTCTTCTCTTGGTTTTTCTGATACAGGGTCAACCCTCTCATTTGGTCTCTGGGTGAAAAGAATAAAATGGCAGCAAACCAAAGAACAGTGACACACATATAAACAGAAAGCGAAACAGGAAATCAGGCACATACGTTAACTGAATAATGTGAGGAGTATAACGTCCACAGCATATGACACTGTGTCTTAACATCCCATGTCCACTCTACACCACAGCCAATGCTCCTACTTCTTACGCTATCCATTTAAAAACTTAATTTCTTAATCTGTTGAGTCTCATTTTTTTTTAACCTATCAGAGGACAGAAAAATGGGCACTCTGAGATTGCTAGTAAGAAGTAACTTGGAATTTTTCTAGAGAACAATTTGGTAATATGTATGAAAAGCCTTAAATTTTCAGACTCTGACCCAGCAAATCCATTCTAAAAATGTATACTGAAAAAGCACTGATACATACATATATACACACAAACATACATACAAAGACAATCACATTGGTGATTTTACAAGAGCAAATACTAGAATTAGTCTGGATGTCCAAAAGTACAGAGTTAACTAAATAAACTGTAATACAACTAGTTAGTAGAATTTTAATACGAATTTTTAAGTGACACAGAAAAATAACAATATAATGTTATTTGTAAACAATAAACTGCAAAGCAGTTTGTATAATGTGATTCCAATCCTGGAAAAATAATTTTTATGTGTACAGGAAAAAAAAGAGTAGAAGGATACCACCAGAAGACAGACTACATGATTTTCTGGATGTGCTTTTCTATATTTGTCAAATTGCCTACAATAACATCACATTACTTTCCTATTCATAAAAACCTACAAATACGTTATTTAAACGTTGATTTCTACACACCTTTGAGGAGGCAATTTGGGAGCAAAACTCAAAACAAACTCTTTAGTTTAACAATTGTATTTTAGGAACTTGTCCTATAGAAATAAACAAAGTGAGAAAATCTAGGCACAGGGATGGTGACTGCAACACGATCTCAAGTCAGTAACCCACACCCCTCAACATCGTCCTGTTATTTAAAAACAGCCTGTAAGGACTTCCCTGGTGGTCCAGTGGTTAAGAATCTGCCTGCCAAGCGCAGGAGGCACGGGCTTGATCCCTGGTCCAGGAACACTCCACGTGATTCAGAACAGCTAAGCCCAGGAGCCTAGAGCCCATGCTCTGCAACAAGAGAAGCCCTCACACTGCAACTGGGGAAAGCCCGTGAGCAACCAAGACCCAGTGCAGCCAAAAAAATAAAATTAAAAAAATATTTTAAAAAATAACCTGGACATGCCTTGAAAAATATTTGATACATTGTACAATAAATTGATTATAGAGTAGTTATGTTTGAGGAAGGAGATTAGGAAAATGAGGAGAAAAGACAGATACCTGTATATTGCATTTTCTGTAAAAAGCAATTGCTTTTGTAATTTAAAATGTTCAAAAACTTTTCTTACTTGTCAAAGAACAGAATTTAATGTAGATGACTTAAAAAAAAGAGAGGTCTAAGAGACCATTCACTTAGGTCTAATTTCACTTAGAAACTATGGCTAATTCTAGAAGTTACTTATTCTCCATTCAAGACATTTAAGATACTGCTATAAAAACAAAGTTTTATTAAGTAAAAGAAACTGTGAAAATTGTTAGGAAATGATAAGCGAGACTCATATGCCAATCCCCACGTGTCGGTCGTTCACTGGACAGCGCCCAGAGTTCCTGGCCTGTTCTAGAAGCTGGTGTGCAATGGCAAAACATACAGATGTGACGCCTGACCTCAAAGAGCTCACAGGTGGGTAGGACAGACAGACAGACAAACATGAAGCACGGTTAGTCACTCAATCATGTCTCACTCTTTACAACCCCATGGACTATAGCCCACCAGGCTCCTCTGTCCATGGGATTCTCCAGGCAAGAATACTGGAGTGGGTTGCCATTCCCTTCTCCAGGGGATCTTCCCAACCCAGGGATTGAACCCTTGTCTTCTGTGTCTTCTGCGTTGCAGGTAGATTCTTTACCCGCTGAACCATTTGGGAATTCAACACAAACATACACTCATACAATGTACGAAGAGAAGTTAACAGTGTATGGGCATGCAGCTATCAGGAAAAGCCTCTCTGAGAAAGTATAATCTGAACCAAAAGAAGAGGAGTTGTAGTCCAGTAAAAAAAAGTGGGGGAAAGAACATTCCAGAGAATAGCAGCATGTGTGAAGTCTCCGAGGTTAAACAAAGGTAGGAACTTCAAAGGAGCCCTTACGGCAGCCACAACTGCCCCAAAGAGGAGAGAGGTTACAAAACAGGAGGGGAGGAGGCGACCTCACCAGGGCCTTGTGAGCCATGTTCAAGGGTTTTATCTCAAGTGCAATGAAAGCCTCAGAGGAGGATTAGGGGGAGAAGTAACACGTGCCAATTTCTGTTTTAAAACGATCGTGTTAGCTGTTGTGTGGAGAATATCTTGGAAAGAAGCGAGAGGGGAGGCGGGATGTTTAATGAGGAGGCTACTGAAAATACTGGAAGTAGCCCGCGTGGAAGAAGGCAGTGGCGGCACTACGTGAACTCTGTCTGATCGTCCGTGGCGGTGCTATGACTGGCTAATCCGATAGGACTCACTCACTGAGCAGGAGACAGAAACCTATGTTCAAGTGAGAATTCCCCCCCTCCCACCCCCGGTCACTGGTGTGACGAGGCAGTTTAAAAATACTGTCCACATTTGCATAAGCAGCTTCATTTCAGTCCAAAGATATAGAGCAAGCCTTGACCTCAGCTTCTGAATTCTCAAGCTACAGCAGGAGGACAGGGCCACCTGGGCAAGCCTGTGTGTAGCTGGGAAAGCAAGTCCTCCTCCTCCCCTGCCTTCAGTCTTGGGGATGTCGGAGCGTTCGCAAGGACCTTTAACTCTGAGGCCAGACAGATAAGGAGTGACTCATCTCTGCCAGATGATGGAATCCTACTATTGTAAGAGCTGATCTGAAGCTCATAAACATTTCTCCCTTTCTGGATTAAAGACAGGATTTCCTTCAAAATCTTTATATTATTCAAATGTCTTATCTCTTCCTGATTTTCCTGGTTGGTTCCAGGTTGTTTGCCTTTCCTTTAAATGAAAGTCGCTCAGTCGTGTCCGACTCTTTGCAACCCCATGGTCTATACAGTCCATGGAATTCTCCAGGCCAGAATACCGGAGTGGGTAGCCTTTCCCTGCTCCAGGAGATCTTCCCAACCCAGGGTCTCTTGCACTGCAGGTGGAATCTTTATCAACTGAGCCATCAGGGAAGCCTGCCTTGCCTTCAGGCTGGCTTGAAACAAAGTTAAAATCATTCAAAGAACTAAGTTTTTTTTTTTTTTTTTAATAAACACAGTCATTTTAAAAGGAAAGAAATGACAAGGGAGAAAAAGAAGCCTAAGAAGATTTATTCTAAACTTTCAAACTATAAAAATAGAAGAAAAAAAAAGTCAAATAAAGGTGCTGCAATAATAGAACGTGAATATACATTGCAAAACGTGCTAACATGTGAACAAAGCAGAAATATCTAGGAGGCGTTTGGAGATCTGAGACTTGAGCTCAAAAGAAAGGTAAAGAGAGATAACATATTACCACAAACATCAATTAAGAAGGGGAGTTTTTAAGATGAAATGGTCAATGGCAGTCAAATGCTTAGGAGTCAAGAAAAATAAGGAGTCAGAAATTGCCAACAGATAAAATATTGCTGGGTATAAAATCCACTTTCCTTCGACTGTTCAAAAGATAGATAAGCTTAAAAGAGATTAAAACCAAACAGGGACTGAAGATACCTTTTTGGTACTAACAGTGCTGCTTTAGGAAGAGAAAGCATCAGAGAAAAAGATGACAGTGAGCGAACTCTTCATAGCTTTAGAGTCATCTTAATTTCAAGTGAATGATTTTTATGGGTATACAATCTCTTTACATTTTTAGCTGATTTCACGTGGAAAGACCTTTTTTTTCCAGTAAAGAATCATAGGAAATTTCTTAATCTGGTAGAAAAAAATATGCTAATGGCAGCTAAAATAAAATTCTATTGCCCTAAATATTCCTTTCAAAAAAACTGGGGGAATTCCCTGGTGGTGCAGTGATTAGGGCTCGGGACTTTCACTGCCAACACCCGGGTTCAATCCCCGGTCAGGGAACGAAGATCCTGCAAGCCACGCAGTTCTAACCACACACACACACACACACACACACACACACACACACACACACACACACACACACGCACACACGCACACACGCACACACGCACACACACACACATCTAGTATTTTTATTAAAATTCAAGAAAGAAATTTATCAGGATGAATAATACACATCAAATCCGGCAGAGTTCCAAATCCTTAAGAGTTTTCAAACATTAAGTAAAATCGTATTCTCTACAGGAACCAAAACCTTATGTCATCATTGAAGGTGGAAAGAAAAATGTACAGCCAGTAAACTGCTCATGCATTTTTTTCTTTTACTTTCTGAATAACCTGTAAGTTCGTAATGCATATAAACAGTTTCTAAGGATTTTAAGATCTAACAATTTGAGGCTGGAGAACGAGATATAACCTCTAACTTAGTGTTAATGGGGCCAAAGAAGCTGTCTGGCTTTTTATATGTGAAAACGGCAAGCTGAGAGTTACTGGGCCTGGCCTTAGTGGATAAGCCCACCGAGGGCTGGTGGAAGCCAGTGTTTAAACAGAGCCTACGCTCACATGCCTGAGGCATTACACCTGCCAAGTAGGAAGAAGTGCAGAAACATTTCCACATGTTTCTAATTTGGTGGGAGAGAAAGCAGCTAAAGCAGCTTTACAAAATACACAATTTCAGTAGTGATAGCAGGTCTCCTGCTGCTGAGCTGTTTGGACACACATCTTCATTGTTGGAAAGATGTACTTAGGTTGCTCCACAGAACAGCCGCTCTTTAGAAGGAAAGATAGCTCAGAATTGGGAGGAAATACTCGGAGAGAGAATACTAGGAAAAAAGGAAAGAAAATAGGAGTGAGTGGAATCTTGTTTTTAGATGAGACTTTGTTTGCTTTATCTGTCTCAAAAAAGAACATATGAGTGAGCTTTTAAGGAAGAAATATACATCTGTACACCTAGATGTAGTTATCAATGAACCCAGCTTGAGGATAGTCATTCCAGGCACCAGCTCTCACTGGGCTTCCCTCGGGCGAAGGGGAAGGGGAGCTGTCCAGTGGTGTCTGCAGACACTTCCGTGGGCTTCTCTTTCCCTTCCGAGCCCTCTGGACACCAAGGGTGTGGACCTCTAGCGACAGCCAGGAGTCACAAGGGTATCAAAAGTTAAAACACTTAAATCAACCATCCTCAAGGAAGCAAAAGGAACGTTGTTCAAGGAAACCCCTACAAAACCATACACGGTTACAAAAAAAACAGGCTGATGCATGCACATCCCTGTCTGCACGGCTTAGCAGAGGCATAGCCCTAACAACAAGCAGGGTCCTGGGACACCAGCTTCAATGTTCTACTGTCAGAGCGCAGCATCACTTTTATGGCACCTTCCCATAAGCTTAGACCTGCCCCGTGTGTGCCATAAAAGTCTAATTAATCAAATTCAACTAACAAGAGCTTAGCTCTTCACTACATTTCTTTGAAAGAAAATGTGGTGGGTGAGGGGAGAAAAACAAGGGAAAAAAAAACAACCCTAGATTTTCCCCCAAAGCTCAACTTTAAGGCAATGGTCTTGGTAACATTTAAAGCAATCAATGCCACTTACCACGTCTATATCTTCAAACAAACTGACATTCCTTTACCCCAAGAGACTGTAAGATCCTAAATAATGAAATATTAAATTATGCCCCTGCTGCTAAGTCACTTCAGTCATGTCCGACTCTGTGTAACCCCATAGACGGCAGCCCACCAGGCTCTGCTGTCCCTGGGATTCTCCAGGCAAGAACACTGGAGTGGGTTGCCATTTCCTTCTTCTACATGATTAAAAAAAAGAAAATGAACTAAAACTCTTAAATCACATCTAACCATTCTAATTCCTGGATATAACCATTAACTGAAGGTTTAAGTGATATAAACGGTCAGACATAGCAGACAACCAACAAAGACAGAATCGGCTTTAAAGTCTCACTGAAAAGTGACTACTAGACATATCATTGCACTGAACTATTTCCTGGATTCCAATAAAGCAGAGTGGATATGAAAAATGAATAGGCTATCTTCTCTTGCCTCTAACTGCTTCCAGCCCTATTTCTATTGTGAGATATATTTTAAACTGTACATTTTAATATTTTTATCAATGAGGCAAGAAGTCTAGCCTAGTAAGTAAAATTGGATATTCTCCTATTTGCCGGATTCTTTACAGCAAAAGAAAGTCGGGCCAGCAAGATGGTTCTTAGAACCTCAGCTAGAACCAAATTCAGGTTTTATGCATTTTCGTGATCTCAACGGTCACCAGGGCTTCGCATGTCTTTTCACTGCAGGTCCGTGAAAGAAATACTACAGTGCATGTATTTGGAGGGGAAAAAGTTAACTCCTCTCCTTTCACTGATTCATTCACTTAATAAGCAGTGTAAGATACTACACGAGCTAAGATCTGTGTGGGGAGGGGGAGTGCATTTAATAAATGACTTAAGAAATTTAAAGGCATTTCATAAACCACTTAGCTTCAGTGTCATTTTACAGCTACAGAACTAAGATGGCAGAACTGCTAGTGTCCACAATTTCTCTTTATCTCATCACTAAGTTTTATTTTCTTCATAGCACTTATCACTATCTGAACCTAGACACGTTTACATGCACACACGCACACGTGTGTGCGTGTGTGTGTGTGTGTGTGTGTGTGTGTATTTTCTGGCTCCTCTTACTAGGAAGTAGGCATCTTTTCACTTGCTGGCCAACTTTCAATTCTTAGAAAAGTGTCTAGCACACATTGGGTACTCAGTGGATATTTGTTAACTGAATAAGATAAACAATAGAAAATGAGAAAAACATATTGACTTATCACACTGACACTTGTGAGAGCCTAGGACAAGTGTGACCTTTTACTCCAGTGAAAGATCATGTTGATCTGCATAAAGAAGTGGAACTCAGCTACTAAGGAAAAGATGAGTTGGTAAGATGTAAACATTTCTTTGAATAGAAGATAACAAATTAACTTGCATACCAGATAGAAAAGCATTCATTTCTTCCCAAATAGGTCTGGGGACATCTTCAAGTCATACTTGTACATTAGAATATTAATGAAAAACTCTTCATTCAAGCTAGAATTGATTTGTTACATACCTCGTTATTAAGGAAATTAAAACTGAAGCCTCAGAGATGTTAAAAAAAAAATTAGTAGCACGCATCTTAAGTTACTACCAAAGGATGACTTTTATAAAATGCTACCTGAAGTTTTAATGAGTATGTATGGACACGACTGAGTGACTGAACTGAACTGAACTGATGAATACTAACTCTGATTTTAATAAAGAGTTCCTTTGTTTACCTCAGGTTATTTTGCAGCAAACACACTAGTGATGAGTGTAAATCTAAGCTCTCCTGGCAAACGTTGGTCCAGGAGGTTCCTTGGTGGCACAGTAGATAAGAATCTGCTTGCCAATGCAGGAGACATGGGTTCCATTCCTGGTTGGGGAAGATCCCATATGCTGTGGAACAGCTGAGCCCATGAGCCACAGCTACTGAACCCGTACTCTAGAGCCAGGAGCTGCAACTACGGAGCTGAAGCCCCAGTGCCTTAGACCCTGTGCTCTGCAACAAGAGAAGCCACTGCAATGAGGAGCCTGCCCACTGCAACAAAGATTAGCCCCTGCTTGCCACAACTAGAGAAAGTCCACGAGCAGCCAGGAAAACCTGGTGCAACCAGACCAAAAAAAAAGCTGAAGTTCTGGAACAATGGGAAACCAATTTCATTAACCATATTCTCACTGACTTTCGTCTTCATCTTCAGAAGCCAGTTTATTACAAGCAAGATTAAGTGAGACTGCTAAACAAAGACATCGGAGGCAAGACTTTTAGTGTCACATGTTTTTAAAATATTTCTTTACTCTGATGATGTCCATTCATTTACTCAACAAATATTTACTTACCACCTGTCATCATAACCCAAGCTCCTTGCCAGAGATCAGAAGAAATAAGTTATCAGAAATATTTACATTTGAAGAGATAAAACTGGAAAAAGATCTCTTGGACTTCCAGTAAATGTGAAAATATTACAAAAATTTTCAAAAAGATGTTTCAACTTACATTTTGTTCTTCTGGTTCTAATTTGGGGATTTTGTGTGACTTGCGCTCTTCAGATCTAGATGAGTCATGCTTGTTGCTCTTTTTCCTCTTTTCTTTTCTGCTTTCATGCTTTGACTTTGTGTGCTCACTTGCCTGGACTTCATTTAAAAGGTCTCCACAAAGGGAAGACTCAAACAATTCCCTGCCATTCTGGATAGTTTTGGTTATTTTTAGTTTAATTTCAGGTGAGCCAGTCTTCTTTGGAATCACAGTCTGTGGTACCGAAGGAGGAGGTGGTGGTGGCTGTGGAGGAGAAGGCTTTTCCAGAATTTCATGGGGTCGTGTGTTTGGAATTTCTGAATGGTAATAGTCACTGGGGCTAAAGTTTCTAACTGCACCAAAGCCGTTGGCGGACCCGTTGGGATACTGGTTATACGACTGGTATTTGGTTTGAGTTTCGTACATGCTGATGGACGGTGGGTAGCCATTCGTGAGTGGAGGAAGATCTTCTGTTGTGGGTGGGTACTGAAAGCCTTGCTGCAAGGTAGCTTCATATGGTGTCTGGCCACCATCTTCAACAATGTCACTGTTGTTATCAAAGGCATCCTCCTGGCGGATGTTGGCGGAGTCAATGAGTTGAGGTGGTTGCTGAATTGTGTTTCCCATGATCCCTTGCATGAAAGAGAAAGAGAAATCCATTGTTCTGCTCCAGCATCCTTAACTTTCCCTTTCTCTCATCGGGCCTAAAGTTTTAAAAGAAAGATCAAAAAGTGTTAGTTAATAACCTCAAAGGCTAGATGGCTAATCAATAGCAAAGGATTAAAATAAAATATTCTGAAGCCCATTTTCATATCCAGATCTGCACAAACACTGTTTTTAAAACAAGCAGCAATGTGATTCTGACACAGAACAAACACTTTTTATTGTAATGCTTATCTGTTTGAAACTCAATGACTGTCATAATAACTTGAGTAACAAAAATTTTGTCCTCTTTGCAAACATGCAAAATAGTTTTGACATTCCTTTGTTTCCCAAGTTAGAGATTATAAGTCTCAGTTAAAACTGGTAATTGCAAAATCAGCAGTGTCTTGACGCATACAAATTAAGTTCCATGGGAGTTTTCCTTGGATCATTCATGTTTTGTCCAGTGGTTCTGTTATTACAAAAATAATAAAATCTTATCGCAAATATTTTAAATACAAAATTTAAAAGGCCGAATAAGTCATGTGTAACCACTGTAAATACTTTAGTGGGTATTCTTCTAGATCTTTCTCTATATATTTACACACAAAATGTTTAAAATAGTTTAATCTGTGACTTGCTTATTCAACTTAAAATAAATCCTAGCTATCTTTCTACATCAGCCATGTACAGATCATTCTCATACATCCTTTACTCTCTAAGTGGCTGTGGTCACACTGTAAACAACTGTGGAATCTACCATATTTAACCATGAAAACCACTCAGTTGCTCACAACTCTTGGATATTATAAATGGGCTTACAGAAAACTTTCTTGAAACTGTATCTTTATGCGTATATATATTTCTCTAGGACAGGTCTGAAATTCCGATGATACTGTACAACTGTTCTATAGAACAGTTTATTATAGGCTGTACCATATCAATTTATACTCATACCAACAGTGTGAGGGGACAGCTAGTTCCCATGCTCTCGCCAGTATCTAGTTGTTTTTATTTTTTTTTCCTATTTTATTTTTTTAATTTTATTTTTAAACTTTACAATATTGTATTGGTTTTGCCAAATATCGAAATGAATCCGCCACAGGTATACACGTGTTCCCCATCCTGAACCCTCCTCCCTCCCCATACCCTCCCTCTGGGTCGTCCCAGTGCACCAGCCCCAAGCATCCAGTATCGTGCATCGAACCTGGTCTAGTTGTTTTTAATCAGTGATACAGATAATAGAATCATCTTTACTTTTACAAAAGGCACATGTCAAGATCTATATACTGATGACCCTGATTCAGTAAATCTGGGGTGAGGCCTAGGGCATGAGTATTTTTTTTTTCCAGTTCTATATGTATTTGTTATTTATTTTTAGTTGAAGGATAACTGCTTTACAATATTGTGTTAGTTTCTGTCATACACTAACTTGATTCAGCCATAGGTATGCATATGTCCCCTCCCCATTTAACCACCCTCCCACTTCCCAGCCCATCCCACCCCTCTCGGGTGTCACATGAGCTCCCTGAGTCATACAGCAAATTCCCACTGGCCGTGTATTTTATATATGGTACTGGATATATTTCCATGCTACTATCTCCATTCGTCTCACCCTCGCCTTGACCCCTACCCTCCATGCCCACAAGTCTGCTCTCTGTCTGCATCTCCACTGCTGCCCTGCAGGTAGGTTCATGAGTACCATCTTTCTAGATTCCATATATAGAGCACGAGTATTTTAAGGCCATATTGCAGCTAATCCTGCTGCACACTGTTGGCCAGGTCACTGCTTTACTTACAGTTACTGTGCCTTCTCTAGAAGGTGTCTGGAATTGCCCACACCGTGTGACAATGTTACAGTATGGATGAGCATCTGTTAGGAAATGCTTTAAGACCACTCTGCTCTGTCATAGGTTTGACAGGTCCACATCCTGAGACAGGAGATTAATGGACTGCCCAGATATAATTTTGAAAATCCTGTAAACACCTCTTCTAAAAAGCTCTAAGGCTGAGAGGATTTCACTACTGTGTCAAGTCTGATGAGCTAACTGTAGAGGGCAGAATGCAGGGAAGTGGATTCGGAGACTAGAGCCCAGTTCAATTCCGTGATTTACTGGTAATGTTCACCATCGTGGTTCTAGTAGAAAAACGATAAAGCAAGTAAGCCAAAACAGTGAAGGGAAGAAGGAAATAAAAGCGGACAATATTTTCCAAGGTGTAGCCAATAAAACAGCTGTTGATTCTGATGTTTGCAAGTGGAATGAATGTTACCAGTTC
Organism: Bos indicus; assembly: GCF_029378745.1. Taxonomy (NCBI): domain Eukaryota; kingdom Metazoa; phylum Chordata; class Mammalia; order Artiodactyla; family Bovidae; genus Bos; species Bos indicus. The sequence continues at coordinate 33,566,098 of NC_091786.1, forward strand.
TTAACTTGCAAACGAATGAATATGAGAGCTTACAGAAAATCAAACTGCCTTTACTGCTCTATACTGGAGTGAGGTGAGGGGGAGGGGGGCAGCCACAGGATGTGAGAGAGCACTCCCACTTCCTTAGCATCTACTCTGGGCCAAGCACTTTTTACATATCTCACTTAATCCTCAAAACAACTCTTCAAGGTGGAGTGACTCCTGGCTCACAGATAAAGAAAGCGAGCTGCAGAGGCGTTCTTCGGGGGCTTGCTTAAACCCCAACGCCAAGGAGGCTGAATTAGGATTTGCATGTAGGCATCTCTGACTCTGAAGCCCAAGATTTTTGCCATCATGCCACTGCCACTTTCCTCAGATGTTAAGTTCTGAGAGGATTTGCTTCTTTTGTTCACGTATTGGGTTGGCCCAAAAGTTCATTTGATGTTTTCCATTACATTGTATGGAAAAACCCACATGAACCTTTTGGTCAACTCTGTTCTTTATTGCTTGGTCACTGCTAAAACAGCAACTAACCATTTCATAATAACCACCACTAACACTTAAAAGAGAGTTTAGTACATGCCAGGAGCCACTCTAAGAGCTCTACAAACAGGACACCATTTAACACTCCCAACAGACAGTCTGGTCTCAGAGTCCGTGTTCCTAACCAGCATATCATACTGATAATGCTCATAAAGGTTAGAAATCATATATAGCTTAAGAATTGAACCTTACCCTAATCTGACCCTTGACAAAAATATGTACTTCACAGACACAAGAAAGTATGTTCTAAATTCTGTAAACACACATGGGGCAAGTATACAGGTAGAATTCAACAGTTCTCCAAACTTCCAACTTGAAAGCAAATTAAACACCAGCATTTGACATCATGCAATCTGTGTTTTTGGTTCTTGTAACTGTCATACACAAGATCAGCTTCCAGATAACATCCCATAGTCTTTAGAGGTTTTCAGGCACATGCACTCAGGGACTGCAAGGAGATCAAACCAGTCAATCCTAAAGGAAATCAATCCTGAATATTCACTGGAAGGACTGATACTGAAGCTGAAGTTCCAATACTGTGCCCAACTGATATGAAAAGCCAACTCATTAGAAAAGACCCTGATGCTAGGAAGGATTGAAGGCAGGAGGAAAAGGGGACAACAGAGGACGACATGGTTGGATGGCATCACCAACTCAATGGGTGTGAGTTTGAGCAAGCTCTGGGAGACGGCAGAGGATAGAGAAGCCTGGTGTGCTGCAGTCCATGGGGTCAGAGAGAGTCCGACATGACTGAGCGACTGAACAACAATTCAGATTTCTGATACTTCTGACTTAGTTCCAAACACAAACTTCTAAGAAGTCTGGCATTTTCCCCCTTCTCTTCTCTAGCCCTATAACCAAATATTTTATTTTAGTTTGAACTAAGAAAAGAAATAACATTACTATATTACAATTACAGTATAAAAGTTAGAGGGCTTCCCAGGTGGCACTAGTGGTAAAGAACCCACCTGCCAATGCAGGAGACATAGAGACATGGGTTCAGTCCTTGGGTTGAGAAGATCCCCTGGAGAAGGAAATGGCAACCCACCCAAGTATTCTTGCCTGGAGAATCCCACGGACAGAGGGGCCTAGTGGTCTACAGTCCAAAGGATCACAAAGAGCTGGATACCACTAAAGTGACTTAGCACACATGCACGCATACGAGTTTGCAATTACACAGTGTTTTCACACACTTTCTTATTTGATCGGCCAAACAATCCTGTAAAGCTGACAGGGCAGGTGTTAGCTTCATTTTTCAGATAACTACATTCAATATTTGCCAAATTTCCCAAGACTACAAAGCTAATTAGCGAGTAAGCCTGAAAAAGAATCAATCTCTTAGCTTTCTAATCCTGTGTTCCTTTCACGAGACCCCATGCCAGAGACTATCCAACCACCCAGAGACAACACAAAATCGTCTTGAGAGTTGTATGTTCAAAGCTTAGCAGACTGTCCTTTCCTAACTCAGCTTTGCTTCCAGACTACCCTGCACTGCTCGCTGCTTCCACTGTTTTTCCAGCTCCCAGGCCAGGAGCCTCAGGTTCATATGAGGGTGACTGATTCTTCCTTCTCAGTGAAGCCATAAAACTAAACATTGGACAAGTCTAGTACCTATTCCTTTGAACTCTGATTTGTTCTCCTTTTTAAAAAAAACAATTTTATTTATTTATTTTTGGCTGTGCTGGGTCTTCACTGCTACTCAGGCATTTTTTCCTAGCTGCAGAGGGTGTAGGCTACTCTCTAGCAGCCACGTGTGTGCTTCTCATTGCAGTGGCTGCTCCTGTTGCAGAGCACGGGCGCTAGGGTGCATGGACTTCAGCAGTCACCGCTCCTGGGCTCTAGAGCACAGACTCAGCAGCTGCGGTGCATGGGCTTAGCTGCTCTGCGGCATGTGCAATCGTCCCAGCCCAGGGATCAAATCCATAGCTCCTGTATTAGCAGGCAGATTCTCTACTGCTGAGCCACCAGGGAAGTCCTTGATTTGTTCTCTGATTTCTATATCCATGTCAGGCCAGGCCCTCGTCAGCACCTGATCCTGGAACTACAACAACTGATTTTCTAGGTATTTCTCACCTCTAGTCTCTTCCTGCACAGCTGCCAGGGGATGCTTCTAAAGCCAACCTGCACCGAGTCTGTTCCTATGTTGATGTTCTGAACTTCACACACCAAGTCTCTTCTGTGCCTTTCGAGATTTTCCACAATCTGATTTTTTTTTACCAACCCAAATTGCAAGGGCATGAATGACCTTTTCTGAGCATCCACTGAGCCAGATATCTATAAACTGTGGCCTAATATACTTTATTTAATCCTACGATGCAAAGTATTACCCCCATCTTACACATGAGAAGGGATGGGGCTCAGAAAGATCATGTGATTTGCCCTTAGTCACACGACCAACAGAAGTTGAATAAAATGGTGAAATTTGTATCTTTTAACTCCAGTACAGAACCAAGTAATGTCAGGTGGTACAGTGGTAGGGAACCTGCCTGCAGTGCAGGAGACACGGGTTCCATCCCTGGGTTGGGAAGATCCCCTGGAGGAGGAAAGGGCAACCTGCTTCAGTATCCTTACTGGGAAATCTCCTGAACAGAGGAGTCTGGGGGCTACAGCCCATGGGTCGCAAAGAGTTGGACAGGACTGAGCGACCAAGCATGGGATGCTCTACATGGCGGCTGCCTCATAATCTTTGAACTACCCAAACTTCCCACTTTAACCCAATATGCTCCAGACACACAACCCAAGGGCCTGTCAGGCAGCTTCACTCACATCCCACAAGCACCTTAAAATGTCTAATAGTGAACTCTCAGTTTCTATTTTACTTAAATGTGTCCTTCCCCTAGTCCTTCCCCTGAGAAGAAAATGAAACCTCCACCTACCAGCTGCAGAAGCCAGAAGCCTGGGAATCATGACACACCCCTTTCCCTCACTTCTACTCTTGTCCAGCCGATCCATAAAGTACCCGAGCCTTACTCCCCAGGCATCTGACTCACGCTGGTCTATCTCATTCCACCTCTGGTTCCTCACCGAGGCTCTTGCACAACCGTCTCCCCGATCTCCACACAACCCACGTCCCCAGAGAATGGCCCGTCACCTTTAAAAAAATGAATCCAACCGTGCAACCGCCCCTCAAAATATAGCAGGAAAGACGAACAATAGGGAGGACTCTCACAAACGTCATTTTGAACAAAAGTGGTCAGACACGGCGATTCCACTTACACAGTACACAGTGTGATTTCATTTACACAGGGGTCAGAAACAGGATGAAGTTAGGCCTAAATCTATGGGGACGGCTGTCAGAATAGTAGCTGCTTTCTTGAAAATGGTGCTGTAGACACTGGAAGGGGGCCACAGGGAGGTTTCTGAGCCGTTGGTTATGTTTGAGTTATTCATCTAGATAGTAATGACATGATTTACTGAAATAGGCAAAAATAAGCAACAAAATCTTCAATGCCCTCCCAGTGGCACTCAAGTAAAATCCGGGCTCAGTATCATGCCTGCGCGCTCAGGCCTCAGTTTGTAAACTACCAAAGTCATCTACCATCACTCGCCACAGAAGCATCGCACTCCGGCCACAGGGGCTTCTTATCAATTTCTCAAATGTGCCCACTTCATTTCTGTCATTGGAATTTTCACCTCTGTTGCTCCAACTACCTGAACACTCATTATCTCTCAGAGAAGACTTCTGCAGTCCTTAGCACCCTCTCCTCACTGAGTCTGTTTTGTGTCCTTTATAACAGCACTTACAGTAACATGCCTTATACAAATATGCGTTTGCCTTTTTATGGTCTCTCTCCCTCATTCCACTGCATGCTCTACAAGCACAGGGACTATGGATATCTTATTCAAGGCTAGATATTCAATACTGTTCAGTTAATAAATGAATGAAAGCATCCCTGACTTCAAAGGGCTTAAAACTAGTATACCTTCACTGACCTGCAGGATTTCTGGGGATATTCGCCTATAATGTAACTCTACTCACCCACTAATCCCTGGTTTGGTAGAAAATGAGTTATGCTTATTGCAAAAAAACAAACAGAAACACTGACACCCATAGTTACATGGTCAACTGATCTTCCACAAAGGTGTCAAGTAATTCGAGGAAAAGGACTTCCCTGGTGGCTCAGTGGTAAAGAATCCGCCTGCCAATGCAGAAGACACGGGTTCGATCCCTGGGTCAGGAAGATCCCCTGGAGAAGGAAATGGCAATCCACTCCAGTATTCTTGCCTGGAGAATCCCGAGGACAGAGGGGCCTGGAGGGTTACAGTCCATGGGGTTGCAAGAGAGTTGGGCACAACATAGTGACTGAACAACAACAACTAATTCAAGGAAAAAGGATGGTATTTTCAACAGACAAGGCTGGAAAAAAAATATGACTGGATAGCTGTTTGGGAAGAGCAAACCTCACCCTTACTTTACTTTATACAAAAAAATACTTAAAGTTAGTTCATAAACCTGGTACTCAAACCATAAAACTTCTAGACTAAAAACATGGGAGAAAATATCCGATTGTGTTAGGCAAAGATTTCTTCCACAGGATGCAAATATCATGACCTACGAAAGAAAAAGATGGATAAAATGGACTTCAAAATTAAAAACTCTTGCTCTTCAAAAGACACAGTTAAAAGGGAAAAAAAGTGAATCACAGGCAGAGAGAAAGGTATCTGCAAAGTATATATCTCATAAAAAATATCCTTATACTCTTACATTCTAGGAAATGGGGAGAGACCCACTAAGGGTTTTTGAGCAAAAATGGGACCAGTTAAATGACGGTTTCAATATTCATCACTCTACAGGTGGCTTACCAATTGCAAACAGGATTGCGCACAGGACAGAGCACTTCACACGAGGGAGTAGACACGGTTTTACCAGAGGCGGGCCAGCTGGCCTCCTGGGCCTCGTGGTGTGATTCATGCACACATCATCATTCCCCAAGTCCCCTTCCCAGTGCTTACACCAAACCTCAAAATGAGGAAGCAATCAGACAAATCCAAAGTGTGGGACCTTCTCTCAGAAAACTGGCCCCGGCTCTTAAAAAAGTGAAAGTTACAAAACTCTTTATTTGAAAAGACCAGTGCAATTCGTGAACTTTGATTAAATCCTGGATGTAAACACAAGCATACACAATGAGGTAAAAAACAGTGTTTAGGAGAAAATGAAAATTTAAAACGCAAACTAGGGGCTTCCCTCATGACCAAGACTCCACTCTCCCCATGCAGGGGGCCCAGGTTCTAGATCCCACACACTGCAACTGCAGGTCCTGCCTGCAGCAACTAGGACCCAGCACGGCCAAAGAAATAAATATAATAATATTTCAAAAATAAATAAAATAACTAGCTATTAAACAATGGTGCTGTTAATTTTCAAGGGTATGATAACACTAATCTGTTAATGTAAGAGAATGTCCTTATTCTTAGAAGAGCTATGCTTAAATATTTAAAGTGTCCTAGGATCCACAACTTTCAAATGGTTTAACATTTAAACAGTACATATATCTAGAGTAAAACAAAGCAGGCAAAAAATGTTAACAACTAATCCAGGTGTCGACTATAATAGTCTTTTAATTTTCCTAAAGATTTGAAAAATTTGAAAGTGAAATGTTGGGGAAAAAAAAAATTTAGCTAAGGGGCTGGAAGAAATATTAAAAAGAAAAAGCAACTGCTTCTTAAGGCAGAACAGCATGCATTAAATCTTGACAGCGTATTCTGACCAACTCAGCCAAATGGCTCACTGTATCATATTTTCTAGGAAGTCTAAGCATGAATAGAGCCACACTTTCTCATATTGCACCTCCAAATAACACAATAATGCAATCAAGAAAGCAATTTTGATAATTAAAAAAAAAAAAGATATTTTGAAACTATAAAATTCTTTACATAGTGATTTTTATACATACTGGAGTCTGGTGGCCAGCATTCAAACAGCAGACACACTGATATAGAGAATTAGGAGCCAGAGATGCGAGTTCAATCCCTGGGTTGGTAAGATTCCCCGAAGGAGGGCATAGCAACCCACTCCAGTATTCTTGCCTAGAGAATTCCATGGACAGAGGAACCTGGTGGGCTGCAGTCCATGGGTTCACACAGTTGGACACAATTTAGTGACTAAACAACAGCAAAAGTGTTGCTGTAGGAATTAAGAGAATCCATGAGCAGTACTTTGGACAATGCCCAGAGTTAGAGCTCAGTATCTGTTGGCTGTTACCATAATATTATCATTCAGCACAATGCTGGGCACACAGAACTTAGGAAAAACCTGATCTCTGACCCAAAGGCATTTACAGTTTCTTTAGTATATAAGACAAGATAGGATATTATGGTCAGGACTCATAAAACAGTAAACAATGTAAACAACATTAAACAGAAGGTGACTAAGAGTTACACTGTGTGTCATCACACTTACAACAGACATTGAGAACAGTGCTCATGTAGGCAAGGAGGCCTCTAGACCACGAAAGACAGGCAGGATTGGAGGTTAGGTGTTTTTCACCCACACATTTTAAAACTACTCCACAAGAGTCATCAAAAACTCTCACACCTTGGTCATTAACAAAGCCCTGATAAAGATGTTTTAACCTTTTTTGTATTACTAAAGTAATAGTAATAATGACTAGCATTTGAGGACTTAACTACACGTCAATACTATCTCAAATACTTCACATTTGTGTGATTATTTCACTCCCCAAAACAGGTCTTTGAGGAAATACTATTACTACCCCCATTTCACAAGTGAAAATGAAGGCCAGTGTGATTAAGTGACTTCCTCAGCCAGACATCCTGTAAATGGAGAATCCACACAGAGGCCCTCTGCCCCACAAACTGGCTCTTGACAAGTAAACGCATTGCCCACAGTCCCTAAGTATGTCAAGTAAACAGCAACACAAACATTCACTTTACTGAATTACTTACTGAAGTAATTATTTACTGAATTATTTACTGAAATCATAACGCACACTTCCTGAGCGTTAGCTCCGCTGCCCAGAGCTAACAATTTGGTGGGAGACGTAATGGACTAGTATTCGGTCCATTGTAATATGTAGTTCCAAGTAAATGAAACCACCACAGGCCAACAATTTAGGACAAATTCTTCCTCTGACCAATGTTTTCACACTGGTTTTTAAGATGAAAGAAATCAGTGAATGAAAAAAAAAAAAAAGATGAAAAGAAATCAATGAATGAATACTTTTCCCTTATTTTTGATGAAGCTGTTCACAAACATTTTTTATAATTTTGTTTATTTATTTATGGCTGTTCTGGGTCTTCGTTGGTGCATGGTCTTTTCTCTAGTCATGCTATGCAAGCTCTAGGTGCACGGGCTTCAGTAGTTGTGGTATGTGGGCTGAATAACTGTGGCTCCAAGGCTCTAGAGCCAGGCTTGGTAGCTGTGGCACACAGGCTTAGTCGCTCCGAGGCATGTGGGATCTTCCCTGACCAGGGATCAAACCCGTGGCAGGAGGATTCTTTACCACTGAGCCATCAGGGAAGCTCCATAGACATTTTTTAAAGGAAAACAGTTGAAAATTATCAACTAAAGCTTTAGGCCATTCATTCTCCAGCTTATTCAGGAGAGGAGTGATAACAGAAAAGTTTACTTAAGTCAATCTCAGATACAAAGTCTAAAAAAAAAAAAAAAAAAAGCATATGATGTTTCAGATGAACAACTGAGCTACTCAAGTATTCATGACATGTTAAATGTAAAGTCTAAGTCACCATAACAAATTCTTATCCTAATGTGAACAATTTCCTTTTGTAGACTGTACATACTGCTGGATTCTACTTTACAGAATTACACACCGTGCTGTATGTACTTATTTTCCTATGTTTAACATCAGTTTCTTCTCCACAAGAAAAAAACACTTCATATTTCATTATAGGTTAAAATTCCTCATACTGACATCATTATTCAGGCTTTTTGGAATCGGAAGTAGCTCTAAAGGTGTCATATAAATAACCCATTTTTGTCTTCAGATCAATTACCCCTTCAATACATTCCTAGGTTACTTAATTTGTAAATCTAACCACATCACTTTTCTGTTTAAAAGCTGTCAATGATTTCTAGAAAAAGCCAAAGTAGTTTGGCCCACAGAGCACACAGGCCCTCCAAGCAAGGTCCCCATCCCCATCTCCAGACTTAAGTCACTTCTGTACACTGGTAACGTCAGGTTACTCGGAATCACTGTACACGCTGGGATTTCACACCACTGTACCTTTACTAATATTGTCTCCTATGCCTGCCATGCTGAGTCACTTCAGTCATGTCCCACTCTGTGTGTGACCCCATGGACTGTAGCCCACCCAGCTCCTCTGTCAATGGGATTCTCCAGGCAAGAATACTAGAGTGGGTTGCCATGCCCCTCTCCAGGGGATCTTCCTGACCCAGGGATTAAACAGGCATCTCTTACACCTAACCTGCATCAGCAGGTGGGTTCTTTACCATGAGCACCACCCAGGAAGCCCAATTCTTTTACTTTTTTTTTTTTTTTTTTTGGCTTATTTAACCATCCTGAACTCAGAAAGTCATTTCCTAGAAGTATTCACTTAAGTTCCATGCTAGTCTGAGTAACTTTTCTCTGTTTCCTAAGATAAATAATACCTCTTAGAATTCATCATGAAACTGTCTGTGTGATTTTCTTAAGAGCAGGAAGTAATTTTATTCATCCATATGCTCCCAGAACCCAAACTGAAGGCTAGAGGCGGGGCTTCAGTGAATCTCTGAAACTAAACTGTATGAACTTAAGGGAGCTATTACGTATAAATGAACTGCTTCAAAGAGTAGTTGAGGATCTTTCTATGAAGAATGCAAGATAATATAAAGATAATATAAAGGCAACTGTGGTCTCCTCAGGAATATCCTTGGCAAAATCTGACCATTCTCTAAGCCATTACTGAGATTCTCCTTAGTTCTGGACTATGCTTCCCTGCGAGGCTTAAAGCCCCGAGAGACTGACATGAAGTCAAATGCATTTCCAAGGAGAGTCTACTAACCCAACGAAAGACTGAAAGATATCAAAAACTCCTTTATAAGGGGATCTATTTAAAACCCCAGTGTCAACCAATTTTTACTTTCTGCCTAGAATGATGTATGTGTAGGAGAATGAGCTGTAATGTTCCCAAAGTGCCTTGTTTTCTCTGATACAAATATATTTACAAGGACCTGCTTCAGAGGATTCGGGAGAGCGTTCACCACATCAAGATGTTAGGGAGTGGGCTAGTATGTCGTGGGGATACAGTCTGAAAATGGGGCCCCTTCTCCCAAGGACGGGAAAGGAGCTAGAGGTGGAGATCTGAGCAGTGGGGTTAAGCCAAACTCCTGAAGTGACCCTTTCCTCTTCACCCGACTCCTCTCAGACATCCAGTTTTTCAAAGTCCTGTGCCTCCAAGCCTGATCTCACTTGAGTTCCTGCCAGGCTTACGTGTGTACCACATTAGCACCCCAGTGACCTGAAGATTCTACGTAATTGTTTTATGTATATATGCAAATACACAAATGTCAACATTTTAAGTAATCTGATAAACTCTTTGGAACCATGCAAAAAACAGAAATAAAACCCTAGTGTTATTAATACTGCAGATATGAAATTCAGAATGTGGAAGCTCTCTAGCTCAAACTGTCAAAATCACAGTTAACTGACTTAGCATGAAAATGAATCCTTATTTTGAAACCTATTCCAGTTGTTATAATCAATCTTACTAAAATACACAGTGTACTTGATATATCATTACAATTTTTACAGCTAAAGAAAAATAGTAGAATATAACGTGATTCCCACAACACAGAAGAGGGTGGCCTCCCTTTACTCCAGGATAAACAAGGGATCCAGATGTTTCTTTATGTGAACTGCACAAGAAATATTTCTCAAGGTTTATGATAAATCCACAGTTTGCATGTGTTTCTATAGTAACAGTGCACGCAGACAGTCTACAGATGTGAACCAGCTATGCTGCTTCTTGAAAACCTGGCATTTTTACTGTTTGATGATTTCTGTGGCAAACCACTATAAAAACAATACATCATGTTCAAAATTTAGAGGTTATTTGTGCTTTAAAGCAAAAAAAAATTGATATTAAATTTAAGTATATACAAATTGAGGTGTAACAAGAGAAAGCTATCAAATATATTCATATACTGACTTCTAACTGAATGATCACTAACATTTGAAAGTCAGATCCTGTATTTGAAATCAGTTGAATACATACAAGCATTACCCCTCCAAAAATATCAACTGAGACTCATATTTAATGACAGAATATGAAGATTTCTTGATGACAGCATCAAGGGAGTCATTTTACTATTTTTTCCCCAAATCTACACCAAGAAGAAAATGGTAACAGGAGTTAATTTTATTTTTTTTAAAAAGGGTCCATTATTTTTAGTACATAGGTCTGCAAAGGTAAAACCAGGGCCTCTATAAAGTAAAAACTTGAAAAAACATGCAGAATCTATATAGGAAGAATGCTAAAATCCCCTAAATGCTAGGAGACTCCCTTTCTTTTTGCTTGTATGTTCTCTTCATATTTTAATCACATCCATGATCAGAGTGATCCTTTGACTATAAGCTATAAATTCTGTATTACCCATTTTGGCTTTCATAATTTAAAAATTGTTTGTTAGTAATGTAATGACAAAAGTGTACTGTTAAAAAAAGAACAGAGGTATATAATTTTGTTATAATTTTCTGTTTTAAAACTGTGAGTCATTCATCCTTTTTGAAAATAAGACAGAAATATTTTTAAAGAGTCCAAACACACACCTTTAAAAATCAGGAAACATAAAACCGCTACCAAGTATGAACAAGATGCAAATTATGTTAAAAATTAATATTCTTCCTTCACAAGCCTTTTGACATTTTTACTTCACTGCACATACAGAAAACTGGGGGTGAAAGTTATGGGGAAAAAAATCAGCCATTTGGTTCTAAGAACTTGATCATGCCTCTTTAGTACCAAAAAGGGAATGAGTAATAATATTTACCTTTTAATCACTAAAAGTAGCTAGAATTGATAGCATCTAATCTGGCTATCTGGCTATGCTATAGACAAAAAGCACTAACTGAATTTGGTACAGTGACTATACAACTCAATGTCAATCTTTCAAACCAAGTGTGTCCTGCTTGAAAATTTTTAATCAAGGAAATTTTTTTGTTTGCTCAGTCGCTAAGTCAAGCCCAACTCTTTGCGACATTATGGACTGGAGCATGCCACTGTCAAGGAAATACAAAGTTAATAAATTGAAGTGGTGTTCCATTTGTTTTTAAGTTATCTTATCTTTTGAAGGAACTAAAACTGTATCAGTTTACAAGACTTAACATTTATTCACAAACAAACAAAAGTACTTCTAAAAGCAACCAAGAGTTACACAGTTGGTAGTTACAGCGGTCTATCCATATCTGTAACTATAGTGGTATAAAAGCAAATTATTTCTGACAAATTGGGCATTTTCTCTCAGTTTGTTAAATTCCCATGATAATACAAAGGCTTGAATTTGGAGGCTGCTACATAAATATATTAACTCTACAGGTTCTTTTAATTTCCTTATGACTTTGGAATGAAAATTTGAGGATGTCAAAATCATGAGGTTTGAAAAGAGTGCTGGTCAAACTTCTGAATCATTTAAAGAGGTTTACTACCATTCTGATTGAGGCTAACTCTTTGAAAGTTTAATGCAAAAAAAAAAAAAGTGTGGGGAATTCCCTGGTGGTTCAGTGGTTAGGACTCTGTGCTTTCACTGTGGGGGATTTGGGTTCAGTCCTTGGTCAGGGAACTAAGATCCTGCAAGCCAAGTGGTGCAACCCCCCCAAAAAAAGTTAAAATTTCATGTTATGATTAAGGGGAAAATATTTTCTTTTCTGAACTATATTTCAGCAATTATACTAATAAAACATCAATTCTCCAAATGATACCAAGGCTCACAGTATTTTAGTATGTTAAATGAATGTTCTTTATTAGTAAACCTTATCTGGGTACACGACTTAAAGGTACTTTCCGAGGTAGCCTTCTAAAAAGAACTCTAAGCTGGTGACTAATTTCTGGGTTAAACTGGAAAATCTGCTTGCTTTAAAAAATAAACAATTCAGGAGAGAATATATTTCCTGTATATTGTCACGTGATTTTACTCATCTATCCACCAAGATAGAAAAGGAATCATATCGTTTTTATACAATTACCAACATCTACCCAAATCAAAATAGTCTTGCTCCATCCTTATCTCATAAACTCAAGATGCATCAAAAATGCTCTTCTAGAACAGGATTTGTTACAGGACATTTATTCATCAAGCAATTAAGCAAAAGCATAAGACTGGCCACTCTCTTTAATAAATGAAGAAATAAAATCTGAATCTGATGCTTAAACAATAAAAATGAAACAGAAATAAATACTGGTAAGGTTTTCTTTTCTTGCTCCCCACTAAGATACAGTATTATAGTCTTACTTTCTTAAAAGACACAGTAATATTCCTACAGAATGCCCTGCTAATCTGTCAATTTGACTCAATTTAAATAAGTGAATGCTGTCACAGAAGGCTACATAGTGTCTTGTTCCATTTATGTAAAATGTCCAGAATAGGTAAATCCATAGACAGAAAGCAGAGTGGTGGTTGTGGGGTTAGGTAAGAGGAGGAAACAACCGAGGCTATATCAAAAGGAATGCTCTAAAATGAAATCAAGAAAGTATTTGCAAAAAATAAATAAATAAATAAAAAGAAAGTATTTGCATATATTTCTCAACAATAAAGTCTACAATATCCATACAAAGATTTACTGGTTTGTACACACATATACAATGTACTCGAAATATAAAGCTCTACATTTAGTAACCTACAGTGATTAAAAGGTGAGGTACTGGCAAAGAGACAGACAATGAAACAGACTATGACCTGAGACACAGACCTAAGCTTACACAGGAATTTGGCATGGAACAGAAGAGTCATGGCAGATGAGTGAAGAAAGGATAGGAGATTCAAAGAATGGTACCAGACAACTGTTTATCCACATACGAAAAAAATTACACCCTCGTAATGGCACCCCACTCCAGTACTCTTGCCTGGAAAATCCCATGGATGGAGGAGCCTGGAAGGCTGCAGTCCATGGGGTCGCTGAGGGGCGGACACGACTGAGCGACTTCACTTTCACTTTTCACTCTCATGCACTGGAGAAGGCAATGGCAACCTACTCCAGGATCCTGCCTGAAGAATCCCAGGGATGGGGGAACCTGGTGGGCTGCCATCTATGGGGTCGCACAGAGTCGGACACAACTGAAGTGACTTAGCAGCAGCAGCAGCACCATGTAATATACCACTTCCAGGTGAAATAAAGACCAGATATAAAAAGTCAAAAATTAAAAACTTCTAAGGAAAAACAAAAACATAAAATGGAAGTAGATCATTATGACCTTAAGGTGGGGAAGGACTTCTTAAACAATACATAAAGAGTACAAAACATTGATGAATAAAATCAACAATATTTTTTTAACTGTACGTCAAAAGATAACACAAATGAGTGAGAAGACAACTCCAGACCAGGAGAAGATAAACGAAGTGCAGAGCAGAGCTGGGTTCTACCCTCCAACCTTCTGCCAGATCTGCTCAGTTCTGGCTATGTTCACTGGCTGTGCCTTGTCATTTCTCATATGAATTCGAGTAGTAACTTCAAGCCGTTCTTCCTGCTTCCAAAACTGTCCACCTCCAATCTACTCTGTCTAGTATTGACAGTACTTAAAAACACCCCCCTACACACACAAAAATGCACTAACTTCCCATGGCTCTCCACGCCTTAAAATAAACTCCAGAAAGCAAAATGCCTTTTCTAGATTTGGCCCCTGCCTACTTGTCCAGCCTTCTCTCATCCTGCTTCTGTATTCCGACCTTGGCTTCCACCTTGCTCTCATTTCCTCTCTCATATCACTCAGCTTTTAAGCTTCTGTTCGGCTGTGTTAAAATGCCCCAAGAAGCTTTTCCAGACCACCCCTCACCCACATCCTACCTATACCCCACTAGAGCACTAATACACCAGAGAGAGCCGTCTTGAGCTATAGGAAGGGTATGTATGCAAGTCAACATAATCTCAAAACATCGGAGTAAGAAATAAGAGTAAAATACTTAATTACATCCAGTCTGGATACCAGATGCTGTCTGCTAATTGCCCTCCGTAGGCCGAGACAATGTTGGGCCGACGTTCATTCCAGCTCTTCCTTCCTTCCCATTCTGCTGCTGCTACAATAGGAGGGAGACCAAAAGTTGCAGCCAGGTTGTCCCCACCCCAATCCATACAGGTTCCTCTAATAAAGCACGTTGTTTACTGAGCACCTACTATGTACCCGTCACCATACTAAGCACTAAAGCTGTAGAGATGAAAATTCAGACGTGGTTCCTGGAATCCCACAGGTGCATTACTACTGGAGAGAGAAAAAAAAAAGCATGAAGGGAAAGTGCTGGAGATGAGGCTCCATTAAATGCACTTATTCATTTCATACTGAGGGCCTGTCTTACGTTTGGTCCTAAGTACTAGAGATAAAAGATGAGCAAGACAAGAGTCTCTGTGGACACAAAGGGACAAGTGTCCTGGAAGCCAAAGGAAAGCATCTGAGGGTGAGAAGTGGGGGGATGTGGGACAGAGAGGATTCAGGGGACCTCAGACATTTCCAGGCATAGGAAAACAAACAGTCCTAAACTGTGGAAGGGAGGGGAGTTACATTAACCTACATCACCTAAAACAGTTAAAAGCTTCCTTGGCATCTTAGTTTCACACCTTCTAAATGATCTAGATTATATACATATACTTCTTGATATGCTGCAAAACCAAATTACAAGGATTTGATGAAAGGACATTACATAATTCAGGGAAATAAAACAACTTCAATGCCAGAGAATATGGCAAGACTGGAAGTTTACAATGAGGAACGGGACTATTCCATCTCTGAAACTGACATCAAGTGGTGAGCACGTTGTCAATAAACAGATCAAACACAAGGGAATGCTACAGCAACGGGCTACAGCCTTAGATGAACAATGTATGTTAATATGCGCTAAGAGCCGTTAGGTAACCAGTGTTACTGAAATGCCACAGGCTCCTTTTTAGCAGCATGAATTTACAACTGATTATACAGTTTTGCTTTGTCCCTCCTAAAAGCATCATGAATAAAGCAGGCAAGTATCTGCACCTTGATTTATATGACCAACATAAAACCAAATGAAAAGTAGGTAATCGCGGCACCGGGGCGTGTGCGCAGGCGCGAGGTCGGCCGCTAGCCCGAAGCGGGAGGGAGGGGGCGGCGGCAAGAATTAAAAAAAAAAAAGAAAAGAAAAGTAGGTAATCAGGACTAAGAGGAAATAAAACAAAACAAAATTTCCCCCTACTATTTTTAAGCTTTTTCAAAAATTTAGTATGTACTTTTACTATATTTCATCAAGTAATCTTTTCATGAGAATTAACTTATTGTGGAAGATACTTTATTAAGTTCTGGAAATTCAGAGTATAAACACAGCATACAAAAGAGTCACTGGTTGACAAGAGATGTTTTTTCCCAGGAAACTGAATATTTACATAACTGTATTTAATATGAAGCTTGCTAGCATGAATCTAATCATTCTATAGGCATATATAAACTATTAACATATTAGCATTCATATTTTCCAAAAGAGCAGTTATATTAAGCAATGAAGCTTTGTCTTTTGTTCAGAGTATAAAAACTGCAACCACTACTAATGGGATTAAGAGAAACTATCACAACATTATCTCTGTTGAGGATAACAAATTATAAGAAGAATCTGAAACTAATAAAAGTGAAAAAATGAAAGTTAAATCACACAGTCCCTTATTTGTGATCCCATGGACTGTAGCTTGCCCGACTCCTCTGTTCATGGAATTCTCCAGGCAAGGGAGTACGGGAGTGGGTTGCCATTTTCTTCTCCAGGGGATCTTCTCTACCCAGGGATCAAACCCGGGTCTCCTGCATTGCAGGCAGATTCTTTACTAACTGAGCCACCAGGTACACCCTTTTTTTTTGATCATTTATAGGCTAATACAAAACCCGGACTAAATACAAAATCACCTTCTATTAAAATGCCAACCTGTATTAGAGGCGTCTTTGAGTAACTTCAGCATTCAGAGAATTGCCAAATGTGTTCTGATTTCTAAAGTTCATATTTATCTTTAATTTCCAAGCAAAGGGTAGCCATGCCTTCTTTGGTCATGGAAAAACCAACCAACCAGAAAGACAAAACTGATACTTCACTTCTACCAGAGGTACGGGTACTTTTATGTTTTGCTCACTGCTGTTAACTCTCTCCCCCAACACAGTTAGGGAATGAACAAGACTGCTAAATGAACACAGGAAAGGCAGAAGAGACAAAAGGAAATTAGAACCTCTATCTTATTGAATGTTCATTTCCAACCAGGTAATGAAGACAGAATTAAGTAGGATTTGGCTATCAAACTACAGTCAAAAGTATAGCCTCAGGGACTTCCCAGCAATCCGGTGTTTAAGACTTTACCTTCCAGTGCAGGGTGTGTGGGTTCGATCCCTGGTTGGGGAGCTAACATCCCACATGCCACACAGTGCAGCCTCAAACTAAAAAAAAAGAGGGGGGGAGAAGTACAACCCCAAATCACAGCATTAGTATTTACCATAGTAGGACTTCAACTTCATAATCTGAAATTATGCAGATAATTCCAATGTGTACCTCATCAAATGTGCACGTTATACTAATCTCTAAAATTACTGACATTTCCCAAGAGCCAAATATGAGTTACCAAATCAAATTTGGTCTTTAGCATCTGGACTTGACGTAACCCACTGATCAAGAAGGAAGTGATCTGGGACTTCCCTGGTGGTCTGGTGGTTTAAGATTCCATCCTACCTGCCACAACTAACAATTCCATAGGCCACAACTAAGAACTGGTGCAGCCAGGTATTTTAAAAAGTGGTCCAAAATTCAAACATATGACTGAGAATCAGACTGAGAAAGCAACACAACTCATCAAGTTCACACTCTGAAACAAGGGTTTTCAGCGTCGGCACTGCTGACATTTGAGAAGGCTGTCATGTGTATTCAAGATATTTATCAGCATTCTGGCCTCTACCCACTAGATGCCTGTAGTCCACCTGCCAATAATAATTTTTAAAAAAAGTCTCTAAACATTGCCAAATGTCCCTTGGAAGGCAAAATCACCCTTGGGTTGAGAACCACTGCCCTAAAAGGATGTTGACCAAAATGTACATCCTTACTAGAGTCTGTTCTCTTTTGTTTTGTCTTTTGCTTCTCTGTTGAGTCTATAAAGAACAAATAAAGGGCTTCCCTGGTGGTTCAGTGGTTAAGAGTCTGCCTTGCAACGCAGGGGATACCTGTTTGATCCCTGGTCTGGGAAGATCTCATGTGCTGAGGAGCAACTGAGCCCACACTCCGCAACTACTGAAGCCCGTACATCTAGAGCCCATGCTCTGTAATAAGAGAACCCACCGCAACGAGAAGCCCGCACACCACAAGAAGAGTAGCCCCCGCCAGATGCAACTAAAGAAAGCCCGCGTGCAGCAAGGAAGACCCACCACAACCAAACAAGAAAAAAGATTTAAAAATCTTAAAAAAAAAAAAAAAAAGTTAGCATGTCACTTTAAGAAATACAATTCATAAATGATATAAAAGATTTAAAAATCTTAAAAAAAAAGTTAGCATGTCTCTTTAGGAAATAAATTCATTAATTATTAATTAAGAAAATGCTCATTATTTCTTCAGCTTGTATACTATTTTTCAATGACTAATACACAGATGTTTTCCTGAATATGGTATATTTATGAGTATTCAAAGGTTAAACAAAGAAACCTGCAACAACTCAAAATAGACCCAGATTTTAATCTGTAATATATTAAGAATCTCTCTGAAATGTCAACAAAAATACTTTCAAATGCTTCAAGTAAAATAATTTATTGAGCACTTACACTGTGATGTTCCAAGTGTTTTACAAGTATTTTCATTTAATCTTCAGGAAACTCCTGCAGTTTTTTGCAGTATCTCCATTTTATAGATGAGGAAACTGAAGGACAGACAGGTTAGGTGGCCTCCCCAAGGTCACACATGAAATAAGGGCAGAGACAGGAGTCAAAGCAGGTAGTCTTGCCTCATGACCTGTACCCTTTACCACACGCTATACCGTCAGTAGCCATGGAATCACTTTTCTGTCACATCTGTATCGATTCAGAAAGACAACCATTCAGGAAACATCCCTACAATTAACAAAGGCTGCATCTTCAACTTGCATAGAAGCTGTGATGGAGAGAATAAGGACTCCCCAACCAAACGCCCACATCCTAATCCCCAGAACCTGTGAACACGCTACCTGACGTGGCAAAAAAAAGGACTCTGCAGTTGTGATGAAGTCAAGGATTTGACAATGGAGAGATTATCCGTGTGAATAGGCCCAGGGTAGTGCCTAGGATCCTTACAAGTGAAAAGGGGATGGAGAAGAGTCAGAGAGAGGTTTGAAGACGCTCTGCTCTGGCACGGAAAATGAGGAAGGGGAACATGGGCCAGGGAACGCAGGCACCTCTAGAAGGTGGAAAAGGCCGGGAGAGTCTCCTCAAGAACCTCCAGGAGGAACGCAGTCCTGCTCATACCTTGATCTTAGCCCCATGAGACCCACGGAGGCCTTCCAGCACCCAGAACGATAAGATAATAAATGTGTACTGCTTTAAATTTTGTTGTGTTTAAGCCGCTAAGTTTGACAACATTTGTTAGTGAGTCAACAGGAAACTAATGCCGTGTCTTCTCTGACGGCATTTCTAAACACTCCCTTTGTCTTTATTAGTTCTACTGCAAAATAGGTAGGGAGGAGCAAAATTCCCTTAGATTCCTTAACCTAAGATTTGGGGAGCACGAAACAGAAATGTCACTTGCAAAGGTTTTAGCCCACCACAACATGAATAGTCCTATCTATGGATACAAAGATGCTAATGTGACCTACGACCTGCCCCTAGACAGCCAGAAGCCTTTAGATTTTAATTGCTAAGAAGGTGTTGCTGCCACCTTTAACAATGCAGAAGGGAAGGAAAGGATTTCTTCCCATTTTGTTACCACAATCACTGCCACTGTCCATGCTCTGGATTTCTAGTCAGAGACGTGACACAAAAAACGAAAAGGCAGTAAAGCCATCATCATGCACGACATGATAATGTTATGGATCCTTTCATTACTAAAATACTGTATCTTTCAATCAGACAATCAAAATCTTCAGGCCACACTGGAATTTGTGGTTGATTTTCACAAAATTATGTGATGGGTATGGAGAAAACTTGCAGTAGTAAAGACAGCACTACGGTAAGAGCTATTGTTTAAATGTCTGTTAAACATGTAATAGCCACAGTTAATAAAGCCCCCTTGCAGCCATCCAAAAGAACTCTACCAAGCCAACATTTTGTCTAATGAACAACCTCTCACTGGAAATTTATTTGGTAAAGGTGAATAATGTATATGTTGCCTAAATAAAAAGATTTTCATTCACATTTCAAAACATTAACTATTTAAGCCTATGTACAGGAACAGATTAGTAAAAATAACACCCTTTTCACACTTACCATGCTGGCATTTAAAGATCAGAACTTAAATCACCCAATTTACTGGAAGAGACATTTGATCTCTGACTACCCACAGATAACTCAAACCACTATCAAACAGTGCTTTTATCAGGTAAAGTGCCCATGTCTGCTGCGCAGTGATGTCCATTCAAAGATGATAAGTCAAAACACCACACTGGAAAACCAGAGTTTGGCAGCGCTCTCTGTTCCGACCAGTGGCAAACAAATAAGTGATTTCAAGTAAATCCCTTAATCTCTAAGAGGTTAGGAAATAAGGCTGAATACTCAAAAACCGACCATGGAAATATTTTCTCACTTGTTTTTCCATTTTGTCAATTGTATGATGTTTTATGTGGAGACGATTTATTTAGTACATATGTGTATGCCTGGACAAAAGTCTCTTTTTAAAATAAGAGTTCCCAGAGAAATGCTTCTATACAAAATCATTCTAAACTAATCCCATATATTGCTCACGCCAACATCACCAAGAGAATCAAAAGCTGACCCTCACCCTGCCTATACCCAGACTCTAAGTGGCTTCTTATTCCAGATATACTAATATATCTAATTCCCCACAAAGTCTTTTTCTCCTTTTGTTTGTGACATGGTTTATTACTGAACATCAACTATGTACCAGGCCCTGTTCTAGGTCCTAGGAAATCAAAGGAAATATGATCCTAGTCTCATGGAGCTTAAAGAAGCATGAAAATTTCAGATGATGATAAGCTATCAATACTATAAAACAGGATACAGTGACTGCAGGATACAGTAACTCCTGGATTGTTATCAAAAGGATTAGTAGAATCCAAACCAGGAATTAGTCATATAGAAAAACTGGAGGAAGACATGTGAAGAAGTGATTACCAGCCATATCTTTTATTTTCTTTCAAGTTCTCTTTGTCTCAAAGGCTTCCGAGGCTATAGTAAAAAGATTTAAATAACAGTTTATAGTCACTTATTCCACGTAATATAAGAAGTTTAAGATTTCAACATTATTTAACCATAATGACGCCAAAAAAATACTGAAATGAAACCATTTTATTGATCAGTTGTACACAGTCTGTTTATAACTGCAACAATCAAAAGTTTTTAAAAAGACTTTTATAAATTGTTTTACTTAAAATTTTTAAATATTTAAAATTTGTATGGTATAAAATAATCAAATAACTAAGTTGTTTCCTGTAAATGATTTACTATCTAAAATAATGAGCATTTGAAAAAATGAGATGTTAAAATCCCAACCCCACAAAAACACAATATACCATAACCACAAGGGCAAAAAGGGTGAAAATGTCCACTTCTATTTAATTCCTTCCCTTAAAGAATACCTAAATTTGGGCTATGTGATTAATTTTAAACAACGTAAAATTAAATAAAATTTAGTTCTCAAGTACACTAGCCACATTTCAAGTGCTCAAAATCCACAGTGACGAGTGGCCACTATACCGGCCAGCCAGAGACAGGGTATTTCCATCTCTGCAGAAAACTCTATTGGTCAGTGTGGATGTAAATCATTTCTCCAATTTGACCCAAACACAAACATCCTAAAAAAAGCTTATAAACATAAAGGTGATAATACATTTTTTTCAAGAAACTGGTGAACAATACTGTAAAGCTCGACAGAAATCACATACAAGGAAATTGAGCAATCAGACCTGCATGCCACATAAGGTAAGATAAATCAGGGACAAGGGAAAATGTGCTCTGACTTTGGCCTTGAAGTCGTGAGCCTTCGGTTTTCGTTGTGATTCTACCTCTCTGGCTTGGCTTCATGAATTCTGAAGACATACAACATGTTAGGACTTCTGTTTACAGCCCATAATAAAGGTTAAATGAGGTGATCCAGGTCACCTGAAATGACCCCAAACAAGGGGAAAACGAACTATGATTCCTCCCAGTCACCAACATATAAATGTATGGTTTGGATATGCATGCTGACAAGAACATGTGATTTTAAAAATTAACTTTATTGTCTCACCTACCCTATTGATATTATTTAAAGGCGTTAATTATTTGCAATAGCAAACAATTACATTGAATTCACAACCAATACCTATTTACAAAAATAAGATTTTAAGGGTAAAGCATGATCACCATATTTCTTTCTACAAAATTCACTAAATAAGGGATCAAAATGTGTTAGAGAAGTGGCACTTTTTCTTATCATTTTTAATTTTTCTGAGTGTATACCACTAGTAATAGAGCAACACTATTTTTTTTAAACTTTTGCTCTTGTAGTAAGGTATAGCCGATAAACAAACAATGCTGTGACAGTTTCAGGTGAACTGTGAAGGGACTCAGCCATACACATACATATATCCATTCTCCCCCTAACTCTCGTTCCATCTAAGCTGCCACAGAACACTGAGCAGAGTTCCATGCAGCAACACTATTTTTAAAACATAATTGTTATAAACATAACTACTCCATAATCTGTTTTAACTCCAGTGTCATCACCTCAAATATATTCTAAAATTTTCACTTAATAATTTTCCACTAAACATACGTTAAGAGAAAGATGATGGTCAAGGACATTAAAATATCCTGGAAAAAGGAGTGAAGTATGTGAAATTAAACACAATTAGTGAATGAAATATAAAAACAAAAAAAACCCAAAACCCCACTCTATAATTTCATTTAACCAGGAGCCCTCTCACTAAATACTGTCATACAATTTTCACTTGACTATTAAGTTACTATTCCATTAAGTTACACAACATTTTAGGTTGCTTTGTAGTTCTTATTTTTTCCTGACTAAACCACATTACTATTGAACTTCCTTGCACCAATACAAAACACCCAATTTCCCTTATCTGTTTGGTTTAACCTCGCCATCCTCACTTTGTTCTTGACCACATTGGGTAACAACAGATATGGCAACCACTGAAAGAAAATTCACATCAAATTATTTTCCAATCCCTTACTTACGTCAAGGAGACTAGCTCACAGTGAAAATTATGACAGACATGTGACTTACATCCGTCATCTTGTTCTACTTACTATGAAGTCTAGTAAACTAACAAGTTCATCCACATAGTTTCCTTCCTCTTTCCCTGGCAAAATGTTTAATTATAGTAAATTGGTCTGAGATTGTTAAAATTTTACTTTCTTTTACCATAGCAAGGCAATGTATCACAGAAATGATATGTAGTTTTTAAAGTACTAAGCAATTTACCATAACATCTAAAATGATAATTTACTAAGTTTATCTTTCCTATAAAGACCAGTGTTTTTTTCATTTGGTTCATCACTTTAGTATTTTAGGTTCAATTGCATTCAACATTTCACCTTTAAAATAAACAATGAAGAAAACATAAGGGACTTTATACCATATATTCAAATTTTACATTATCACTTATTTGCTTCATCAGAACACGAAGCACTGGTGAAGCTATAGCCATCAAGCTGTTGTAATAACAACAGTGGAAGTAAATTTCGACTGGAAAGTTAACTTCATGTTTATACTTGCACCAGCATGAATTCTCTTTACCAACTGAGAAACACCCATATAACCCATGCAAAGATCGGCTCAAGCACTAATTACCATTCAACCTTTAACATCTATGGAAGTGCATTTAGGCCAACTGAGTTCACATCTTCACCCAAGAAACATCTGACTAAAGAATAACTCATGTTGCATGTTATTTTTCTTATATTAAAAAAACATTTATTATCAGCTACGTGCCCAGTCTAGTTCTAAGTACTCTCTAGCACTTCTAGTTTGGATCCCTATAATTTCCAAAAGTAGTCATTTTTTCATCTCTACTTTAGAGGTAAGAAAACATTGAGCCCCAGTGGTAAGAGGTATGGTGGGGATAAGAACTGAGTTCTCCTTGACTCTTGCCCTATAGTCCACTGCCCGTTTTTTTTTTTTTTTTTTTAAAAAGGATGTTTTGTTAAATGGCTCAAAGCAAACAGAACAACTTTCAGGGTGAAGGTCAGTCAGAGCAAAGCAAGTCTCTTAATAAAAACAAAGCCGTACTTTTTATATGATGACAAGTTTGCTACAGTTGATTATATAGGTATAGCATACTTTCCATAGACAATTTCTAAAAAAAGATGTTTCTAAATAAAATTTGAATGAAAAGAAAGGTATTTTAAAACCATATACAATACTGTCTCATTAAAGGCATCTTGAACAGAAAGATGATTTTATAATTCAAAAAATCTACCACATACTTTGTCATGTTTTCTTAACATAGGAATATGAGCATCTTGTTATCATAGGTGAGTTTTAAATCAATGCATACACAGATACAAAGTATGCATCAGTTATATCTTAATAAAGCTGGAAATAAAATTTTTCAAAAATAAATGCTAGGAATTATAAAGGAAAAAACTATACCACACAAGCTGCTGTGTCCTTGTATACTTATACTACACTTTTAAAAACCACAAATAAATGCAATTTTTAAAAAACAAAGCCTCTATGATATTGCTGGGAGTTTAAATTTGTTTGAACCTTGCTGGAAATGTTCTAAAATTGACTGTGGTGACAGCTGAACAATTTTGTGAATATACTATAAACCATTACACTGTACATTTTAAATGGCTGATTTGTAGAGTATGTGAATTATTTTTCAACAAAAATGTTATTAAAAAACCTTTCTTAATTCTACATTTATTGTAATGAAATCATCAGTCATATAATTTTTTAATATTTAAGATTCATCAAATTACAATATCTATCTAAAAACTGCAAACTGCCTAAAATACCATCGACAGAATAATGATAAACAGATATGCCACACACATACAATTATATATATCAAGTTAAAAAAAATCACATTCTCAAGAAAATTTATTTCACAATAAAGCAGGTTATAAAATGATATTGTGCACCATTACAATTTGTCCAAAAAAAAAAAAAAAAAAAGCATAGGAAAGACACCGGAAGGATACAGAACAAAATGTTAACTGCAGCTATTTGCAGTTGGTAAGATTTCAGGGGATTATAATCTTTATATCTTACTGCAGTTTTCAATTTCTCTATAATAAATAAGACTTACATAATTTAAACATAATAAATGTTTTTAAACTAGCAGCCACTTTGGAAAGGACAATTTTCCATTAAAAATTAAAAACTAATAGGGCTATCAGCATTTCTTTGGGGTGCTACCTGTGTAGACCTATAGGCATAAAGGTGTAATTTTTTAATTAATGCCTTAACCTCAATACCTTAATTCCATTACACAATAAAATAAATTCTAATGATCAAGGCTTACATGTACAGGTGATAACATAGAAAACATGAGATGACCAAAAGCATATTAACCTTACTTAATACACAAAACCAAATTACCTAATTTAGGTTTAAAAACTGTATCAAATCATGTTTGTTTCCATATCTAGGAAAACATATATGCTCATTTCAAGATTGAAAATAAACATTTCTCTTTCTTGCAGGAGGAAAAATTAGCTAGGCATGTATTTAACGTTCACCCAACATAAAAAAGAACAACATTCTACTGGAATTCTAGGTAAAGCATAACAAGAAGCTTCTTACCACAACCAAACATGAAATACCATATTCTGATGTATTTGGATCCTGAAGAGATCATGAGAAACACAGAGGGCTTAAAATAACAAAATTTCAAAAGCCAGGAAGAGGCTTTATGTATGCAGATGTCCTTTGTCATTTATAAAAATGTCCTTCACAAAGTCACGTTGGAGAATTTTACTCAAATAGACTGTGTTCATCAGGTAGTCAGAGAGGAAAAAAATTCAACTTTTTTCTGCTATCAAAATCCTCCAGAGACTTCCTTGGCGGTCCAGTGGCTAAGACTGCACTCCCAATGCAGGGGGCCAGGTTCGATCCCTGGTCAGGGAACTAGATCCTGCATGATGCAACTAAGACCTGGCACAGCCAAATAAATAAATGTCTTTTTTTTTTTAATTCCCTAAAAAAAAAAAAAAAAACCCTAAAGCCAACATTTAACCTTTCCCAATCTATAAGAAAATAGTCTAGAAATCGAGGGGAGCATATTAAAATAGGTTTCTCCAGTTAAGAAAGAAATTTGGTTCACCTAGCCAAGATGCAGTGAGGGTAAAACTCAGGATGCACCACAGATGAAGAGTCACACAGGCTGCCACTGCTGACTGCTTCTCAGGTTGGTACTTTTCCTCATGGTTACATTAATGTGAAAGCAAGAGAGTCAAACTAGTTTTTGTAAATAAGATACTTAAGTTAGGAGATTATTGATATAGGCAAATCTGACATTTTCGAAGCAAAAGCCATTGTTAAGAGTTTGCACATAAATCTAAAACCAGTAGTCACTGAATCTGACCAGAAAGTGTAACGGAGACGAACTCTGAAGAAACAACTTTGTGTAACACAGCATGATTGTTGTAGGATTCAGCATTATTTTTTTCCACGTTCATTAGTAAAGCACCAAGATTTCAAATCACTAAATGACTACACCAAATGTTGGGAAACTTTTTTTTTTTAATTGTCTAGGTAACACTTTGATAACAACAAAAACTGGTAATTCAGTTTTTACTGAGTGTTGACCCCTCCCTCTTGGTTATTCATTTTTCCGCTTAGTTTTCAGCACACCATTATCCCTCAAGACCAACTACAACTACAGCAATATCACTTAAACCAATGAGGCTGTCTTTGCAGCTTTTCTTAAAGGACTTATTACCTGGGACATGACTCCATGATGTCCACTTTCTAATTGTTTGTTTATACTGTACATTTAGGTTTTATGCTTTTTTTATAAATATGTCACATTTTACAACTTAAAGTCTTTAAAGAGGGCTTTTAAGGTTTTGTTTTTTATGTATTGCTTTCTTATGACTCCACAGTAAGACTCACCAGACACAATACCGTCTTGCCTAAGGCCAAAATGCCAGTAGGCAAGCCTCCACATGAGACTTCCTAATCTTCGTTATCTCAAATCAATTTGATAAACTAAATTTTGTTTCACCCACAAAATCCAAGGAAGCCACATATTTCTTTAATTTAAAATGCCTACTTATTTAAATTGAGTTAAATAATCCTTGGGCTTTCCAACTTCACACACACACACACACACACACACACACACGCACACACGTTACTGTGCTGGAATTCTATCAAACAGGCTTCCCCAGTGGCTCAGAGGTAAAGAATCCACCTGCAATGCAGGAGACTGTGGAGATGTGGGTTTGACCCCTGGGTCAAGAAGATCTCCTGGATGAGGAAATGGCAACCCACTCCAGTATTCTTGCCTGGAGAATCCCTTGGGCAGAGAAGTCTGGCAGGCTACAGTCGCTGGGGTCGAAAAAGACTGGGACACTCTCAGAAGGTGTCATGTAACAGCAAAGGATTATCAGACCGTAATATTCATACTCAAACATTGTTAAAAGGAAACTATATGAAAGTAAATTTTTTTTCATTTTCGTACTCGCCTTCCTCTCAATATAATTCTAAACCTAGATGAAAAAGGGAACCTAGTATAAAGAGCTTTCATTGTAGATCACTCAGTGATAACACAGATGCACATCTATTGATAAAATTTAAAAATAAGCCAAAAACCATTTATCAAAGAGCTTTTCAAATCCAAAATCTTTCAACAGGCAGATGTGCCTTAGAAGTAACGACACACATCCGTTTAGTAAAAATTGAACATTTTCTAAATCACAAAATTTTAAATATGCCTTTTCCCTTATTGTCATGTATGAGCACAATGTAACACAGAAGTGTTTAAAAATACTCATTAAGTCCTTATTAAGGTCAACAATAAAAATGAAACAAAAACCCTCTATTTAAAAAAGTGTTAGATAGTCATAGTATAATCAATTCCTTAAATTTATCTATATTTATATTTATTAAAAGATTAGCCTGCAGAAGTAAAACTCACCATTCATTTAAAAACTCAAATGCTGGACATGTTGTTTATTAACAAATGAATAAATCAGCTGCTCTTTCAACATATAATACAAACTTTTTTTTTAAGTAAAACTAAAAACAGCATTGCATCAAAAACAGATTTTATGGATATCAAATTCTAAACCTTTCTAAAGCTCTAATGATTTTAATTTTTTAAGTGTTTAAAACAGATTTTTTGTTTTAAAAGAACTCGATGAATAAGTATCCATGGTTATGAATTTTCTTCTTATAGTAAAAAATAATTTAAAACAATCAATGGTGCCTATGATTTTTTTAAAAAAACTTGTCCTCAATTAGGTGCTTTTAGCTCATTTAACAAACTTACTACTGTCTGAATCTTCTTTCCAAATTCTTTTCCAGGACCAAGCTGGACCTCTTCTTTTTTTAAATTTCATTGACAATTTAATTAAAACAGGAAAAATTCTGCCAAAGCTACTTGATTACTCAAAACAAAATTCAAGATACCTGGGCAAGACTCACTTATACATGTAAAAATATTCTGTGCATATGATATATGTACGGCATGGTGAACAAAGTATGGAAAAAAAGAAAAGCCTTGACCTCACTGCAAGTTAAGCCCCTTGCGCTCACTATACTAACCATGCCTAACCTTGAGTATTCCCCCTCACCTTGAGCTTTGACAGAAAGCACAAGTACATTCACAATAATTAAGTAACATGATGTGGTATAAAGTAGCGGTCTCCAACTTTTTTGGCACCAGGGACCAGTTTTGTGAAAGATAATTTTTTCTAGAGACCAGGGTGGAGGGGTTGGTTTCAGGATGATTCAAGAGCATTACATTTATTGCACACTTTATTTCTACTATTATTACTTCAGCTCCACCTCAGTCATCAGGCATTAGATATCTGAGGTTGGGGACCCCTGGGATAAAGAGTCAGGAAACAGGTTTGTTACCGAAGCCTTGGACTTAACTTTTTGGTCTCAGTGATTTCTCTTGTAAAATAAAGTAGTTGGACTATACCTCTTCTATATAAAGAGGCTGTCAGGGACTTAATTCAGGATCTGCTATACTACTTATAACAGCAAAAACTTGTTAACAACGTCCTATTCCAAATAATGGAATACTATATAACCCTTAAAAAATTAAAACAAGAAAGCTGTAGGTCCATGTGTGCTGGTTTGCAAAGATGTCCCAGGTAGCCTATTAAAACAAAAAAAGCAAAATGCGAATAGTGTGATCCAATTTTATGTATTTTAAGACAAACGTATATACATATGTACAGGAATTTTCTAGGAGGACACACAAGAAACCTCAAAATGGTTATTGTGGAGAATGGAGTGCTAACCTTAAAAAAATCTCTCAGTCTCTCTTAATATTTGAAACCCCACACAACTGTTGGAAGGATAGAAGGAAATCATTCACAAAAGTCACTTAGCCCAGAACATGTTTAGAGGACAACAACTATCAGCAGCTATTACTAGTGTTGTTATGATGAACTCCAGAAACTGAATACCCAGTTTCTGGATACTTAGAATCCGACAACTGACTGAGGACTTTGACAATTCATTCAAGCATGACCAACCTCAAGGCAACCAATTTCCTTTACCCAAAACTCATTCAATCTGATCAGTCTAAGAAATCACATATCTATTAACTTAAAGTAAAAAAAAAAAAAGCTATCACAGGCCACAGGTGAGCTAATGATGGACATGGTAATGAGAGCAAAGTCTGGATTTTAATTAAGAATCATCTATTCAGAGTAGCCTTCCTCATTATATGACTCCCTAGCCAAGGAATCAGAATACTCAGGGGAGCTGGGCAGGGCACCTTTCTCTTTACAAAATTCTGAATCTTCACAAAAGGCTGAATTTATAGGAGTACTTTTTTTTAAGTAATGCAAGCTTCCAAGAATCTTTTCTTATTTTAATACACAACAGTCTCTCATTTTCCTAAAAATGTATGGCACTGTTAGTTCATTTACAAATTAACTACAAATCACATGTCAATCAAGCAGGAGATATAAAAATGAAACCACCATATAAAGAAATTCCAAAAAAAAAGCATATTGAACAGTTTTTTTGAGAGTAGCTTTTCCTCATAAGATTCTTTAAAAATTCAGGCTGAATATTATCAAATCAAAAACACTCCAAGCTGTAAATCTAACCCCTCTTCTGAAAGTGCTCTCCCAGAGTAACACTCTAATAATTTTCTATTTAATTTTTCCAAAAGACCAAGAACATATCTTAAAACTCTATTTAACAACTTAAAAGGATAATGCACTAAGATTAAATCAAAATGTAGTACAACTGGTTTGAGTCCATAAAATCATACTAAAATTTTAACAGGCTTTACTGGTATTAGAGAACAATTTCAATATCAATATGACGGATTAAAGTTTGGATTCCCCCAATTACAATAATATAGCAAAAACAAAAGGTCACTCACACATTTAATCCTTTTCAGTATGAAAATAAACCAGGCTCCACTTAGTTTATCTAAATTTGTTAGTATTTAAACCTTTAGAATAGTAAGTAACTATTTTCAAATCACACAAGTAGATACATTTGAATACATTAGAGTTACTGTTGCTTTCCTGGAGAGTGTGATCTGAAGTTCCCACCAAAAAAACCTGGCACCTAAACGATGCTCTGAGATCTGCATGCCTGCTTCACAGATCATTGCACTGTGCTGAACTGACATTTGGAGATTGTATTGAGCAACTGTATGGAAGCAAGGGGAAGGGATGCAGGAGGGTTTATTTTTAAAAAGAAAACATTTAACACACCCATCCTCTATAAGCAAGAGCTATCAGAAAAATCTTTTAAAAATACACACATTTCTAATTTTCCAACACTCGAACTATAGAAAGTAGATATTCTACCACAGGAGACCTTCCAATCCCCTCTTCTCCCCCACAGTGTTTTGCCAAGAGCACAAGCCCAAGTAAAACAACCCAGGCAATTTCCTTGTTTACTCAAAGAATTGCAGAAAACACGTTGACTGCTTCGGAAGCTTCTGAAACAAATGCATTTCCAATATTTAAAAGACTTTTCATGAGCATGCTTGAAATAGAGAGACTAGTTATGATTCCTTCACCCAGTATTAAATACTTTTAACTTTATTAAAAGGGTTAAATTTTACACTGAAGCTCATTAGCATGCCGTGTTCGCAACCAGCAGGAAGAGGGAAAAGAGAGGTGAGAGAAAGCAGCGAAACACACAAGATGGAAAACATTACTACCTCCTTTGGTGGATATAAATAATTTTATATGACCCCAAGATGTATGGGAAGAGTTCATGAATAGAAAGAAGGGGGGTTAAAAATCTGGACTGGCCCCTTCTAGAATCCTACTGATGTCGGAGACAAGAAGGAATTTATTTACACTGCAGTGCCTGGCAGCAAACATGGCTGCCCCTGCCCCCTTTAAATCTGAATAGTCTTCACTCCCTCACCAAAACCATCAAATTATGGCCATGGCTATCCCTGTCTTGCTACCATTACAGGAACACACCTTCTCCTCCCTCAAAGCAGTAAAACCCACACCTCTCCATTTCACAACACCATAACCACTAGCTTCTCCATTCTCGAGCCTTGAAAGAAAACGCACAGAATACACAAATATAGGAACAAAAGGCTTTCCCTTCCTAACACTCCAGCAATCCCCCTGCTCCATCTTTTCCTCCCACTCTGTGACGCTTGGTTCGTAGTTCTCACCCCTTGTCAACATTCAGTTCATTTCCTTCCCGAGCCCAATCCTGGGTCTCCCGGTTTCCTGAGTCTATTTCCTATCTTCCGATTACATCCTGTCTCAATCACTTCTTATCCTTTTTTCCTAATCCACCTTTTCCTCCACTTTCATTCCCTCATAGCTCCCTTAGGGCCTCGTCTCTCCATCACATTCCTTCTCCTTCCCCCAGACTCTCCTCTAGTTCACACACTCCACCCCCAAACCTGCCTATTGCTCAGTCCGCCCAGGTCTCCCATCTCCGAACCCAACTCTTCTCCTCGCTCCCTGCCCCCTCCCCCGTTCCATCTTTATCCCCGCCCCCATCCCACCTCTACTCCCAATTCCCAGCTCAGCGCCACTCCATCCCTCATCCCAGTCCCTACCTCCCCAGCTCCACCTCCCAATCCCCTCCACACCCCGACCCTGCCCCATCCTTCCAGCCCCCCTCGAGCCCTTCCGGGCCACCCAGTGGTCCTCCCATCCCTGCTTAGGTCTTTCTCCCGATCCGGGTCCCATTCCTAGGTCGCCCCCTCCTCAGCCCTCCCTTCCAACACACACACACACACACACCCCCCCTCACACTTTCTCTCTCACACACATACAAGCGCGCATTCACTTTACCTTCAGTTTGTTCCATTCTAACCCCCCGGCCGTGTCAGTACGATCACAGGAGAGACACGGAGGCCCGGAGTGGGGCTGGGGCGCGGGCAGCCGCCGGGTCCGCGGCGGGAGGAGGCGGAACCAAGCTAGGCCTCATGAAATCCCCGGGCTAGATTTCCCCCGCGCCGGACGCCTCTGCCATGGCCGGCCGGCACCGAGGAGGGGGCCACGGCCGGGCCGGGCCGGGGCCGGCCGCGCAGCGAAAGGAGGAAGGCTGCGGGCGGGAGGGTGGGCGGCGGAGACGGAGGGATGGGGGTCGCCGCGCAGCTGCAGCTCCCACAGACGAGCCCGTGGCTGGCGGCCGGGCCGGGGCAGTAGGGTCCTCGGGGCTCGACGCGGCCTCGCGCGCCTCTCCGCGGGCGATCAGTGTGGACAGTCCCCCTCGGCCTCCGCCTCCGTCCTGGCCGCCCGCTGCCGCCGCCCGCTCCCGCCGCCGCCGCCACCGCGCACAAAGCCCCCCCCCACCCCGACTCTCTGGGCGCCCCCGCCGCCGCCGCCAAATCTTCAGCCGCTGATTGGCCGCTGGCCGCGGCGCCTGCCGGGAAATGCAGTCCGGGGCTGGGAGCGCCAAGGGCCGAAAGGAGGAAGAGGCTCGTCAGCCTGTGGAGAGGAGGAGCGGGGGTGGGGGTGGGGGGAGCCAGAAACGCGAGCCGCCTGGCGGAGTCTAGACGAGAAGTGAGACCGCAGGCGATCCGGGCGGAGAGACAGGAAGGTGCGATGCGGAGGCCGAGTGAAAAACAAAACAAAACTAGAGGACGGGGTGGAGGTTGGGCCGGTGAGGCCAAAGTGTGCTCGTGCGTATTCTTTGATGCTTGAGGAAATAACAGCGTCTGTCAGTCACCCGACGGCGGGACTCCTCGGGGTGACACCGCGAGGCCGTCCCCAGACCTTAGAAATCCCCCTGCAGACGGGCGCCCGGTTGATAAAGATGAGCGGGGGGGGGGGGGGGGGGGGGGAAGGGGGACAGAGATGTCTGTGCTTCCCAGACTGGCTCCCGCCCGACCGCTGTCAAAGAGGAGCTCAGCGTCCCACCCGGCGGCCTCAGACCGGAGCCCGTTGGGGGCCAAGCCCGGACCGCAGTTCTTCTCAGACGCCTCCCGGGCAGGCCTCAGGCCCCCGCACACCCGCTTCCTGCTCGCCCCGCGGGCCCGGAGGCTTGTGGGTAACGGGGGGGAAAGGCGGCGCAACCCGCACCCCGATCCCGAGGGCTCCCCGCCCATCACGTGCCAGGCCCTCGCCTGCTCGCCGGCCACACCTCCGCTTCGAGGGATGGGGGCGTTTGTCCTCGTCCAAGCTCACGCACGCAGGAAGGAGAGGGAGGAAGCGGGAGTCGAGATTCTCTGTTACCCTATATCCACACACCCCCACCCCATCCTAGGAAACTTATGTGAAACAATAAAAGGTCTCAGTGCGTGACACGGTAAACGAGTCTTGCAGGAGTGTGACGGTTTGGTGATATTTCCTGGGGCCTGGGGATAATGACTTAGGACGCGGCAGCGCAGACGTGAATGTACAAAGGAAACACAGGCAGCGAGATGAGGAAACCAATACTCGGTTCCGAGAATCATGAAGTCATATCACCCACTAGACGTTAGACTCTCCACCGACGTTACAGTGCGGGACCTATTTGGTACTGTTACGGGCAATTCCTGCTATCTTTATCTGTAAATACCACTTAAACAGGAAATTTAAAGAGTCCTACATATCAATGATTTTCATGGTTACTAATTATGGATTCGTTTTTAAAAAGCACCACCCTGTTAATAATGCTAAGTTATGATATTCAGGATTAAGCATCTCCATTACTATCCTTAACTATTTATACACCTCTACTTGTGTGGTTGCTATGCTTGTGATACCAGAAGTTAAAGGAATCAATAAAAGCACATTTTTCTTTGTTTTAAATGTCTTTTCAGAACACAAGTCTCCAAAGGTGATTCGTGAACTTATTTCCAATGTTTGATTCTATCTCCTGGAAAGAGAGGTTAAATTGGTCTTTTTTTTTCTTTCCTAAGATCCTTTCTACCTCCATCTTCTTTTCCAGCTTCCTGTATCTTTCTTGCTTTGTTGATAAGCGGTTTCCTTGGCCTGACACTTGGATTGTCCCCTTGAGGAGAATGTGGAAAATTATTCCCAGGGATTTTATTTTAATCTGCTTCTAAAGCTGTGCTGTCAAGAGTTTATGTAAAGTAAATGCACAGTCTCTTCCTGCATAAGATATACATTGTCAATAATATTTGGTCTGGAGCCATATTTAGGGAAATAACTTAAAAATAATAATTTCTATTTTTAGCATCTAACATTAGGTTCAGACATGCTTTCTCTTCTTCATAGAAAGTGAGCAAATAGCTCATTAAGAAAGCAACCTACAATTCTCAGGGCCAAGGTTAGGGAGGAAAAAAATTGTTTTTCTCTTCTGAAGATTATATTAAGAAACTCATTACATGATAAATAACTTATCCTGAGTGTAAAAAAAAAAAAAACCACCCACCAGGTCTGGTAACAGAAGGCAGACACTGCTTTGAACCAATGGATTTCAATAAGGAAGATTCTTAACCCTTCCCTTTTTATTTTTATTTTTTAACCCTTCCCTTTTTAAAATGGGATTGCTGACATATGGCCATGGTAGAAAGTCTAGCTCATCTTTCAAATACTGGGTTTGGAATCGCTCATCTGGTTTATGAATACTTAATGATTTTCACTGTGCCTGGTTGTAAATGAATACAATGCATGAATAAGAATAATTTCCCGGTATAAAATGTCTCCCAGGGAACTGAGAGGAATATTTTTGCATCTTTTATGATCTTTTCCAGAAAAGTACGTGTGCATGATAATGCAGTGATTAATTTATGAAATTAATGTGAAAAGTATACCTACCTAGCCTTTTAGAGTTCAGAATTTACCATTGGGAATTTTCAGGGAAGGAAAGGTACAGAAACCAAAGCTTTATAGATTTTAATTGTAGAAAACATAGAACATGAAGGGAAGCCTTTATGTGGAAAGTTGGCTATCAGACATGCACAATGGGCCCTCTAGTGGCCACACCGAGAAGTTTTGCCCATTTAACACAGTTCATCTATTTGGTTATTAGTTTAAAAAAAAAAAGCTTTGTGGATTAAAAGCTGCCTTCATTTTTTTTAAAGAATGAAATTTTATACCCGTCAGCTTTTATTCTTCAAATGCGCAGCCCAGATGAGTAAAGTTTGTGGTCATTCACATGTTAAGAGAAGCCTTCGTGTGAAAGCGATTCCTTCCTGTCTGGTGTTAGTCAAAGGTGACCCACCAAAATTGTTTTCCTTCTAGAGTAAGATAAAATGGATGGGTAGAGGTAACTGGGGAGCGAAAACATTTTTACATCTTTCACGTTCCCAAAATGACTCAGTTCCCCAACCTGGGAACTGAAGTGCCCCCAAACCTGCAGTGTCACCGCACGACTACTATAATATACATTTTAAATACTGAGATTTCTACACTATTGAACATAAACAATGTCTGTCGAGATAACATAAATAAAGCAGTTTTCTTTAGTGGAATTCATATTTCCATATGCAGATTTCACAATATTCCAGTTTTTGACCCTAGAGATAGGAGAGGAATGTTTTCCTCACCATTCCGGCCCTTTCTGCCATGCCCTCTCCCTGCTATTTTCCCCGCCCGCAGTTGCGGAGTTGGAAGGTGAAGGGGGATACATCAAAGTGATGTAATTGCTGACTCCCAGATGGTTACCATGGCGACTATCAGGCATATTATGCTACTGGTAGAGTAAGAGCTTCTTCCATCTAGTCTTCAAGAAAGGGTTTTGGGGGTGGGGGAGGGATGTGAATCCACAGCCTACAGAAGAGGGACAGGCAGGGCTGAGCCTCCCATCACAGACAACTCCTTAAACTAAACCTGGTAGACGAGTCGTTTCGCCGGTGGGAACCGGACTTCTCTGCCTCCTGGGCTGCCACCGCGAAGGACGCCCTCGCGCCCCAGAATCTGCGAGCTGATTGGCGGGTGGTGTCGTCACTCACAGTGACGTGATGGCAGAGGAAAGAGGTGGAGCCATAGAGACTTGGCTTCTGGCCCTTCTAGCTGGGGGAGCCTGGGGAGGAGGGGCATTGGGAAGGCACTGGAGGACTGAGGCAACCGTTCCGGGAGCCGGCCGGAGGAGGTAGGGGCGGGCGGGCCAAGTCCTCAGGCTGTTACTCGGTGGACCGCGCCCGCCTGTTTTCCTCCGGAGCCCGCTCCTCTCCGTATCCTGCTCCTCCCATCGGTGCCCAGATTTCCCCACATCTTCCAGGCCCCACCCCGCTCTCTCCTCAGCCCCTGACCTCGGTCCCCTACCCGCGCCCCAACTTTTGAGCTCAGCCTCCACCCCCCGCTCCTGCGCTTCATTTCCTCATTTCTTTCCCGCCCCCTGCGCCCCGATGCTCCTCGCCTTCCTTCCATAAACTCGGACCGCCAAAGCTCGTGGTCCCACTGCCCGCATCATCCCCTTTCCAAAAAAACAAAGACCCCCCCCCCCGGCCCTACCACAGCAAACACAGCCCATCAACGCACAAGGCGCACAAAAGCCATCTTCTGGGGAAGCCGAAGGCGCCTTTTGCCCCAGTGTCGCGGAGAATCAGAGGCAAAGGTAACCCAGGGAGCCTGGGGCCCGGGTGAGCCGGAGGCGCTGTGCGGAAGCGCAGGCGGGGCTTGCCGACGGCCCCGCCCCTCCCCGCCTCGGCCCCGCCCCACCCCGGGCCCGACTCCGCCCCGCCCCGCCTCGGCCCTGCCCCGCCTCGGTCCCGCCCCGCCTCGGCCTCGGCCCCGCCCTCCTGGGAAGTGGTTGCTCAGAGCAGAGTAACTGTCCCCTTCCAACGGGAGACGACATGCCCTTGGTCTGGGTTCAGATGTTCTGGAGTATCATTTGAATTCTTGTTCAAGACGTCAGCTCTATGGTTGAGATTTCTGACCAGGAGGGACTGGAACTCCTTTCCCAGCTGCAGGAAAACAGTTGACAGTGTGAGAAACTAATTCCCTTGCTGCCTTTGGCTGAAAAGCGCTGGTAGGATGGTCAAAATTTTTGGCAAAGCTTATTTAAAGGTTTAAAGCTGAGTTTGGGTTTCCCTTGTGGCTCAGCTGGTAAGGAATCCACCGGCAAGGCGGGAGACCTGGGTTCATTCCCTGGGTTGGGAATATCCCCTGGAAAAGGGAAAGGCTACCCACTCCAGTATTCTGGCCTGGAGAATTCCATTGACTGTATAAAGACACGACAAAGAGACACGACTGAGCGACTTTCACTTGGGCTCTTTGGAGAATCGTTAGCATAGGAAACCAGGCTTCCTCCCCTTTTGAATTATTAGTAGGTATCTTGCCTATTTTCACTGATGAGTATTTTCAGTCTTTAAAGGTTTGGCAGCAGCTTGGCCAAGTAAGGAGTAAAGATAATTGAAAACAAATGCAGAAGAAAATTTACTGTCTACTTGTAATTTTAGGCTACAAATAAGTGTGTCTCGATCAGTTTCTTAGACACTTGGCAACCATTCAAGTAAATTACTAAGTACTATTTACCGGAAATCAAAATATCTTTGAAGACCATAACATAATATGAACATCATTGTATTAGAGATCATTTCTATGTGTGGGGATCTAAAAGTACCATTCTCAAATGCAGGGCTAAGAAAATATTACTCCTGATTGGTGGAAATGAAGAATGAAATTGGAAATGAACTTGAGGGAGATTTTACACTTTGAATAGAATATGCAAATTTTCTACCCTTGAAGTAGTTTATAACACTTAAATCCTAGTATCTGAATAACTGGTATGTTTTTAAGGTACTGAATTGTTTACTTACTCCTTCTGCCCAGGTCCCTATGTTGACTCATTGAAAGAAATATAAATATGGCCTTCTACAGTTATAAAACAGTCTTAGCTATTGCCCGGACAAGGTAAGCCTTGGGATTCCCTCCTCCCTCCACTATTTATATGAACCTTATTTTTCTAGATGGAAAAGATACATGTAAAAGGATAGACTCAGTACACAATTAAAGCTTTCTTGGTTTTAATTGTGTTGGCTTTTAGGAAGCAGGCATTTTAATGTATTTAAACTTATCCTAGATTTTCTATATGCTTTAGAACTCAAGCTGAATAATTTGTAAAAGTGTGGAACAGGTAAGATAGAAAATGTAATGGCTTTACAGTGACACCACCGTAACTGATGAATGTTACATGCAGCCCTTAGATGTAAAAAGGAGTAAAATGGCTGGCAAGCAAGCCAATCCTAGGGCTTATACTTGCCGCAGTACGGTCTGTTATCACTTACTTATTCCAAAGAATATTAACTGAGAACTTACTGTGTGCCAAATACGTTGTACATTTTCCCTTTTGGCCATTCAAAAAGTGCTTTATCTTGGCAAAAATAGTCTGAAGGAATGGAAAAAGCCATCTCTTTGCGAAAAGAAATCTCTTTGCCAGAAACTTTCTTTTACCTAACTGGGTCTTATTTTTATTTTCAAACAATCTGATGTGTCAGTTTAGCTGAAGATTGTGAATTGTTGCAAAACTGGAATGTAGAGATCCCTGGCTGGGGAGCCTAATTCTAATTCTTATTCCCAACATTCCTTAGGAGTCTTAGATGAATAACATTTCAGCTGTAAGTCCTTCTTATTTGAAGGAGTCCCTGGGCACTGCATAGACAAAGCAGTATTATGTGATTGGTTAATCCCCACAGGGACCATGAAGTGTTTCATTCAAACAATATTTCTATCATCAGTAGAGTAGCTGAAAACAAGTGTACAACCTGCTTAATGACAATAGAGACAAAACTGTCACACATAGCCCCGATGGAAAAGTGTTTGCTTTTTAAATTAATAGTCACAGAGTTTCTAGCTTGTAACACAACAGTTATCCTTAGGAATTAACTTATTAATATATCTCACAGAGTGTATCATTCACCCACAAAACATACTGTTATTCGTTTGGGCTAAAAAGTTGTATGTCATTCATTCAGGAACATGATCAGCTTTGAAAAATGCAGGATTAAAAACGATTGTTTTATTTTTACCAGATAAAATATTTATTTCTTTACTCTTTCATTCTGTAATAGTATGTGCTTGACTTAGAGGCTGTTGGTCTTTATTCCAGATTCCCTAGCCATTTTGTCCAGCCTACCAGCTCTTCTTACTCCCCATCATTTGCATTTCTTCACTTGCCAGATTCCCATTTAAACAAAACCTATATGAAGAACTATGGAAGCAAAAAGTACTCCCATCCAAGTCAGTCAGGCAATAAAGTACTTCATTTACGAGCCAGAATCTTCCAAGAGCTGCACACTTCAACTTGCTGGTTGCAGGAGGTCCCCAATAAACATCAGCAGGAGCAAACAGCAAAGAAGCCTCAGGTGCCAAGCCCTCAGCCCACGAAAGAAGCGGGCATGAAGATTAAGGAAGGAAAGCGATCTTATAGACAAATAATTATGGATGAACTGAAATATTATTACAATGGATTCTATTTGCTTTGGATTGACACCAAAGTTGCTGCCAGGATGGTTTGGAGGCTGTTGCATGGACAGGTGCTGACCAGACGAGAGAGAAGAAGGGTAGGCAAGAGTCATATTTGAGAAAGAAAATGTAAAATTGAAACCAACTGTTGATGAACCAACTTTTAAATTCCTCTGAAAAAATCCCAGAGTAGGAGTAGTAATTCACGGTGAGAACCAGAGTTTCTGACTTATCTGCAACCAACTTGCTGTATACCTGTAGATGGGCTCTTAAAATATGTGTATAGTTGCCCATGGAATGGTTATAATTGTGTTTTCTAATTTCTCCAAGGAGTTGAGAGGCTTCAAGTTTGATCTGTGCATCTGGAGTAGAAACTGCTGTTAATGTATTAAGTATATGCATTTGAAAAACCAATTGTAACAGATACCATGTTATTAAAGTACTGACTTAGATGAAAGCTCAGAGATGCCAATAATATGTTTTGATTGTCATAGATTTCCTTGAAGATATCCCATAAACATTACTTCTGAGCTAAGGTACAGAGGAAAATCCGGCCTTTCCATTTTATAAATAGCTGCCTTGGGTTTTTAATGCTTTCAGAATTGAGGCAGACTTTTGTTTTTGGCATGGCCAGGAATAATGGATATTTGCATATGCCTTTAATTCTTTAGCTGCTGAGAACCTGTGCTGATTTCTTCCGCCTGGTTCCGTTCATGGTGTTCATCATCGTCCCCTTCATGGAATTCTTACTGCCAGTGTTTCTGAAACTTTTCCCAGAGATGTTGCCATCAACTTTTGAAAGTGAATCCAAAAAGGTATGAGGATTTTGAAAGATTTTAAAAGAATTAAGAGTTTTATCTTTTTAAGAGCAGTTTTTAGGTTTACAGAAAAATTGAGCAGAAAGTAGAGAGGATGTCCAGCTACCTCCTGACCCCTGCTCCTATTTCCCCTATAAATTTTTTTAAATTATTTTTTTCAATTTATTTTTTGGCCACACAAAAATTAACTGTGACTAGATGACCAGCAGGCATGATTTACTCAAACAGACCCTTGCGTGCTTATGAGTAGCTCCCGAGTGGAGGGTGTCCTCCTCCTCCTTTGATGGCCACTATGAAGGTGAAGGGCTGGCCAACCAAGGCAGCGCCTTCATTCTCTCCATCTTGGCCACTCTGCCAGACAGACGGATGAAGGCATGGACTCCGCCCCATGAGAGAACAAAGAAGGCAACTTTTAAATCAGACTGAGACATGTCTCCCTGCCTCAGTGACCATGGAAATGACAGAATAGTAGAATTTTACAACACTGTTTGAAAGGCATTCTGGATAGAAGGACTAGCGTTTAAGATGCTTTAACAATATAAAAGTGTATGACATAATCAGAGACCACCAACTGGTCCTCTGTAGTTGGAGCAGGGAGCACCAGGGGATCCATGGGAGAAGATGAGACTCACATACTGTGCTGGAGTCAGGTTGGAAAGTATCCACCACCCTCAGGAATTTAGACTTTGACTATGTTGATTGATAGAAGGTGAATGCAAAGCAGAGGATGAGGAAAAAAAAAGTGATCTATATATTAGATCAATCTAAATCACCTAATCAATCATGATTAGAGCTATATTTTAGGAAAACAATTTGCTGGCAGGAAGGATTAAAGAGGACAGAGCCAAATGAGAATCAGCTGGAATGTTATTACAGTAGCATGAGAGAGAGAGAGGGAGGACAAAACCTGAATTATAAGTTTCATCAGGAGTAAAACTTTGAAGATAGGTTTAAGACAGATTTAAAGGGTAGAATCAAATTGCAATATTTAACTGCCTGGCAGTGGTTTAAATTAGTTTACTTACATTTAAAGTAGTCAGGGTCTAGGATTAATACCATGGGATTGGGTTTTTTGTTTTGTTTTGTTTTTGGCTGCACCATGTGGCATGATAGATCTTAATTCCCTGAGCAGGGATTGAACCTTTACCCTCTGCAGTGGAAGTGCAGTGTCTTAACCACTGACCTGCCGGGGAAGTCCCCAAGGAACTTGTTAGTGAATGCAGAAAGAGGTGGGGGATGAGGTAGTGGTTTGTCTAAGTATTCCTCTTTCCTCAACATTGCTTGTTTCCTAAACATATGCACATACATATCATGGCCACAGTATTAGAAAATACTTTCTCCTTTGCTTTGTTCCATGAACAGAGGGAGAGAGCAAGAGAATGAAGATGAGTACCTAGCTTTCTGCTTACACAAGGTCCCAGCACCATGCACTTCTCTTTCATTGCCTGATATACTTTTACATTAATTTGTGGAACCACCTGGAGAAGGAAATGGCAACCCACTCCAGTATTATTGCCTGGGGAATCCCATGGATGGAGGGACCTGGTGGGCCGCCATTTATGGGGTCGCACAGAGTTGGGCACAACTGAAGCAACTTAGCAGCAGCAGCAGTGGAATTGCTGGTTTATTATTGACAATGTTTGTCTCTCCCATTAGACTAGAAGTTTCCAGAGGGCAGGAATTCTTACCTGTTGTTGCCCATTTTACCCTAGCACCTAGCGCACGGTGAATGTTCAATAAATAGATGAATGAAACCGATGGTTGCGTGAGTTTTAATTATTGTATTGCCATTGTGTGATTCTAGGGGGCTGATTCTTCTAAGGTATTTCTAAAAAATAAAAAAAGAAAAACAATGATTGCTATGATTTGCTTGTCATTAGAATCTCTTGGGCAACTTAATGGGGGGGATTTCTTTGGAAGGAATGATGCTAAAGCTGAAACTCCAGTACTTTGGCCACCTCATGCGAAGAGTTGACTCATTGCAAAAGACTCTGATGCTGGGAGGGATTGGGGGAAGGAGGAGAAGGGGATGACAGAGGATGAGATGGCTGGATAGCATCACTGACTCGATGGACATCTCAGTGAACTCCAGGAGTTGGTGATGGACAGGGAGGCCTGGCGTGCTGCGATTCATGGGGTCGCAAAGAGTCGGACATGACTGAGCGACTGATCTGGTCTGATCTGATGGATGTATATAAAACACATTTATTCCTGTTCCTCTGTATGTACCCTGATCATGGTTATTTTGAAAATACTACCACATTATATCTCTGATAGTGAACTAGAATTTAGAATTAGTGGTTAACATATGTCTTAAGAGTATGCATTTAATTCCCTTCTACGTAGTGCTTTGTTTATATCTGTTATAGCACTTTATTATCTTGTAATTAATTGTGTTTGTTTTCTTCTTAACCTGTAAGCTTCATTAGCTTAATTTCCTAGTTTGGTTTGTGGGCAAGGAAAATCTGGGGTCACTCAGACCAGGGGTCAGCTTGACCAATGACCTAGATGGTTTGCACCAGGTTAAGAGATAGTGTGTATTTTATTCTAAAGAGTGACAAAGTCTTCCACTGAGGGAACTATTTTGAACCCATCCAATATTTATGATGATTGCATTAGTGAGAAAGGTAAGATTAAGGAGAAAAGTTGTAAATCGAGGCTACTT
This sequence comes from Bos indicus, assembly GCF_029378745.1. NCBI lineage: Eukaryota > Metazoa > Chordata > Mammalia > Artiodactyla > Bovidae > Bos > Bos indicus. The sequence goes on from NC_091786.1 coordinate 33,609,352, forward strand.
TTTAATTTTCTCTGGTTTTCACAAAACTCCTTCAATTAGGTTTAACAAGAATATTCATTCATGAAGTAGAGATGACAAGCAACAACGCCACAGTTATGTTTCTCTCATCTTTATCAAGTTGTAATCATGAAGGATTAATTCTAACTTTTTCCTCTTCCATCATGAAGGAAGAAAAACAGAGAAAGAAAATGGCTGCAAAGTTGGAACTAGCGAAATTCCTTCAAGAAACGATTACAGAAATGGCAAAGAGGAACAGGGCCCAGCTGGGGGACGCCTCAACCCAGTTCTCCTCCTACGTCAAACAGGTGTCAGTCTTTTATATAAAACCAGACAACTCCGTGTCATCACGGAGCTTCCAGATTGTTCCTCATCTCTGAATTTGCAAGTATCTCAGTTACAGAGATACAGTATTTCAAAAATTTATGGGAGTTTGTAGAAAACCTATCTTAAAGCCATCAATGCTTTGAAGATGTTAATAACTACTTAGAAAAACAGTACAATGAAACTCAAACTTTTGAACGTCTCCTGATGTTCAGTTGATTTAGGCTGACTTCTGACAGATTTTTTTTTAACTCCTCTTTGTAACTCAGGGCCCACTTCCAGACATAAGATAGAATCCATAAATGCGTTGGCATCTTTCACGTGGTCTACAGGGAAGATTCTTTAAGCAGGAAGCAGGTTTTTATTAGTCCCTGTGTCCCACTGCCTAGGTCCAGACAGGCCACAAGCCCAGCACCAAGGAGATAGTTCAATTTTCCAAACTCTTTGAGGATCAATTGACCCTGGAGCACCTCGACCGACCTCAGCTGGTGGCCCTTTGCAAACTGCTGGAACTGCAGTCCTTTGGAACCAACAATCTGCTTCGCTTCCAGCTACTGATGAGGCTGAAGTCTATAAAAGCAGATGATGAGGTAAGAGCTGAACTACAGCTGGAGGGAATTAGCCTGGCCTTGGGAACTGTCTTAGGGTGGCTCTGTGACAAAGTGCAGTGCCTTCTGTTAGGTCTGCCTGGAGGCTGGTTCTGGCAGAATGAGTGGTCTGAGCAACCGCTGATAACCTGAACCTTGATGACTCACTTTCGAAGTTGCCTGTTGGGCTCTTGAGAAGGTCTTGTAAGCAGTGAGTAGCTTGGATGTCTTAGCTGGGGCTAATCAAAACCAGTTAGGACCCATGGGGAAGGAACAGCAGCTTAGTAGATCCCGGGGAACAGCAGATCTCACTGCCAAGGACAGTGCTCAACGCCCACCCCTCCCCTGCCGCCCCCCACACTTGCCCTGTGCTTCCTTCCCTTGGATCTTGGTGAGCCGCCCTGGCAAGAAGGGGTGGCCAAGGACCACCAAGGAGGGAAGGAAGGACCCCAACATCTTCAGGAGTAAGGGCACCATTTGGACTGTAACTACTGGTTAGTGTCCTAACAAAGTGGAAAGAATGTTTCTTGAATCTGAATTAGCTGCTTTAAAAGCATTCTGCCTGAGGGAGCAGGATTCCCAGAACTGAGAAGGCAGGATCCCATTGGCCCCATTTAGATTTCAGTGGTTGCTTTCAAAACTGTGGAATAAACAATACTGGTCCCAGAAGTCCCATAGTTTGGGGTCTTACCAAGTAGAAACTGTGTTATTTATTGAAGGAGTTTTGAGGCCCAGGGAGTTGGGGCTGTTCTTACGGGGTTGGGGGGTGGGGGAGGAATATTGCTGGGATGTGCAACAAATGGTACATTGAAAGCGTTTCAAATGGAATGCTTTTCTAATGAGTCTTAAAGTCGCCACTCAAGGGAAGTGGAGTGGAGCTGTCACAACCAGGCGCAAGGCAATCAAGAGGGAGAAACACCTCGGGGTCAGGCGGTGGAGTTCTATAAATTTCTGATATTATTCACACCTGTTGGCAGGATTCCCTTCACCTCCACCACTGCACCTCCTGAGGTCACCTGGCTTTACTGAGCGCCTGGCCTTTGTGGCAGTCAGTGCAGGGGACAGAGTGGGAAAGCTAGCTGATTCTGCCTTTCCCCTGACTTGTAGGAATTGAAGGATTAGGCAAAACTGGAACCAAAGGACCTGATGCCATTCCTTCTGTTTGTTTTTTTTTTTTTCTTTTCCCCCAGGTAATTGCCAAGGAAGGGGTGAATGCTCTGAGTGTGTCAGAGCTCCAAGCTGCCTGCAGGGCCAGAGGGATGCTGTCATTGGGTCTCACTGAGGGGCAGCTGAGACAGCAGCTCACAGAGGCAAGTGGTCGCTTTCCTGGGCCCTGTTCCCTGGAACTCTCTCCCGTCCTGTTTGCATGTCTGCTCAGTTGCTTCAGTCATGTCTGACTTTTTGCAACCCTATGGACTGTAGCCCTCCAGGCTCCTGTGTCCATGGAATTCTCCAGGCAAGCATACTGGAATGGGTTGCCGTGCGCTCCTCCAGGGGACCTTTCTGACCCAGGGATTGAACCCATGTCTCTTATGTCTCCTTCATTGGCAGGCAGGGTTCGTTATCACTAGAGCCATCTGGGAAGCCCCCCCCCCCCCCGCCATTTTCAGGCCTTGTTTTTAAATTTCTGCCTTACCATCTTACCTAATTGGCCTTCTTTGGCAGAGCCATGGGCCGCTGAAGAAGCTGGCTTTGACTGCAACATGGTACTCTGTTGAATAGTTGTCTGTGGCTGCTAACACACCACCACAAACTTAGCCACTCAAAGTAACACCCACTGATCAGCTCTGGGTCCTGCAGGTCAGAAGTACAGGCTGTTTTCCTTTCTGGAGGCCATGGGGGAGATTCCATGTCCAAGCTCATGCAGTTTGTTGGCTGAATTCAACTCCTCACAGCTGTGGGAGTGCAGGCCCTGTTTCCTCACTGGCTCCCAGCCCCAGGCCACTCTCAGCCCCTCCGGCCTCTCCATCTATAGTGAACTTCTCACCCAACCTCTAGCTCCGTATTTAAGGCCTCATGTGATTAGGCAAGACCTACCTGGGTAATCTTCATATTTTAAGGTCAGCTGACTTTAGACTTGGAATTACATCTGCAGAATCCCTTCATGGCAGCACGGAGTTTAACGTTTAATTGAGTAACTGGGAGAAGGCATAGGTACACAAGGAACAGAAGTCTTGGGACCACCCTCCAATGTGCCTCCTCCTCCGGGTATCATGAGGGCCCCGAGCTGAAGCTCTGACACAGGGCCTGTCATCCGGGTGAATCCCCCTGAAGGCCTACACCTTTTGGGGCTGCTTTCCCAATTCATACCCCAACCCAGGGTCAAGTGTTAGCTTTGTAGCAGCTTCCCCTCTGATAACATACTCTCTCCCAAACAGTGGATTTTAATGGAGCGTTTAAACTGTTTTAACTGCTTTAAAACAAAGTAATAACTCCTATTACAGTCCTCATTCCCTTACTGTAAAAGGTGCTGTGGAAGGCCTTCCTTGGTGGTCCAGCGGTTACGGCTCCACACTCCCAGTGCAGGGGGCCCAGGTTCAATCCCTGGTCAGGGAACTAGATCCCACACGCCGCAACTAGAGAGCCTGCCTGCCTCAGCTAAAGATCACGCGGGCCGCAGATAAGGCCGCCATGCCTCAGTTATGCAACTATCGATCTGGCATACTGCAACTAAGGTCTGGCACAGCTGAAAAAAAAGTGTGCACAAATTATGTAGGGCTAGGAACCACTGTTGTGGCTTTGAACCACATCAGGGAGTGATTTCCTCCTCCATGTTGGACCTGCTCTGACTGGAAGGGGAGCATGTTCCAGGGGGTACTTAAACATCATTTATTTCCTGCATGTAGGGTATTTAGTCACTTCATCCTGTCAAATTGTTTTGTTGGATGGATGTGTTATTTTACAATCCCCCTTCAAGGGAGCAAGAAAACTAAGCCAACCATACAATCTTCATGGATTGCTATGGATTACTGTTCCCAAAATCCTGTGGTAGGATATGGCTGACACGTCATAGAAAGGAAAAGCTAAAAATGATAAACTTACAAAATGTCTTAACTTTAAAAAAAAAAAAAGTTAAAACTATCAGATTCCACATGCACTTGTTACCTTGGGAAAGGTCAGAGGTGGGTGACATGCTGTTGGGGAGGGTGTAAGGACAGAAGGGCACTCATGGAGTGCTGGTAAAATCCTGCATGGAGATTTGGCAACAGCTTTCCAGATTTAAAAATGCATTTACTTGGACCTAGAAATTTCAGTTCTAGGAATTTATCCTATATTCTTGCACATGTGCAAAATGACATACCTAGAAGATTATCCATTGCAGCACCACTTATGATAGCAAAAGACTGAAAACAGCCTAAAGTTAATTAGTACAATAATCAAATAAATTATGGCATTTCCATCAATGGAATCCTTTACAGACATTTAAAAGAAGGCAGCTCTGGGACCTCCCTAGCAGTCCAGTGGTTAAGACTCTGTGCTTCCATTGAAGGGGGCGTGGGTTTGATCCTTGGTTGGGGAACTAGGATTCTGTATCCAGCACACTGGATGGTGTGGCCAAAAAATAAAGAAATAAAAAGAAGGCAGCTCTACATCTACTGGTACAAATCAATTTCCAAGATACTTCAGTGAAAGAAAGCAAGGGACAAAAGTGTGTATGTGTCACCCTAGTGTAAAGATAAACATATAAATATATATTTGGTTTTGTTGTTAATATTTTATTGGCTCAAGTGTTGTGGCCACCACTAAGGTTTTGTTTTGTTTGGGCCATGCCGCAGGGATGTGGGATCCCAGTTCCCCCGACCAGGGATCGAACCCACGCCCCCTGTAGTAGAAACACTAGTGCTGGGAAGTCCCTAAATGTATATTTGTATACGCATAGGATATTGCTGTAAGATTGTATCAGGAACTGACACAAACCACTGTACCAGTGGTTGCTTCCAGGGAGGGAAATAGGGTAGCTAGAGAATAGGGTAATTTACCTTTTGAATTTTGTCTTGTGTGCATCTATCTATCTATCTATGGTCTTCCCTGGTGGTTCAGTAGGTAAAGAATCTGCCTCCAGTGCAAGAGACCCAGGTTCGATCCTGGGTGGGGAAGATCCCCTGGAGGAGAGAATGGCAACCCACTCCATTATTCTTGCCTGGAGAATTCCATGGACAGAAGAGCTGGTGGGCGATAGTCCATGGGGTCAGAAAGACTCACATGACTGAGTGACTAACACACACACACACACCCCTATCCAAAATTTGGCCAATTTGGAGCTTGAAAAATTACATCTCATTCTAATGTCTAATGTTAATTTCTTTAGTTATGAATGAGGTTGATGTAATCTTTTACATTTATCTACTTTATACTGAAGATACTTACCTCCTTTGATCCACAGTTGGTGTGAGAGGTTAATTGAACCTCCCTCTCTGACTGTGAGGAGAAAGCAATGGCACCCCACTCCAGTATTCTGGCCTGGAAAATCCCATGGATGGAGGAGCCTGGTAGGCTGCAGTCCATAGGGTCGCTAAGAGTCGGACACAACTGAGCGACTTCACTTTCACTTTTCACTTTCATGCATTGGAGAAGGAAATGGCAATCCACTCCAGTGTTCTTGCCTGGAGAATCCCAGGGATGGGGGAGCCTGGTGGGCTGCCGTCTCTGGGGTCGCACAGAGTTGGACACGACTGATGTGACTTAGCAGCAGCAGCAGCTCTGACTGTGAGGGGCTGTAGGGCCCAAGCAGGGATGCAGCAGCCAGGAGACATGCCCCTGTCCTTGCTCTTAGTACTCAGCATATGCCTGGGGGGCTGTGAGACCAGAGAGGAGGAGATGCAGGGAGCGGGGGGGGGGGTGTCACGTCCAACTCTAACGGTCTGTGATTGTCATGTTTCATCCCTCTTCTGTTCTCCAGTGGCAGGACCTCCACCTGAAGGAGAATGTCCCACCTTCTCTTTTGCTCCTGTCCCGGACCTTCTACCTAATAGACGTGAAGCCGAAGCCGATTGAGATACCACTCAGTGGGGAGGTGAGTCCTGGCTCTGTGGGAACCCAGACCTCACGACTGGGGTTGCTCCGCAAACCCGTTTCCTCTTCTAGTCAGAGTAGGCCTCTTTTTTTGGCTTATCTTTTGGAATTTGGCCCCACTGGCTTTAAGATCTTTTAAAAATTCCTTTAAAAAATGAAAATCACTCAAACAACCTCTAGCTTTAGAGCTGTTTGCTGTGTTTAGGAGTTTTATTTGATTTCTTATTAGGAGTCTGGCTTTATTCTTTCTAAGTATCTAGTCTTCTTAGAGGTTTTTTTTTCTCCTCCTCACCATTCTTTCTCCTTTGAGACTGAATGGCTCCTGTTCTTTCCTGTCTGTCTCATTTGCCCAGATTCCTATTAATTTTTAAGTGGTGAATGGCCAATCTAGAAAATAAATTCCTTTGTCTCCTTTCAGCCCATTTCCTTAATCATTTGTGATCGCCTTTAACTAGTAGCTGTTGTTCTCCTGGTGTTCTGAAGAGCTGGCCCAATCACCAGAGCATCTTGCTCTGGGTCCATCAGAAGGGGCCTCTCACTTCCCTGCTTTGTGGCTTCACATCTGACTCGGAAGCTGCATGTGTGAGAAAGGAGGGCCCACGAGAGAAGAGGCTGCACTCGCGGCCGAGTGGATGGACCTAAGCACTCTGGAATGAGGACCAATCATTTGGAATCTTGGTTATGCTATCGACTCCTCGGGCAAGCTGAGGAAAACATGAAGTCCAACATGAAAAATGTACTTCAGGAAACACCATCTTGCTTTCCTTTTCCAAATTTTCAGAAACCGATCTGGATTTGGGCTTTGTCCAGAAGCATTCTAGGGAGACTTAGGAGATAAAGTCTGGAGCGTAGAGCATGTTCTACCAGGCTCCTGGGTTCTTACTCTTTCTTTGAGAGAGACCAGTTGTTTGTCATTCTTAGACTGCTCTCAGTAGCAAGGAAGTCTTAGAGTAGCGAAATGTCTCAGAGCTAAATTTTAGTTTCAGAATGACTCTGCTACTGCTAAGTTGCGTCAGTTGTGTCCGACTCTGTGCGACCCCAGAGACGGCAGCCCACCAGGCTCCCCCGTCCCTGGGATTCTCCAGGCAAGAACACTGGAGTGGGTTGCCATTTCCTTCTCCAATGCAGGAAAGTGAAGTCGCTCAGTCATGTCTGACGGTTAGTGATCCCATGGACTGCAGCCTACCAGGGTCCTCCATCTAGAGGGTTATAAACTCTTGATCCAGATGTTGCTTTCTGGAATAGTTAAGAAATACCTGGAAATTGGACTTCCTTGGTGGTCCAGTGGTTAAGGCTCCAGCCTTCAATGCAGGGGCCTGTGTTCTATCTCTGGTCAGGGAATGAAGATCCCACATGCCTCACAGCGCCGCCCCCCCCCCCCCAAAAAAAAAAGTAAAAAAGAAGTACTATTAAGAAAAACTACCTGGGAATTAAGGACAAAAAGACAGGCTCCTAGGCATTTTATTGTTGTTGTTGTTGTTTTTAATACATGCTTTTAAACTTCTGTTCTTCATATGTACAAAATGAAAACAAGCAGCATGGTAGATTCAGTAGAGAACTGAGACATGAAACTGAATATACTATAGTTTTGGATATATGTAGCCCTCTTCCCTCCAAAGTACATGAAGAAATTACTTCCAAAGAGCAGAGATTTACTTTTCAAATGTAATTAATGTAATTGTTGAAGACAGGTTAGCTAGCTCTTTTAAAATACCACTCCCTCCCTCCCTCCCTCCCTCCCTCTTCAGGTATTGCAGGAGCTTCTATTAAGTAACACCTTTCATTTGAATAAATCATTTATTACTAGCCACCAAAAATGACACCAAAGATGTCAGTTTTAACTTAAGTTATATCAATGCTGGCAGAAACTGATGCCTAAGTGAGAAATGGCAACTTTTGTGTTTGTTTGTTTGTTTTGGGAGTGAGGACAGGATCAGAATGGCAAATAAGTAGCTTGTTAATAACAAAGGATTTTAAATATCAGAATCTGATTAGACTGCAACTTTTGTATCTAGAGTGCTCAAAAGTTAAAAGGTAATACTAAGTTGCTATTTCAGGGACATATACTGCCTATTTCATCCAGAAAGGAAGTCAGGAAAGCAAATTGTGCAGAAAAGTACTAAAGTAGAAGTGCTTCTGAGTTTCAGGAGGAGCAGACAGCTTAATTTATATAAAATCTCTCTCTCCCTAGGCTCCAAAGACAGATATTCCCCTGGGATCACCCACTCCCCCTGAATCTAAAGAGAACACGGCCGGTTTAGCACCTCAACTGAAGGAAACTAAGGTGAGACACTTTTGATTACATGAAAATAACAAGAAGTTAATTTCATTGGTCCTTTAATAAGGACTTATTTTGGGGTACTGCTTGATCTGAGAAAGTTCGGCATCTGGCTGTATGCATTTAGGTTCCAGATTTTGCCTGTTGAGTCCCGTGGCAGACATTCAGAAGTTGTTTCCAGGATCTGGTAGTCACGGCAGTGTGACTGTAGCTCCAGTACACCTCGTGTCCTACGTCAGTAACCCGACTCTCAGCTCTGATGTTTAAGGATGAAGAATGGATACAGCTGCCGTCAGTTATGTCATCACCCACAACACCATCAAAGTCTATTTCATTACCTAAAGAATCCATCACTTCTGCTAAAGAAGATGTAAATTTCTATAAAAGGAAACTTTTCCTCAAGTTGCTTTTAGGGGCAGTGAGAATCTAGAATTATAATAGTTGCAAAACACCACACCCTCTCTCCGTGTCCTCCAAACAGGAAGCTGTAGGCTGAACTTCAGTCACCTTATAACCACTATATTTAAAAAAATTCAGTGATCTAAAAGCAAATACATATATCAACAAATGCAATCGTGGTTCAGAACTAAACATGTTAAGTCTAGAAGCTAATTACAATATAGGCAGATTCTTATTTTCTGTTGCGCCAGATGGAAATAGTTCCCATATGTTGTGTATTTCACACAGGCTTCAGATGTCAGGAAATACTAGCAGGAAAGCAATTTAAGAATCTTAGGAGAAGTGCATGTAAATGAGAAATTACTTATCTATCCACTTTTCCTGTTTGGGGGTGAGAGCAGAAAGCAGGAGGCAGTGAACAGTAGGGGGTCACAGGAGAGTTGAGCTGTGGAGTGGCTCTGCTGGCTCTCCAGGACCAAAGAGGGAGCCACTGAGCACCAGGATTGTTCAACCCAAGGCCTTGTCTGCATGTCTTCTTTCTCATTGTGACCAATCCCTAAAGTCCTTATGTTTTTGTACCCCAATACTCCAGGCAAAATCAGAAAAGACAACCCAGAACAGCAAGGCTAGTTCGAATGGAGCATAAGGACTCATGGAGGATGGAGCTTACTCTCTCTGGCTTGCTGCCCTCAGCAGTGGCATCTGTAAAGAACGTCCCTGAGATAGAAGATCAATCATTTAGTCCTCAGGGCAGTCTTTTGAGGCCTTGTAACCGTTCAGATGACGTCAGTGGCAAGACCAAGTTCGGATCATTTGGAAAACTATTTAATTGCAAAGTCCATGTTCTCTGTAGCATTAGATCATCCCACTGGACTTTGTGTAAGGCCCATCTGCCATATTGTTTTTTAGCAACTTCACGTCCTTTTAAGAGAGGAAACTTTTTTGCGCAATGGAATCAGCCTGATGCCTTAAGATACCTCTTGTCTCCTCTAGCTCGGTAAGCCGGGTAGGAACTAGGGAAATTTCAAAGCCAGTCATCACGAGCATTGCACAGGCACTCTCACACTCTCACTGCCTGTACAACTTTTTCAGACTGAGCACACACACACACACCAGTAGGAATAGTGCCCTGGAAACAAAGTACCTTTGGAGATGGGATGGATGTAAAGTCCTTGGTTAGGTCTTCCCAGATCTAAAGAAGAAAAAGCTTCTTAGGGAAGAAGATGGGGAGTTCAATAGACTGGCAATCAGAGACTTGGCAGCCCCCCTCGGGCCTGCAGAGGCTGCAAGGATCTGGGAGGCCGCCACTCCTCCGGCACATATGGCTTCCATTAGCCTCCATCTTGCTAGGAAACATAATTAAGGGCTTAAGACCGAACCATTTGTTTGTGCTGGGTGTGTGTGTTTTTCTGGTCTGTTTGTCTTTCACAAACAAGACTATCTGTTAGTCACAGGTTGTTAAGAGTCTGATACAATCCCAATACTACCCAGGAACAGATATTATGTTCAGATATTTATGTTGGTTATCTTCAGTGTTGTCCACACTGAAAAACCTTAATAATAAATCGATCACCATGCCGCTGACCACCAGCCTTCTTCCTTTGGGGAGTACTTAGAAAGGAAGAGGTGTTTCAGCTGCAGAAATTAGATTTCTGTACTTGCTGTGGAATTGAAGGCAGTTAGATGGGCATCCATGGAACCAAGGAAAACTCAAATCAACCTGTCTGGGGTAATCTAAAAGAGGAATGTTATCGGCACTTGACAGCAAGGAAATGCACTTTAAAACCTTCCCTAAACCTCCCCTCCGCCAAGGGACAAGCCTCACCATGTCCTGTCCTGCTGAGGAACTCTCTGCCATTGGCCTTGGAAGGTGATTCACAGTAAATTTTCCCATTTTTAAAATGATGAGTGTTTATTTTAATTAGTTCATATTTCAAGAGTTTGCATGTGAGAAAGGGATTAGCTTTTTCATTTATGCAACCCTGTTGCAGCTGGGTGCCTCGTGGGTGCTGTGGGGTTGCTCTACAACTCTGTCTTTCCCTGTGAACAGAGTGGGAAAGGGGCCCTTGGCCACCTCAGACCTCAACTGGACTTCACTCATGTTTGCGTCATAAATAGGCATCTGAGACCCTCAATACACCTCTCTTTCCCTTCTTCTGATAGTGCCTCAGAGAGCTCACTTCACTGGTGAGTACTGCTGAGACTGAGCTAGTGGTGTTCTGGTAAATGATTAACACCCGGTCTGGCGGTTAGAACTCTGTGCTTCCACTCCAGGGAGCTTGGGTTCGATCCCTGGTTGGGATCTAAGATCCCACATGCTGTGTGGCGTGGTTTCAAAAAAAAAATTAATAGCCAACTCTGGGGCATGGTTGGGAGGGAGCCCTGACTTGAAGCATTGCAAAGCAGTGATGTAAATACTCCCACACGGCTGATCTTCAAGCTATCAATAGGTCACTGAACAACAGTTGGGGAGAGATGGATATGGTCAGCTTGAAACACCCCACTTAACTGACCCCCGACCTCTGGGAGGAACAAGAGACACTTAAACTTCTAGTTGGTGCAGGCTGCAAACGTTATTGGAGAAGACAATGGCAACCCACTCTAGTGCTCTTGCCTGGAAAACCCCTTAGGCCGAGGAGCCTCGTAGGCTGCAGTCCATGGGGTCGGGAAGAGTCGGACATGACTGAGCGACTTCATTTTCACACATTGGAGAAGGCAATGGCAACTCACTCCAGTGTTCTTGCCTGGAGAATCCCAGGGATGGGGGAGCCTGGTGGGCTGCCGTCTCTGGGGTCGCATAGAGTTGGACACGACTGAAGCGACTTAGCAGCAGCAGCAGCAAACATTATTTCCATGTGCCAGGACAGACGTCTAGGAGGCAGTGTAGCGTAAATGGCCCTAAATACTGTTAAGTGGCAACTTAGAACTTGCCCCAGTGCTTGGGTCCCTGCCCACCTGCCTCCCAACAGCTGAGTGGAAGCCTGTCTCCTTGCCCTGCTCTCTGCTCTTCCCCACAAATGCATCTACTGTGGCTGCACCAGCTGCTAATAATCTCACCGAGTATAATTTTAGGCATTTTCTAAAGCCCAACCCCGGTGGTGATGTCAGACTTGGCCCATCTCACACCCTAGAATTCTGCAACAGAAAGGTGTTGGTGGCTTGGCACGTACGGACCTGCACCTGTGCCGTGACTAATTGTGTTTCAGTCATTACAGGTCACAACGGTGATATCGAATAAATGCTCTATAGTGTTAAAACCTAAAGATCTCCTTGTCACCACCAGTGCACACCGGTAGGTAGGGTCAGACTAACGGAACTTTAACGCTGATCAACACCTTCCTTTTGCCCAGGGTTCTGGCCCGCTGGCTCCCCCCAGTGGCGGCTGTGAGAAACACAGCGACTTCACTGTCAGAGATAAATTTCCTTCAGCCGTGGTTCAATCTTACTTACCTGAGATCAATACAGTACATTAGCGGTGCCGGGGGACCGGTGACCCCTGGCCTGTGGCAATTAGAAAAGGCGGGAAGGTGGTATCGATCGATGCTCCGGCCCTCATCTTTTAACCCTCAGGAAACCAGACAGACTCAGTGCCTTGACAGCATGACATCTTCATTAGATAAACTGGATCTCTTTCCTCAAGAGACCCAATCCGGTCATCTAAGTAAAATGGCCATTTCATTTTCTCTTAGGTCAATTTCACTATCTTTAATTTGACAGCTCAGTCTCTCGGGAAATTCATGGGTGATTAGAGTAGTTACAGCAACAGTGAGTTGTGTCCCACCACCTCTACTGAAGGCACGTAAAGCCCTTTGTGAAAGAGCGACCACGCATTCACATGACCGTGGGCCCAAACTATCATCAGTATTTTACAATGAAAGGCACCACTACAAGGTGTCCCACAAATGGTTTTAAAAGCTAAAATTCATTTCCTGATTCTGTTCTTCACCAATGTATGCCTTCCTCAAACGTGAACACAAATCAGAATATGTTGACAGTTGCATATTCACAGAGCTACCCAGCAGAAGACAGAACTTTATAATGAGCCAACACTAAAAGGGGCCAAGAAACAGCTCAGAAAGGAAACTTCAGGAGCAACCCGATTCTTCCCAAACGAAACTGGACTTGCTTTTATACTCAGAAGGGATTTAGCGAAGAGCAAGCTTTGGGGGCAGAGGAAGAACTAACAGCCTGAGCCCTAAGGTTCCAAGGAGCCGGCACCTACTTGGTGGGGGCAGAGGAAGAAAACTCCCCAGCAGCCAAAATGCACCTTCACGGAATGTCTTCCTTTTCCTGAGGGCTGGGGTGGAGTTCCTACAGGAAGAACTGGAGGAGGCCAAGTGCTAGCCCCAGCACATGCGGTCTGATCACTCGAATTCAGAATGGTGTTGGGGGGTGGGTAGGCATGATGGACACAGAATAGCCTGGGAGACAAGAAACCTGAAGCCAGAGCCCTGGGTGTAAAGCTGGTCTTAGGTGACGGGTCCTCCCTGACAAAGCAGCACAGGCAGAACCATACCCACACAGAGGAGGAGCCACTATCTAGGTCTAAGTGCCTGCCGCCCAGGGTCAAATTATCCGTGGCCTGCCTCTCCATCACTTCAGCCCCACTCCTGGCTCTTCCCAGCTGGGCCCTCAGCTCCCTGTCTGACTCTCAGACCCCACAGGCTCCACGTTCCCCACAAGGAAACGTGTGGTGGAGGGGCGGTGGGGCCTGGCCCTGGGCCCAGTGCCCCCCTACCTGCCCACCACACAGCTGCCTGCCTTCTTTCCCTGCCTTTCCCAAAGCCCGGCAGAGGAAGGAGGGCTGTCCAGTGGCCTCGGAGCAGGACCCATGGGGAAGAGATCTTGGGACAGACAGCCCCAGAGCCCGTCAGCCTCGCTCCTTCACAGCCGACCTCCTCTCCCGTGTCACACAGCCCGTATAAAAATGAAGCAGCAGCAATTTTTATTGAGGGACCTAAACTGAAAATAGGTTTAGAACATAATTTAAAAAAATAAAACAGCAAAAGTAGCAAAAAATATATGACCTTTTTAAAAACATTTTCTTTTTTTTTCTTTTTTCTTTGTTTTTAATATATAGCAACTGATGCCTCCCAACCACCAGGAGCATCTTACCCAATGGGTAAATCTCTGGTAACGACCCTTTTAAAAAGACATGTAAATATATACTCAGATTTATACACTTTGTGTTTTCTTCGTAGCTATGTACAGAGCCCCTGCTTCGGGGCTGGGCCCCAGGGCCACGCCGCCGGCTCCCGGCCTCTGCGTCCCCACCCTCGGGTACCAGGTATTTGGTCAGCAAAGCAAATTAGTTTCGGAATCAATAAACCACTGGCACTATCCGTCTGGAACAGAGGTCGCCTGCGGAGGCCCGGGCGCTGACCACCCCTACACCCAACTCCCGCTCTGGCCCGAGGATCTGCCACAGAACACGGGCCATGGGCTGCGCAGAGTAGGCAAAACCAATGCAGGAAAGCTCAGTCGGCTCTCGCTCGAGGGCGGCTCAGCCCTCACTGCCCAACCCTCCAGGCGGCAGGGAGGGGGTCTTGGTCCAGCGTTGGGCAGGCCACGTAGTAGCCGTCAGCAAGGACCGGCTTCCCTGCTCCTCTGTCAGGCTGGGAGGAGGAGAGGAGGGGAGCTCGGGGGTGCGGGCCTCAGGGAGGCCGGCCAGCAGAGCGCAGGGGAGGCAGCGAGTCCAGCGGGAGGAGGGGCAAGGCGTTGAGGATGGAGTCCGGGAAGGGGTGCGGGGTGTGGGGGCCAGTCAGCGCCGTTTGAGTCCGCCGTTGGCCAGCTGGGCCGGGTGTCGGGGCAGGCAGGGTTCCTCGGGCAAGGGCTCGTGAGAAAAGACGGAATCCTCCCCGGAGGAGCAGGTGGAGCTGCGGGTGTCGGGGAAGCTGGGGGAGTATTGGTCCAGGGGCATTGACAGGTCCAGGTACTCCTGAGGGCGGAGACAAAAAGATGGAGGACCCGCACTCTCCTTCCCGCGGCGGCAGGATTCATTCCGCGAGAACTCGGAATGAACCCCGCGAGAACTAGGGATAAATCCCGGGAGAACTTGGAATGAATCCCGCGAGAATTCGGGCCGGCGGGCACACAGGGTCTGGGAAGGGCAGACTCACCTGGTTGGAGGTCAAGGCCACGATGCGGTCCAGGTCTTCCACCAGCTGCTTGAAGGTGGGTCTCTGAGAGGGGACCGCGTGCCAGCAATCTCTCATCATCATGTAGCTGGGGCAGGATGGCGAGGTCGGGGTGGGGGGGAGAGGACAGACAGGCTCAGGGCGGACGGGCCGCGGGCGGCTGGCTGCGCGCCTCCTACTCCTCCCTCTATGCCCTGAGCCCAGTTCGCCCCCAGAGCCCAGCCCAGGACCCCAGGCATCTCTTCTCAGGCTTACAGCTCGTTGGTGCAGTTACTGGGCTTGTCCATACGATGACCCTCCTTCAGCAGCTTGAAAAGCTCCTCCACGGGGACCCCAGGGTATGGGGAGCCGCCCAGAGTGAAGATTTCCCAGAGGAGCACCCCAAAAGACCACCTGTGGATGAGCGTTGTGGGCGCAGAGCTAGGGCCCCCCACTGACCTCACCACCTCTCCCCCCAAGTCCACGGCCCCAGGGGACCATGGAGGGTCAACCTCTGGGAACAAAGTGAAGGGGCAACGTTTAGTTCATTTTCCGAGACAGGACGGGGAGCTGTACCACCCTGGAAGCTCTCCCCAGCAACTGCTTATCTCAGACTCACACGTCGCTCTGGTGGGTGTAGATCCGGTCAAACAAGGCCTCCGGTGCCATCCATTTGACGGGCAGTCGGCCCTGCAAGCAGCACGGGGACACTGGGGTGGCCCGGGGCAGGCAGGGGCGGACGTAGGGCTGGACCCAGCTCACCCGTCCACCCAGCCTGTCGGGGTGGGGGTAGCCCAGCGGCTCGGAGTCCTGGGGCAGAGGACGGGCAGCGCCCGCACTTACGTTGGTTGTCTTTTTATAGTAGTCGATGTGGTGGATGTCTCGAGCAAGACCGAAGTCCGCGATCTTCATCACGTTGTCCTCCGTCACTAGGACGTTCCTGGCGGCCAGGTCCCGGTGGATGCACTGTGGGGCCCGGAGGACAAGAGGAATTGGGGGGGTGGGGGTGGAGGTGGGGCGCAAGGGAGGGTCAGCAGCCGCCTGTGGGCCCACTTCCCTCACCAGCCCTTGCCTTCCCCACCCATCGGCCCCCTGAACCATCCAGTTTCCTGCTACAGGGTCCCTCTCCTGTAGGTCAAAGCCAGACATCCAAACACCCCCAGCTCTGGGCCGCCCAATCACTTCAGCAAACCCTCCAGATATGTTTCCCTCCCGGTGCTTGGCTTTCAACATGCAGGCAGTGAGCTGAACCCCTCTCTGTCCAGTGTGCATATGAGCTCTCATGGGGATGCCCTGTTTCCCCGGCCAAGCACATCCATACAGGGCTGGGCTCAAACAAAGCAGCATTTACCCAGCACCCAAAGCTGCACCTAACTGTCACACAGGACCTCATCTCCTCCCTGTAACCAGTTACAGCTGAGGCATCATCATTCTAACTTCACACTGGTCCAGCCCAATCCCAAGGCCTCAAGGCCATGTAGCTCTCCTGGCTCTGATGTCCCCGCCACCCCCCGGGATCCCACGCTACCCAGGGGAGCCGTCAGAAGCCACACCTTCTTGGAGGCAAGATACTCCATGCCTCGGGCCACCTGGTAGGCGCAGGACACCAGGTCCTTGGAGGAGAGCTGCTCCTCGGGGTGGTGGCTGGGGTTGTAGCAGTACTCCAGCCCTGGCGGCCTCCGGGCCTGCAGGTACTCTCGGAGATTGCCCTTGGAGGCGTACTCCACGATGACATACAAGGGACCTGGGGACACGGGCACGGAGAGGCCGTCAGGGCCGCTGGGCAGGTGCACGTGCTGAGCCTCACCCGGAGGAACCCCAAGGCACATCGCGAGCCTGTTCCCCAGGCCTCACCTCCCCTTTGAGGGGAGCTCCAGAAATTCATCTCACTCCCCACAGAAAGCAAGGGCAGTCATTCTTCTCAGCCTAGTCCAGGACATTCCCAAGCAAAGCTGGGGCCAGAGCCCTGACCTCAACCGGAGCAAGTCACCTTTTCTGGCCACATGGTGTGCGTGGATCCAGGTGCCTGGACTCTCAGATGAACCCCCGTGGGCATTGGGACGGACCCCGAGAAACACATTCTGACTATGGAAACCGGCCTCTCCCCCC
Source organism: Bos indicus (assembly GCF_029378745.1). NCBI lineage: Eukaryota > Metazoa > Chordata > Mammalia > Artiodactyla > Bovidae > Bos > Bos indicus. The sequence goes on from NC_091786.1 coordinate 33,626,175, forward strand.
AACCCACTTCCCTCGTGGCTGAGAAATGCCCGATCCCTGACGCCCCAGCTAGACATCTTCTCCCTGACAGACAGATGGCAGCAGCCTGAGTGCCTGCCTGAGCCCCTCCCCGTAATGGGTGGAAGCCCGCAGGCAAGGCGCCCACCATCCTGTGTACAGGCCCCCAGCAGGTTGATGATGTTCTTGTGTTTTCCAATCATCTTCATCATCTCCATCTCGGAGATCAGGTCCGACAGGTCTTTCTCTGTTGCATCCGCTGCATGGACAAAGCAGAGGGGACGGAGAAGCATTTGCGTTGGAAGGAAGGCCGACAGGACAAAAACTAAGGAAGGGGGATGAGGTGAACACCGAGGGGTCCCTTTCCTCTGGGACTTGCTTCTCTCTTTACGTGCCCGCCCCCCGCTCCTTGCTTTTTTTTTTGGCGGCACCACAGGGCACGTGGGATTTCCTCTGCAGAGCAAGTGCAGAGACTTAACTGCTTGGCTGCCAGGAAGTCCCTCCCCTCTCCTTTTCACATCGAAATTTATCTCCCCTTCCCTCTTATGAGAGCTGCCGGTGTTGCCAAAAAAAAGGATCTGGGGTCACCACCTGATGATGGACGCCAAGGAACAAAGTGAGGTCATGGTGAGATGGCGGGGTGTGCAAAGCCTCCCAACTCCAGGACAACCTCAGCAGGCTGTGGAGCAGGTGCAGGTAATAGCCTGAGGCCCAGAGTTTGCTTGGAAAGGGAAGGGGTCGTTTTTGCAGGGACACAGGCACCACATACACTTTAGCATCTTCACGGCCACTTTGGTCACACGGTTGGGTTTGTCCTTGTCCAGCCCGATGGCCTCCGCCAACACCACCTGCCCAAAGCAGCCCTCTCCCAGGGGCTTGCCTAAAACCAGTCTTCGGGGAAACAAAGGGTGGGATAAGCTGGGGTGGTAATGTCCAAACCTAACAGGAACCCCCACTCCCCCTCCGCCTCCAGTTCCCTTGACTTAAGAGCAGATGGTGGCAGTCACTTCTGGATGCTCCCCTGAAGGTCTGAGCCCACACCACTGCCCCCGTTAGAATAATGAGCCTGGGTGGGGGGTGGGGGTTACCTGTCCCGAGGCAGCTCCCAGCGAGGGTCTTCGGGAAGCTCATATTCAGAGACCCCGGCCAGCATAGGGGTGCCGCTGGAGGAGAGACGCGAGGGCCGAACTAGCAGGACCCCGGAGTTCATGGACGCGCTGGAGTCAGCCGACACCTGCAGGGAGGCGTGGGGTCACCCTTCCAGCAGGGACAGGGGAGCAGCGGCAGGTCCCTCCCCTCCCCGCTCAGTACTTATTGCTAAAGTTAGAGGTGTGGACCTGGCATCTGGTGCTCCCTCCCCAGCACAGGCAGAAAGGCCACAGGAGGTCGGAAGACCGAGGTTCTAACACTGATGTTTGCCACCAACTCCTTTCTGGGTTTTGGATTACTCGCCTTTCACATGAGCATGACAGCCTGACATTCTGTAACTTATCACTGCAAGAGCAACTCTCTTCCTGTCCTCACCCTTATGTGAAAACCCTGCTGTGGATGAGGGGTTCCTGACTCCTGAAGCCCCTTCCAGAATTAGCACGGTTCGGAGCGAAGCCTGCCTCCTTTTCTCCTTTCACGCACCTTCACCCTCTGTTCATCTCCTGGGATGGGGGGAGGTGGATGCACAGGAGCGAGAGGGCATCTTGGGACCCAGCTCAGCTCCTCTCCTCTGCACGTTTGCACCCCTAATGGGCCCTCAGGGGAAGCTCAGATTCATAATATCAACTAGGCATTCAGCCCAGTGAGGACCATCTCCCAGTCCCCAGGCTGGCTGAGCAGGGCACCGTGGTTGAGATAAGATGGGCTCACAGGATTCATTGGCCAGAAGAAATTGGAGCCTGATCCCAAGCACTTAGGACACTCCCCTGCTGCCACCCGGAAGCCGGACACCAAAGTCTGAAGCAGGGACCCTGCAGCGGGTACCGCAGACCCCCCTGGGGCGCAGGGAGGATGCACAGGGCGAGGCAGAGTGTGCGAACCCCCCGTCTACTTTCTGTTACCTGTCTGCGCAGAGGGATGCTCTTGGCCAGCTTGTGCACGGCCATCTGGCTGTGGAAGTCACTCTTCTTTGTGCCGCTCTTCATCTTGTAGATGATGACAGACCCCACCATGCAGGAGATGAGGAAGGCCCCCGTGCAATAGATGATGATCTCCAGGTACAGCGGCGAGGTCATCACCGCCGGTCTCTCTTCCAGGGCTGGGTCAGCGTGAACAGAACATTAGTGGGCTCAGGGCAGGGCTGGTCCACTAGGGTCCCGGCTCCCTAAGAAACTCAACATCCATCTCCTAAACTCTGGGAATCTTTGGGGCAGAGACGAACCGAGCTAGGTCCTAGCTGGGATTGGGGTCCTGACACTGAGCACACAGCAGACATCCTGGGATCTGTGAGGTTCCCTGATCCTGATTTGAATCCCCAGAGGGATGGACTGTATCTTGCTAGCCGATGCCCATGCCCACGAACTCAGGAGCCCTCCTGGCTCAGGGACTGCTGGACTGGATGGGTACTTGGTGCCCTGCAAGAGACAGCTGAGCACTCACTTGGGCTAGATGCCTCTTTCAGTGTTCCCATGGACACACGGCCCTTCTCCACAGTGCCCGAGCACTGCGTCAACACTATCACGGGACGGCAAACCATCCATTGGCCTTTCATTACTGATGGCCCAGGGGTACCCTGAGGGCCCAGGTGGCACCTCATCCATGTCTGCAGGCCACAGCGCCTGGCATCCGGTGGCACTCATAACACAAAGAAAATGATGCAGGGAGGAAACAAGAAAACCAGCGTATGTCCCGACTTCATTGCTCAGCTTTGCCTATGTCATCTCTATCAGGTCAGATGTGAAAATGTCTACACCTAGCCAAACTGGAGACAGAACTTCGCTTGCAAATGTCGTCTGGATTATTAAAGATAAATATGGAAACATCTCTTAAGACTTCCACTCACAGGTCTAACTCCTCACACTGAGCAAAGTCAGGGAGAGGGTTTTATTCGTTTCTCCATTCAGACTCTCCCGCCTCCCACCCTCACTGAAGCCCAGACAACTCAAGCCTCTCCCTCTCGCACGGAGGTGGGGAGGGTCCCATCCAGCAGGACATCCCTTCCCCCACCCCTCCCCTATTAAAGACCCCCGCCAGCCGCAGGGGCCAGCAACCCCGAGGACCTCCCCCAGGAGGCCCCAGGCATGACCCCAAACTAGCCCAAAGAAAACTCTCCGAGGTGCGACAAGGGACGGCAGAACTGATAACAGGGAGAAGTGTTTCTGTTTTTCTCTTTCCCCAGCGTGGAGAAACAGAGACCATCCACCGGGAGGCACAACACAGGACAAAGACAGTGATGAGAAAAAAAACAGAAAACGCTTCTGTGCCTCCAGTGGGGGTGCACGTTATCAGAGGAGGAGAGGGAGGGACAAAGAAAGAGACCAGAGTCCGCAGGATGAGTAGTACCACGCCCGGCTCCAGCCCCAACGCCACCAGCCTACCACCCTGCCCAGGCTGCAGGCTCCTGCCTTCCTGGCCCGACCTCCACGGCCCCCTCTGGAGAGGAGCTGTGTTGGGAGCCAAAGGATAAATGGGCACCATTGAGCCCCCTGTGCTGCCTGGGAAAGGACTCGCTCAAAGCAGCTCAAGTCCACTGTCTGGGTCTGGAGGAACCTTGCCCACCGAGATCAGCAAGGGGGAGGGTGGAGGGCACTGATGCTTCCGAGCGGCAAGCCCCTCACTTCAGAGCACCTATATTCAGTTACAGGGGGAGCCTCTCGGAGACTTTGGGGGGCTGGCGATAAAGGAAGACTACTGGACCCGAGGAGGGAAGGAGCCTGCCCTGGAGGAGAGCCCGGCTGCAGGTTAGATCCAGACCCCACGCATGCATCGCTCTGGCCCGGGGGAGAGACGGAGGCAGGCCCACAAGTGAGAGCAATCTGAGATCCTGCACCAGGAGGAAGGCTCTGGGGGTGAGCCAAGAAGGTTCGACCCAGGAGGCCAAATGACAGGTTGGATGACTTGCCGGAGCCGCCTGCTGCGTATGGAGCCCGGCTCTGTGTCTCCCCCAACCCTGCGATGCATGCTCCCCCCGTGCCCCTGGTGAGGGCAGGACATCGAGAGGAGGAGGACAGTGTATACCTTCCAGAACGGTCAGCCATGCAGAGTGATGGGAGAGTCCGATAGAGTTACCCGCCAAGCATGTATACTCCCCCGCGTCCTCAAAGGAGACATTCCTTAAGTGCAGCACCTCCATCTCTTTGTCGGTGGTGTTAACTCCGGCCGTCTAGAAGAGACAACGGAAGCCACATGGACAAGCCCGGGACCGGAGACCTCTCAGAGAGGGAGGGAGGAGGAAAGGGGGAAGAAAAAAATAACCAGAGGAAGAAAGGTTCCCCAGCATCTCCTTTGCAACAATGGACAGACAAAAATCACCAGGCAGCGAGAGACCTGTTAGAGGAAGAGGGTGAGAGCCTGAGGAGGAACTCGGCAGACCTGACGGCACGACGCGGATGGCTGGTTACACCCGTCACCAGGCGCGGCAGCCCCGGCCCAGCCCAGCATGCGGTGCGAGCGCATGGAGAAATGGGCCGGCGCGAGGGCTGTTTGGTTTCCGGAGGGGGCACACAGGAGGGACGGAGGGGGCTGCAAGCCTCACACACACACTCACACCCACACTCACCCCCCCCCGCACACACCCACACAAATACCCACACACATACCCCCATCCCACACACTCACAGCCCCCCCTACACCCTCACACACACCCCCCACAGCCACACACACATACACTCAGCCCTCACACACACACACTCACACACATACCCCCTCACATACCACACATACTCACACAGCCCCCACACACACCCACACCCACTCCCCCACACTCACACCCACACAAATACCCCCCCACCCCACACATAACACACACCCCACACACACACACTCACCCCACATATACTCTCACCCTCCCATACTCACACCCACACAAACACCCTCTCACACACATACCCCCCCACATCCCACACACACACACACTCAGCCCTCCCCACACTCACCTTCACACTTACACCCACATCCCACACACACACCCCCACACCTTCCCCCCCCACACCCCGCTCACATCCACATCCCCCACACGCACACTCACATCACTACAGATGCTGGTCCTCTCTCCTCGCCATCACTCGGACCCTCAGTCTCCAGGATCACCCAGGACGCACCCGACACGCAGCCAAGAACACACACAAGGCACAGAGGGGTGACGCCAACACAGAGCCGAACCAATCCAGCCCCAGGCCGGGTATTTTTCCATGGCTCCGGGCACTAGAAACAGCAGGCTAACAGGGAGAGTGGGTCGCTGGCCTCCCCACAGCTGCCCTGGCAGCTCAGGGCCTCCATCAAACCCCAGCACAGGGGCCCCTCCAGCTCCCCGTTACCTTTTGCCACAGGTCTGGTGACTGTGAGCCACGCAGACTGGTTAGCTTCACCAATATAATTGGAAACCTTACACACATACTCCCCGCTCTGGGCCTCTGTCACATTGAACAGGGTCAGGACCTCCGCATCCGAGCTATTTATCCCCGAATGCTGGAACAGACCAACGACACGCCGTCAGTTGGGCCAACACGGAGATGTGGCCGTATTTGCTCCCGTGTGGTGTTAAGGTGGGCCCAGGAGCTAAGGCAAGAGGCTGAGGTAACACTTGTCCTCTTTCCCTTGTTAGCAGGACAAAAAAGTGGACTTTAAAAATCCATGTGACTGAAAAACAAACTGAATGAAAAAATCATTGCCCCAAGCAAATGTTTCATTTGTGTTAAACCCCCTCCTCCAGGAAGAGGGCAGAGATTGCCAATGGAGACAGCAGCCAAGGTCCAAGGCCCAGGGCCCACTTCCTACACGGCAGTTGCAGGGCCCAAGGTGAGGAGCGTGGCGGCTGGCTGGGAAATCTTTGGAACAGCCAAGCCAGGGAGGAGGAGGTCTAAGGCTGGGACCAGGAGGGAAAGCAGGTTCCCAGCTTCTGGCTACTTCCTGTTGCAAGATCCACTGGAGAATTAGGCAATTAGCTTCCCTGGATTAATGGAGCATTCAGGGACATTCGAAGTCTGGGAGTGGGAGGAAAAAAAGAAGAAAGTGCCATTACTCCTGAAACCACTGAGGACTGACCCGTGGCCTTGGCTTTTCCAGCCCTACCTAAGCTAAACCGTGCCCACGTGCCAGAAAGGACGTGACTCCGGAAGCAGGGCAGAGACCGGGAGACGCTTGCTGGGAAGGCTGTGGTAGTGGGCGGTGGGAGAGCTGAGTGCCAATGCCTTCCCGGAGAAGCTGACCTGAAAGCCTGGGCACGGTCACCGTCCAAGCTCTTCAGAAGCCAGCAGTGCTCACCCCCAGCCCTCAGCGCCCCACGAGCCTTCACCTACGACCTGCCACTGGTCCTTCAGAAAGTGGCCAGGGCCCCACATAAGATGGAGGCTGGACTCAGCAGAAGGACCGGGGCCCGATTGCGGGGACTGAGCCGGACCCCAGCCACCTGGACCCCAGGAGATACAGGCCTCCTTCCCCGAACCTAGCCCACGGAGACCGGAGCCAGGATTACCTTCAAGATCTGGACATAAGGCAGGTTGTCCGGCCCAATCTTACTCCCGTTCACCTCAATGTGCTTCAGCCACTGGATGTGGGGCTGCGGGTCACTGTACACCTTGCACATGAACTCCACGTTGCTGCCCAGGGCCACCGTCTTGTTGGCTGGCAAGCCCGCCTGCAGGATGGGCCGGTGAGGGGACCGCTCTGGGAGGGCACGGGATGGGAGAGGGTCGTCAGGCCCTGCCATGGCTGCTCCTGGCTGGAATGCTGATAGAGCATCCCAAGGACCAGCACAGAGACACATTCCCGGACCTCAGCCCAGCCTACCTGCCCGCAACTAAACCCACAGTCACTCAGACTCTTGCTGTTCAAAGTGTGGTCTGGGTACTGCAGCGCCAGCTTCACCAGCCTGTTAGAAACACTGACCCTCAGGTCCTACCCCAGACCTCCTGGATCACAAGCTTGTATTTTTTTTTTTTTTGGCGCTGCACTGCATGGCTCGTAGGATCTTAGTTCCCCAACCAGGGACTGAACCGAGCCATGGCAGGGAAAGTACTGAGTCCTAACCACTGACCCTCCAGGGAATTCCCCAGAAGCTTCTTTGCATACCATATTCTTAAAGCCAAGGCAGAACACTGGCTGTGAAACTCTTTACCTTAAGGTTGCCAGAGAATGAGATTCAGAGCCTCTGGAAGACAGAGGCTGCACCACAGCACCAAGAGGCACGGCGTTCTTCCTAGAGTCTCGTGCAGTGCCTGGAGTCTGCGTGGACTGACCTCTCTGAGCCTCAGTGTGTTCCTCTGTACAACGGGAACAACAGCGCCTGCCTTGCAGGGTGCTAGAAGAATTGCCTGTGGTGTATTTACTGTACCCGGCAGACCACTCGCATCTGTGGAGTGGTAGCTACTATTAAGCTAGATTAACCACCACTATGCCAGTCACCTCCTGCAGGAGAGACTCAACAGCACCTTTCCCTTTACAATGAACCTGTGGTACCACTGATCCTCCCAACTCCACTGATGGATAAGAAAAGGGAGGTTTGAAAAAGGAAAGTGACGGAGCTAATAAACGCCACAGAATCCTGACTCCACCCCTAAGTGAACCTGGCTCCCAGGCTGTGTTCTCCGCATCCCTGCTCCTTCCACCAAACTCCTCCTTCTGTCGCCACCCTCTTACCCACAACATCAAGCTGGTAGGTATGGTTGATGCTGCCGTATTCGTTCTCCACGATGCAGGTGTAGTTGCCCTTATCCGAAGGCACCACGGAGTCCATAATGATGCTCCAGGTGGCATAACGGACCTGAGGGGAAACATGCCAAAGGGCCCCAATGCGGGTCTGGAGGGAAAGGTGGGCAGAAGCCACGCACCCTCCAGTCAGAGCACGCAGCCCGGCTGCACAGGGAGCTGGGGACCATCATCCCAGCCCACTCACATTCTGCAGGAAGGCATCAGGCAGAGGGGTGTGAGGACTCGGAAAGTCTGCCTGCCACGGCCAAGGCCATCTGCAATCTGGACAAATGTGCCTTCGGAGCCCTCCCAGATACACTGGGAACTTTCCTAGCCCTGCACCCCTGTCCACACTGCTCTTGTGCCAGAGCAGCGTCCTGCTAAGAGTCCAGCCGTGTCCACCCTTGATGTCTCGTTTCACAGTCCTCACAGGTGCCGCACTCCCGTTAGATGGACCCTGTTGGGCAGGACGCTGCCTCATAAGACCCAGAGCACAGGGTGCTGCACACAGCAACTGCTGGCTGAGTTACTTTATAAACAGTTTGTTTTTCTGATTTCCTCTGCTTCCCTTTTTTAACATCTATGTCATTTGGCTACTCTGGGTCTTGGTTGCGGCATGTGGGATCGCGTTCCCTGATCAGGGACACAGCCAGGCCCCCAGCTTTGGAAGCAAGGAGTCTTAGGCACTGGACAGCCAGGGAAGCCCCTCCTCTACTTTTCTTATGCAAGATTAATGAGAAAAGAGCAGCTAGGTGAGATGGGAGAGAAACAGGAATGGTGAGAATGATCACAGGGTTTAAAGGAGGATTAGATGAATACATTCTTCCTAGAATTATAAACGGGCAAAGGACTTGAACAATTTCCACAGCAAGAAATGGAAACCACTTAGTAACACATGAAAATTCTAAGTTTGTTCCTAAGCAAAATAGCCCACAGAGAACAATCTGATACTCTCACCTGTCAAATTTGTTGGCAAAAGTATAGCCAGTTTATCATTCTCATACTCTGCTATGGGAGGGCGAATTCATTGTCCCCTTTAAGAAAGTAACTGTTACCACAATAAAATAAAATGAAAAAAAAAATCACACCCCTACTCATTACATCATCTTCCATTAGAGCAAATGTCACAGTAAAATTTTATGTCTTCCCATTGGACTTTGAACTCTACTGCCTAATACATTTTCTGGAAAGACATGTATCCACAAAATGTTGGTGTAAAAAATGAATAAGTGAACAAATGAATAAAATTACCTAACTTTATTAGGGGGGAAAAAAAAAGGAATTGGGTAACATGCATCAAGAGCTTAAAAATGCTTATACTTTGCTCTAGTAACTTCCAGCAATCTGTCCCTAAAGAGGAGTATTTTAAAATACTGACATAGACTTTACAAAGATATTCACCATAACATTATTTACAGCAGTGCAAAACTGGAAAATAGTATCACAAAATAGTTCATTAAATTATGGGGCAATTAATACTGGGATATTATAAAGCCATGAAAAATTATCTTTCAAATACATGGCAAAAGACTCATAACCTTAACAACTGGCAAGAAATTAGATAGTCAATGTGACTGACCATGCAAAAATCAAATACGTAGAAAAAAAGACTAAAAAGATTTAAGTTTATTTTCTTTTTTAGTATTTGAAAATTTTCTAGAGTGTTATTTAAAACAATTAAAGGCATATAAGTAAGGATTTTCTAAGCAGCGTCTCCTGCCCGCCTTACTCCAGCTTTCATAAAAACCCAGATACCTTGTAGCCTCCGATCCTGTGGTCGGGCTTGAATTCTTTGCCGTTTTTCAGCCAGCGCAGTGTGGGGTTCGGGGTCCCACTGGAAGGGCATTTGAACTTCACTGTCTTGGCAGCTGGCACTGCGTGCAGTTTCTTTTCCATCTTTTCTGGTGACGTCCAGTACGGAGCCACGGCTGCCCAGGGAGAGCAGAGAGAGACAGGGCCTGGTCAGGCTCGGGGGAGGCCCCACCCACCTGCTCGCCACCTGTGAACAATGCCCACACCGGTCCGGACCCCAGAGGGGTGGTCCCCCAGGGTCCCCCATGTGGCCCGTCGTGACTCCCATGTGCCCTGCTACCCTTCCCTTCTCGAGTCGTTTGCCTAAGCTTTCCCTTTTCTGTTCCAACCCAATCCCCGGGCCCGGAGGCCAGAAAGGAAGGAAACAGTGTCTCACGCATACGGTTTGGTTTGGTGTTATCTGTTTCCTTCTCCTCCGAAGAGGAGTCATCGTCGTCATCATCGTCCTCCGACGAGGGGAGCGCATCTAGGGCAAGAAGGAGGGGGCGCTGAGGTCCCTCCCCCAGGAAAAGAGGCTGCAGCTCGCATCCAGTCCACAGCCACCCCGGGAACACGAGGGCCAGTCCAGTAACAGGCGACCGCAGCGACCGCTCCCCACCGAGCCTCCTGAGACCACGCCTCCCTCAGTGTCCGTCCCTCCGTGGGACAGACACGGTTTATGTAAGAACTGCACGCCCTGTGCCTGTCCCCCTCCTCCACCGACCCCAACACACTGCCCTTCCCTGCCCCGAAGCCTTTGCCCCATCACGGATAGGTGGGGTTCTCTTTAACCTAAGTCCACCCTGCACTCAGAGGCTCACGCCGCATCTCAGAACCAGCAGCCAGGGCACCCAAACCCTCCTTTGGAAACCCAGACAGATCAAGGCACTATGGCCAGAAGCCATTTCCGAAGCCCTGGGCTGAACTCTCTGGAGTTGCAACGTTTCTAGCACGTGTCCGCTGAGGTCGGGGAACTGCGCTTCTCAACCACAGTGGACAGGAACCCACGACACAGTGGGCAGCTGCCAACACCTGCCCCCAACAAGTATCCACTCCTTTGAGTGTGTGGTCACCCATCAGGGTTCGTGCCAGATCTTTCCCCAGTCCTTTCTAGTGTTTTGGGGGCATCTGGAGGGAAGTGAAGGAGGCATGTCCCTCTGCTGGGGAGAGGGCGTTCTAGAGGATGTTTGGCGGGCGGGGGAGAGGCCAGGCTCACAGCCTGAGATGCATAAGTGGTGTAAAGAGAATTCCAGCTCTACGCGGTTCAATCCTAAGGTTTTGTAAAAGTCACATCCTACAAGTGGCAAGTCCCCTGAGTCACAGAGCTCTAGGGTTCCCTGGCTGCCATAACACAGGTCTGGAAGTTAGAGAACACGTGTCTCCCATCAAGCCGTGACTACAGTGGTGCAACTGGGTCATCCACTATCCCAAAGGGACCTCACCACGAATCTGGGGGCGCTGATGACTAAGCCCAGCACCAAGTCCAAACGGCCAGGGAACAAGAGTTTGGAAGCTGCCTGAGCCCTGGGGCACCCCGATGACCTGGGCAGGCTGTGCTGGAGAAACCACTGTGTCTCACTGCCCCCCCGAGGGGTGTTAGCGAGCACCGCCGAGGTGGGTTCAGGCAGTCCTTCGCTCTCCAACCCGAGGCCAGCACCCCGAGTCACCCCCTGAGAGCTAAGCCGCGCAGCGGGCCGGAGCGATGTTAGTGGGTGGCAGCTTCTGCAGCAGAGGGGAGGGCGCGGATGACGGCAGAGGAAGAGGCCGGTCTTCCCCTGAGACCAGCAGAGAGGGAGGCGGGGAGTTGCGGGGGAGAGGCGGAGGGTGGACTTGGCTACCCACCTGAGACGTTGACGGAGAAGTAGGTGGTGTCACTGCCGGAGGGGCTGCTGGTCACGCAGGCGTAGAGGCCTGAGTCGGCGGGCACGGAGCCCCGAACCTCCACCTCCTCCCCGGTGATGCGCGTGCGGTTGCTGTCCGCCAGCTGCACCCCGTCCCGCAGCCAGTTGATGCTCTGAACATCGTCCCGCAGCCGACAGCGGAGCTGCAGCAGGTCACCGGGGTGGACCAGGAGGGACTCCACTTCCACAGGGGCTCCCCAGGGCTGGGCTGCAGCCGCCGCAGGGACCAGGAAGAGGGCAGAGGGAGCAAGGGGGCAGGAGGAATGGGGAAAGACAAAGGCATTATGCCGGCCGCACAGAGCTGCAGCATCCCCGGGGGGCGGGGTACGGAGCTGGGGTGGCGGGTCAGTCGGGGGGACGGCTGGCTCCCTGGGCACTCCCAATGCTTCCCATCCACCCTACTCCTCCAGAGGGCAAAGGAAGACAGGCGAAGTTAGGAAGCAGCTGCAGCAGCATTAAGCGGTTCAGAGTGGGTTTCCATCCATCTTTTGGTGGGGGGGGCAGCTCTGGCCCTCCCCAGGACCCCTGGGTGTCTAAGAGCACCCCCTCCCCATACACACAGCTCTTTACCAAGAGCGGCCGCTTCCCAGGGGAACACACTGTTCACTTTTGGGTGGGGCAGCCTCACCCCTCTCCCCAGGAACAAGCCTCCACTAAAATGCAGCAGCCCCCCATGTGGTGGGCAGCGTGTCATGGGTGGGGTTCTAGATTCAAGTGATCAGTACTGGGGGGTGCTTGGAGCCCCGCAAGGAGTCCGATGCACAGGGCGTATATGTGGGAGAGACGGCCCGAGGAGAGGTCAGCTCAGGGGAGCCTCAGGCTAACAGGTGTTGGGCCAGAGGATTCGGAGCTTTTGACTATATTAGGAACGGAGGCCGGCAGCTGCCACAAAACCCACACTTGCCCTGGCAGCAAAAGCTGCTCCACACAAAGCTCCTTTCTCCTCGTCCCACTGTAGGGCTCCCCCTCTCGAGCCCCCAACCTCCTCTCCGCTGCCCTCCCCTGACACACAGGCACACACACCCACTCCCCGGCACTGCTCCCCCACCCCACCCCAAGCCCGGGGGTCCACACACCCATCCCTCTCGACCAGCAACGCTGAACTCGCGCCAACAGGAAGGCCTGAGGCCGGACACAGGACAAGGCCAGCCTCGGGCGTATCCGTCTTCTCCCAAGCACACCCCGTCCACACTAACACAGAGAAACGCACCTCCCCATCCCTCTCGGCACTTGCACGTCTGCTCCTGGCATCTTCCGCCCTCTGCCCGGCCTCCACCAGAACAACACACCTGAAGTAGCTCACACCCACCACCTGCCTGGTTTCTACTGCCTTCTGCAGCCTTCTTTCTTTCTTACCCCCGTTTCGCCATCAGAGGCTTGCTGGCAGCCCCCCTGCAGGTCCCGGATTTGGGAGGCTCTGAAAGGCACCTGGCCCCGCCGCGCTGGCGTCTCTGCCTGGCTCTCCACCCACCCTCTGGTTCTCAGCCTGGCTGGAAACTGCCTCAAAGGCCTTTCTGACCCTAGTCTGGGTCAGGGGCCCTCCCCTCGCACTTGTCACCCTGGAGGAAAGGCCCCTTTCTCGATAAGGTTGCCAGAGTGGGAACATGTCACATTTACCTTCAAACCCCATTACCCAGGAGGGCCCTGGCCCACAAGAGCTACCAAGAAAGGCTTGCTGAATAATCTGACGATGATGCACTGTCTCTCCATTGTCTTCCCTTCCAAACTCCGCTTCTCCTTCACCACCTCATTTTAACCCACTCTTTCTGAAGTCCCCAACAGGTTTCTGCTAGAAACTTCACCGATGAAATGTGTCCTGGGCACCAGGGACTAACAGTAGCTTTTTGTGGGGGGAGGCCTCGGACGAGGCTCAGAGGCCACGGCTGCAGGCCGGGTGCCCCTTGACCCAAGGGCTCTGTCTTAAATCCTAGGTAAATACTGAGTCATCAAAAAGGAGGTGCTGGTTTAAAAGGGTTTGGAAACAAACCACTGGGCCCGCACTCATTTATTTTTGTGAATCAGGTCAAGAGGCACACCGCAAAGGTGAGCAGACCACACACTGATTAAAAATAAGCTTTTGTGGGTCTTGGAAAATAAAAGTTATTCTTTCCATTTTTAATGGTTTGTGGTTTTGCCAAGAGGAGGCAGAAGAAAAGCCATTCAGACTTGACCCTTAGGGAAACAGAAGACGCTCCTATGGATCAAATCTCATTTTCCTGCAATGACCTCACTGATTAAATATTTTGCAGCTCATGATCTGTACCAGCCGTTGGTCAAACAGTAAACTCCGGTAAACTCAAATTCTTAGCCTCTGACAGGTCTCAGAAACAAAAAGGTAGCAGGGAGAACACGGGCGTTGCCCCAAGAGAAAGCAACAAAGGGACACTTGGCTCTGCTGGGGCCAGCTCGGGCTGATTCCACTTGGATCTGAAACTCCCCGATCTTCCTGGCCAGGACGTGCAAACAGAACTCTTCTGCACGATCTAGATAAAGCCTCAAGAGCCAGCTTTCTTGTCCCAGTCCCTGGAGGTCAAGCTCAGCCCCATGCTCCATGCCACGGTGTGCTCGTCCCGTTCATTCTCCTGATCAATATCGAAGACTGTGTAGACGGTGAACTCTAACCCCATGCTTTGCCGTCAAGGCTCCTCTCAGTCTGTTCCGTCCTCCCCATGCAACCGTCTTCTCCCTGCCTTCCACGCCAAGTCTGGCTGTTTTCTGCACTAACCGTATTCTGCAGCCACAACAAAACTGACTTCTGCTCAAGGCTGTCAGGCATCTCTCTAGAACTCTCCTACCCACCTACTCAAAGTGCACCATCCAAGACGCCCACCCTCCTTTTCTGTAAAAACAGTTACCATCTGAATAGCACAAATTTTCATTTAATTCCATGCCATCTTGCACTGTTGCTTTTTCAAACATCTTTATTGAGATATAACTCACGTATCATAAAATTCACCCATTTATAACGTATCATTCAATACTTCTTAGTACAGTCACAGAATGCAACTATCACCGCAATCTACCTTTAGAACACTTGTATCACCCCCAAAAGAAACCCCATACCCATTAGCAGTCACTGACTATCCCCTCCCCCTCCACCAGCCTAGGCAACCATTGATCTGCTTTGTCTCTATAGATTTGCCTATATTAGATAGTTAATATCAATGGACTTGTGCAATATAGTTTTTTTGGTGTGTCCTCTTTTCTTTTATCATGTTTTCAAGGTTCTTTTCATGTTGTCTCATGTACTTTATTCCTTTTAGTGGCCAAATAATAGTCCATTGTGTGAGTATACCACATTTTATTAATCTGTTTGTTGGCTGATGGACATTTGGGTGTATCTTTTCCTAATTGTCAAAAGTGTCCATGTCTTGCCTAAGAAACAGAAAGCAACTCAGACCAATAGAATGGTCTATTATAGTTTTCCCACAGTGCCTGACAATGTCAGAAACACAGAAAAATACTCAGTAGGTCTTGAAGTTAGCATCTGGCAAAGACTAAATTTTAGGGGAACTGAAAACATTCTTCTCAATTTGAACCAAAACCTATGGCTATTGGTTTCAGGTGGATTTTTTTCGTGGCTAATAGTGCTCTTGGATGTGTGTCAAAGCCTCCATTTACAAAGCAGGTAAATGCCACTTTCTTCGAGGAGGTAATGGAAAGGTAACTGACCATCTGCTGGCTTACTGGGCCCTGCCCCTCTGTGTCACCACCTGGACTAGCAGCCCTGATCTTGGAGCGTCGTCTGTAAGGCAACTGATGTGGGCATCCATGCTCACTGGCTGCCTGCAACAACCAAGTCATTACTCTCCATTCTCCTGCGGTCTTGCAGGGTCCCCCATTTATGTCCCCGTTAGAAAGGCCTTTGCATCTGTGGCTCCGTCTCCACTGAGCTGGCCTTTCTCTGACCAGGACCCATGCACCAGGGCTCTTCGTGTCGTTAGGCATCAGGAAGCAAGAAAGGAGCTGACACCTTTATTGGGCTGGCCATGACTGATGAAGAACAGAAAGCAGTTTATTGGGCAGCGACTTGAAAAGACATTCCAACGCTTGATGAATTGGAGTGGGGAGGCTGTGGGGGAGACTGCAAAGCCACACACTCGCTTTGTGTGTCCTGTTTCCTGAGAGATGAGGTGGGCAACAGAGGCTGGGGGACACTGGGTATCTGTATTCCGTGGGGACCTGGCCTGAGGCTGAAAGCACTTGGCATGCGTTTCACCCCCACAGGCTCTGGGTGCAGGGTGCTTGGGGTGCCCCGGAGGAAAACGGTGCATCCTGCTTCCATGCCCACATCAGAGTCACTATGATCGTCACTGGGAGCAAGAAGGTTAGGGTTAGGGTTGGACTTGACTTGCACACCCTTAGAGGATCAAAGGTGCCCTGGCCATCTCTCCGGAAGACAGGAGGGAACGAAGCCTCCTGCTTAGCCTCCTGAATCTGGGGCTGAGGAGGACTCTGGTTGTGGGGCAGCTTCTAGGACAGTGCAGACAGCAGGTGGACCATGGAAGGCCGTGCTGGCTGGACCCAGGACACTCTTAGTGGGAGGGATGGGGCTTCAGACAGCAATCACCAGTCTCATCTGCTTCTCTAATGGAACCTCTCCACCCTCCAAGGGGAACTAGAAACAGATCAGGGACCCAAACGTTTTAGTAATCCTCAAGGAAGCAGCTAGAAAAACAGAGAGGTGAGAGGTGGTATTTCTCAAGTCTAGGAATGTGATTAATGTTAGTGGGGCCCTACGGAGTCCCTCTCCCTCCCTACTTTCCTCCAAAACACCAGGGCTCTGTAATTGCCAATGAGCCAACAGGATATAGCAGTTGGCTCATGGCAGGACTGGCCAGAAATCTGCCACTGTCATCTAGCAGGCAGCTCTGATCTGGGTTCATCTGTTCAGATCCAAGTTCTTGATTCTAAACTCCGAGTCTTCTGCCAGCCCCGGGTACCATGTAGGATGGGCAACGACCACGAGGAGGCTCAAATCCATACAAACGTGTTCATTGGAAGATGAGACCCCAGTTTCCCCCAAATCGAAGAAGACAGGGACTTTCTCCAGAATGGCTATCAGTGGGTTGTCTCTGTGAGCCCTTGTTTCTGTGCAAAGAGAGGTCATGGATTAAAATAAGGAGCAAAAGAGCTGGTCAGCCTTGGGCTGCTGCTGCTGCTGAGTTGTGTCCGACTCTGTGTGACCCCACAGATGGCAGCCCACCAGGCTCCCCTATCCCTGGGATTCTCCAGGCAAGAACACTGGAGTGGGATTTTCCAGGCAAGAGTACTGGAGTGGGTTGCCAGTTCCTTCTTCCAGCCTTGGGCTAGCCAGGGTGATAAGATTTACACAATACCTGGTTGGTATGGAGGACTTTATCATACAACACGAGGTAAGGGGAGAAGAATATGAGAGCCCAGGGCAGGTGACCCAGCACAGGCTCCAAGGTTTCAGAACTTAAGTATTGGTGGTCAAGGCAGATGGCAATGTTCGCAGCACTGGGGAACATGATGGTAGGGGAAGGCAGTGAAACTTTGTAGGGAGCAGAAATAGATGGGGTGCTTACGAGCAAGGCTGTGCCTCGGGATGAAGGGGACGGGAGATGAGGCTAGACCATATGGCCTGCCTGGAATAAAAGAAGACACAGCAGAAAACAGCCCCCTCCAAATGATTTCAACTTAAAGGTGGGTGGATAGAACAGAACCACTGAAGAAGTCCCAGCGAACACACTCCTCTGCAGTCTCTGTGAATGCAGGCCTTTCATGCCACATGGACAAACATACCTGAAAATGTATTTTAAAAATACCACTTCACCAGCCTTGGTCCCATAAGAACCAATTTGGTCTGGAAGCTATCCATCCCGGAGCCCCACAACTTCGCATGAACCCAGCAAGGAACAGCACCATATTTGCATAGCACTTTACGACTGACCACACGCCTCCCCATATATTATCTTGGGATCCTTAAACAACTCTGAAAACAGTAACTCCAATATTGGCCAATACTGGCAGCAGGCTTATTATCTACATCCCATATCCTGTGAATGCTTTTACCACAGAGTATCCCTGAATCCTCAGAGCAACCATGAAAAGTGAAGTGTTAGTTGCTTGGTCGTGTCCAACTCTGTGACCCCACGGACTGGAGCCCGCCAGGCTCCTCTGTCCATGGGGATTCTCCAGGCGAGAATACTGGAGTGGGTTGCCATGCCCTCCTCCAGGGCTTCCCAACCCAGCGATCGAAGCTGGGTCTCCTGCATTGCAGGCGGATTCTTTACCAACTGAGCCACCGGGAAGCCCAGAGGAGGTTGATACCATTGTTATCTCTACCCTGGGAATGCAGAAGCTGATGGTATGCCAAGTACACAACAACCCCCTGAAGTGAGGACCGTCACCCTCATTCGACAGAGGGGACATGGAGGCATGGGAGGTTCAGGATGTGTCCAAGACAGCCTACCTAGTCAGTAAGTGGCTGAGCAGGGATTTGCCCCCAGGTGGCCTGACTCTCTGGAATCCACATGCATCCAGAACCTTTGAAAGAGACCAGTGCAAAGGGTCTCTATTTGTACCGTCTTTGCAATCCTTGCCTGCGGAAGGCGAAAGAAACCCTTTCTGGTCGGCCCCTGGGTCCCGCCTAATGACACCTGTGTCTCCTACCTTCCTCCCATGGGACTCTGCAGCTGGCTGCTTTAGCCTCCTCCTCTTCTTATTCCTTCACCTCCACAACCACTACTTGATAACTTGGTGTTTTTTTTTTTTTTACTTACAGTGCACTTTCCTGGTCATGCTCATCTACCCTTTAGAGTTGAGCAGGTGAGACTGCGCACATTTGGCCGACGAGGAAACTGGGAGGTGGGGGTGGGGCAGCCCTGTGACCATGGCGGACCCAGGGCTAACAGTAGTGCCCCACTTTGGCACGGCACCTGATGCTTTACAGAGTGTGCTTATTCACTCTGTGCTCTTTGCATGCATTTCAGTTAAACACGAGACAGTGGAGGTCGAGAGACTTCTCCCAAAGTCACAAAACAGTCACGAAAAAAACACAAAACAAAACAGTCACGAGTCTTAACTACTGAACCACCAGGGAAGTCCCCCCAAGTCCCTCTTGAGTGCAGCTTATAGCTGAGCTGATGACCTCAGATGACCCCTGCCTGAACCACTGAAAAGATCAAGAATGTCAGGCAAAGAGGCTGGCCACCCCTCCCCTGGGCCAGCTCCCCCCTCCTCCCCCATCACACATCCTGACTGTCCCAGCCCTGGCCCAGGCATTCTGCGTCCCATCCCCTCATGCCTCTGGTTGCCTGGTTTGCATGCCCTCCTCCAGGACCTGGGGCCTCTCAAGTCCTGGCCCCCCCAGCTCTCCTGTCCCCTCACCCTGCCAAGCCAATACCCTCACCACCCTTTATTTTGCTTTCTCCTAAAATAACACTGTTTCTTTCTCTCCATCACTTCCCCAGACATGAAAACTCATTCTCTGGAAATCTCTGCAGCTCTGTCGCTCAACTCATTTGTAATGTGACTTACAGATTTTCACAGCTTTATCGTGCCCTCATTCAAAATGCTCAGCCGAGGGCCGATCCATCAGTTCGTCTCATCTATCCTGTGAGGTCAGTGTGGCATCATCTCTATGCCCACTCTGGAGAGGAAGGGTGTAGGCTTGAACAGCTAGCCCCCCAACAAATCCAGGTGTGACAGCTCTTCACGGTTGTCTTCCCTTTTTGTTGTTCAGTCGCTCATTCCTGTCTGACTCTTTGAGACCCCATGGACTGCAGCTCACCAGTCCTTCACTATCTCCTGGAGTTTAATCAAATACATGTCTACTGAGTCAGTGATGCCATCCAACCATCTCATCCTCTGTTGCCCCCTTCTCCTCTTGCCCTCAATCTTTCCCAGCATCAGGGTGTTTTCCAATGAGTTGGCTCTTTGCATTAGGTAGCCAAAGGATTGGAGCTTCTTCATTCCTAGGAAATCCTTTGGATTCTGTGTTTCTGGGTTGAGAAAATTAGAAGAGGGGCCATGCTCTTTGGTAACGTGGGGAACTGGTGGTCCAGGAATGTTTACAGTCTTGACACAAACTCCCCAGAGATAAATGAGGGGGCAATTGTGGGTGGGGGAGGAACTCGGGGTGGCTTTGAAAGCAACTTAAAAGGAAGACAGAACAGCCCAGCGGGGCCCCGGGAGCCCTCTGTCAAGGTTTTTATTACGTTATTTTGGCTTTGAAATGGAACTGAAAACTTACTTTAGTCTGGCAACGCCAGGCCAGAGGGGGTTCTCATCAAAATCCTGGGGGACAACGGTCATCCTGCAAGGGTGGGGGGTCCAGGGAGGAAGCCCTCTGGATGCGTGATCCCCTGGACATGCAGCGTCCCTGAGACGGGGTGCACACAGAAGTGTGCGGGAGGGGACACGGGGACACCAGTCAATTAGTGGGGCCTGACACCCTGATCCAGCCGCATTCACCGGGCCCCCAACCCGGGGGGATTTGGAGTGTAGGTGTTTTTTTTTTCAAATAGAAAAAGGGAAAGAAGTAAGAAGGAACATTTTGCATGCAAATGGGCCGCTGCCAGAAGAGCCCATTAAAATGTAAAAACTCCACATTCAGCCTGACAAAACGGTGCAAACTGCTGCGTGGGCCAGAGGGGCAGCAATACAGCTCCCGACAAAGGGGCCCGGCCACAATGGGAGCTGAATGGTCTCAGTCAGCGGGTCCCCTCTCGCGTTGCCATGGGGACCCCACCCGGGCTTACCAAAGGTATTTCCTGAGGAGAAAGGCAGTGCACACATGCCCAGGCGGCCCGGCTAATCCTGACAGGAAGCCTTCGCCATTCAGCAGCCCAGGGGCTTGGGGCCGGGAGTTGTGTTTTGTTTTTATTAAAAAAAAAAAAAAAAGATCCCGGGGCTTTTGTGTCGTCCCATCTCGTCACTGTAATTTAGCGCTGAGCCGCCTGTGCTGGCCGAAGCCACAGCCAGGACCCGGCACCCACTCCAAGACCCCCCAAAACCGGCTCCCCGGTTAAGTTGCAGGGCAGGCAGGTGAATCCCTGTATTTTGTGCAGACCTTCCCCAAAGATGCAGCGATGGGTAGCCCAGCATCAAAGTTGAGTCTGACGTTCTAGCTGATGCATTTTCTTCCCTCCTAGAGACTGGGTTCCCCACCTTCCCCCCCTTCCCCCATACCTCCCACCACGAGGAGGAGGACACTTCCAGGCTGGGGAGAGGGCTGTAATTACGTGATTAACAAAGGAATGTGCCCAGGAGTAGTTTTTAAGAGAAATCTCCCCTTTTCCTCTTGCCCCAGTGTTTACAGAAGCACTCCGGGCAGAAACGCTTCCTCCAAAGGATGCCCGGTACCCTTGGCTGCTTTCCCGCCTGCCTTACCAGGAAGAAAGAGCTGCCCTGGGCTGGGGCAAGTTCACCTAAGTTGTGGTCTGCAGCTACTGGGAAGCAAGGTCTCTCAGTTCCCGGTTCCTAGAAGTTTGTCACTAGCTCACACTTGGCACCAGAGGAATCAGCCTTGGCAGATTCAGGGAAGAAAGCCAACAACACAGCTGGCGGTGGAGACAGAAACTCCTGTGTGACAACTGCCCCCCTTGGACACAGTTTAGGGTAAATTAACATTTCCTGAGCAAACTTGTATGTGGAAGGAGCCGGCCTCCGTGAAGATAACAAAATGAAGGGGGCTGGCCCAGCCAGGCCTGTGGGTTTGCAGAGTTCATGCTCTTGCCTCTAAACCATCCCCTGCAAAATCTTTTGAATCTGGCATTTTGATGGGGCAGTGCAGCAGACCCAAGTTCAATCCCTGGGTCAGGAAAATCCCCTGGAGAAGGGAATGGCAACCCACCCAAGTATTTCTGCATGGAGAAATCCAAGAACAGAGGAGCCTAGTGGGCTCCAGTCCACGGGGTTGCAAAGAGTTGGATACAACTGAGCAATTAACATCTTCCCTGATGGCTCAGGCAGGAAAAGGGTCTGCCTACAAGGCGGGAGACCTGGGGTTCGATCCCTGGGTCGGGAAGATTCCCTGGAGAAGGCAATGGCAACCCACTCCAGTACTCCTGCCTGGAAAATCCCATGGACGGAGAAGCCTGGTGGGCTACAATCCACAGTGTCGCAAAGAGTCAGACATGACTGAGTGACTTCACTCACTCACTGACTCGAGCAATTAACACAACACATGCTAGATTGGTTGCTAAATCGATTGTTTGGGCAGCATTAAGACCGTGCCTCACCACAGCCCTGGAAGCTTCTAGAGCCATGTTTGGTGGGTTCCATCTTAGGAAAAGAAGCTGGAGAGCCTTGCTCATTCACGGAAAACGTCCCCTAAAGAACCACATGCCCAGGAAGGGGACTTGTGTAGGGATCAGGACGATGGAGTGGGGAACTTCTCCTGCCCTTAGTAAATACAAGGGGGCGGGGCCAAAGTACCAACTGTGACAACACAGAACACCTTCCCCCCAAAGCGGTCAGGGAAAGCTGGATTAGCTGAAGAGGTGTGTGTGTGTGTCTGTGTATGTATGTGTGTGTGTGTATGTGTGTGAGTGTGCAGGGGTCCCGCTGCTCCGAGGGGAGCTCAGACCCTCCCACCACTGGCCCGGAGCCCAGGCCTCCCCAGCCATGTGTCTGCAGCTGTGACCTGTCAGGCACTTCCTGGTCTGGGTTCTGTAATGGAAAGATCATTAAGAGTGGGGGAGGGACGACGGCGAAGAGGTAACCAGGCAGCTCCCACTCCGGCCCGGCTCTGACCTTAGAAGTCCGGTCAGGTTCCTCGAAGAAAAGAATGTAGGCGCCTCCCCCGCCCTGCCCCCTCCCAGGGCCTCCCCTCCCCCGCACCCCCCCCTCCCCGACTCCGGTTTGGGGAAGGAAACCCCAGCAGCTGGCTAGGAAAACACTGTGGCTTCCTAAACTTGCTGATGAGTTAGCCGAGGCCACAGCTGTTTCAGCATCTGCCTTTTGCCCTCCCCACCAGACCTCGATGGGGGCTTCGGAGCACATGCGCCAGGGCTATCAGCGCCCTTGGGGTTGGCCACCTTCCTTCACCGGCCAGTCCTGTGGCTGCGATGGTGGGCCTGGGTCATCGGATCCAGTGAAGGATGACGATCACTGCAGCTGCAGTGGGGAAAGGGACTCTTCATAAAGTCACATTTTTTTTTCCATGTTAAAGAAATGCCCCTTATTTGAGAATAAAGGTAATAGACATCTTTTATTTATTTATTGGCAGAACTGTGTGGGGATCTTAGTTCCCCAACCAGGAATCCAACTTACGGCTTGCTACATTGGGAACTCGGATTCTGGGAGTTTTAACCACTGGACCACCAGCAGTAGTGTTTTAAAAGGCAATGGTGTACAAACTGGTTTACCAGGTGGAGTGTCAGCTGGGAAGGTGAAAAGTTCTGGAGCTGGACGGTGGTGATGGTTGTACAACAATGGGAACGTATTTAATGCCACAGAACTGTACACTTAAAAAAGGTGAATTTTACAGTAGGTATATTTTACCATAATAAACAGTATTGGTCGTGGACAATGTTAAGTTTTGTTTTTTTTTTAAGATGTTCTTACATGGCAAAATAAGTTGTCAACCCAAAATATTGGGAGGTGGGGATTTGGCTCGTGAAATCTAAAATCTGACGGGAGCTGGTGATGGACAGGGAGGCCTGGCGTGTTGCAATTCATGGGGTCGCAGAGTCCGACATGACTGAGCGACTGAACTGAACTGAATGGCCTCTCCACAGATTGGGAGGTAAGCGAGGGGCCAGAGGGCCCATGGACATACCATATATTCATTCTCTCTCACCTTCATATTCACCACGAAAGTCGAGCATTTCATCCTGTTTTCAGAAGCTCCAGTACTTTGGCCACCTCATGCGAAAAGCTAACTCACTGGAAAAGACCCTGATGCTGGGAAAGATTGAGGGCAGGAGGGGATGGGGGTGCAGAGATGAGGGAGCAGTTGGACGGCATCACCGACTCGATGGACAGGAGTTTGAGCAAGCCCCGGGAGACAGTGATGGACAGGGAAGCCTGGTGTGCTGCAGTCCATGGGGTCACAAAGAGTCGGACATGACTGAACAACAACAAACAAAACTGTTTTCAGAAACTGAAAGAGCGTGGTTTAGGGATTTTTCTCCCTGAGATGAAATGGCTCTCAGATGGAGCAGGTAGAAGAACCAGGACCAAAGGCTGCCTGGGGGGTCAGTGTCCACACTGGAGACTCCTGTGCTCAGATGAACTGGGGGATCTAGAACAATAAGCCTCTCAGGAGAGACCACCTACTGTGGGCAGGGTTCACATTCCGGGTGTCCTAAGAAATGAGAGCCCCCTTTGAAACTGTCAAAACCACTTAGTCCCAAACTCTGCTTGAGCCCCAAATGGTTGCAGAAAGAGTACTGGCATGGAAGTCGCTGGGAGGACTGCGTGACCTAGGCCAAGTCATCCCTCTCTAGGCCTCCGTGTCCTCAACTCTGAGATAGGAAGGCCGACTGGACAAGCCCTAATTACCCCCCGCCTGGCCCGCAGCTCTAACCAACGTTCTAAGTTTCAACCCAGCCTTGGGAATTGAATACCAATCACTGTGTCCCCTCGGCCCCTACCAGCACAGCACTCCGTCTTCAGTGAAGGAAGACAAGAGAGTTCAAGTTACTTTTCCTTAAAAGAGGGAGGGGACTTCCCTAGTGGTGCAGTGGTTAAGACTCTGTGCTTCCACTTAAGGAACTAAGATCCCACCTGCCTAAGTAAGACACAAGGATGTAACAGCAAAGAGAATATAGTAAACATTAAAGAAAAGAAAAAGCAGCAGCATGTGACCAAAATGAAACAGGTAAGACGCAAGAATGTAACTTACAGGGCTTCACCCTCCCCACCCCCAGCCCACGACGGCTCAGCAGGTAAAGAATCCGCTTGCAGTGCAGGAGGCACAGGTTCGATCCCTCGGTCAGGAAGATCCCCTGGAGAAAGAAATGGCAACCCACTCCAGTATTCTTGCCTGGAGAACTCCATGGACAGAGAAGCTGGGCGGGCTATAGCTTTGCCATGGGGTGGCAAAGAGTTGGTCACTGAGTAACTAAGCACCATAAACATGTAATATAAAGCACAGAAAATAGAGTCAATATTTAAAAAAAGAAAGAAAGAAAAAGAAGAGGGGATTCCATTTTGGCCACAGAGTTATAGCCACCAGCACCTTCAATACATGTCTCTCTTCATCTTTTCCCTCTGGCCTAAGATGTTCCAGAAGAAATCTCAGAACTGAGGGTGTGGGGTAGCCCAGAGACTATGACTGAATAAGCTAGGAACCCAGGTATTCTAGAAGAATTTATCTTTTTTTTTTTGATACTCACTAGCTAGGCAAATAAATTTAAAAAATGGACTGGTAGTCAGTGGGTAGTGGCGAAAGACTAACATTATAAAATAAATGCCTCTTCCAAGTGTACCTTTCAGGCATTAAGAGAGGCTTGAGAGAGCAAATAACATGGACTAAAGTTTTGGATGCCGAAGAGAGAATTTCGTTCAGTAGGTTAGTCAAGGAACCTGACTCTTTAAAAGCTAATTCCTAAAACTGAAGGGAAACAAACCTTAATCCCCAAAGTAAACCCTGAAGTTGTATATACAAGGGGCAGACATTTCTGAACGCAAAAGGTCCGATGATGGGAGAGCTGATGACATTCCAACGGCAGTGATAACTGACTTCAAGCCCTAAGCAAAGCAGGAGGGCGTTTCCTTCCCTCCAGACAGGCCTTCAGACAACTCTCTACTCCTCGTCTTCCTTCCTCCGAAACCCCCCAGCATTCAGACTCAGCCCTCTTTACCCTCCTCACCTCCCAGTACAGAGGTTAGAGTCATAGGCACCTATATTAAACAGACCCAAGTCAACTCCAGATCCTCCATTTATTTTAGCTGTTTAACCTTGGGGAGTGTTCATTTGACCTCTGAGTCAGTTTCCTAAACATCTACCTTGTAGACTTTTTGAAGTGAGTGAGAATTAAGAGATATCAGAGATTCTCAAAGTGTGATCCCCAGACCAGCAGCATCCACATCTTTGGGGACCTTGTTAGAACCACCTGGTAGGGGTCCCATTGCAGGCTCCAGAGCTCTAGGGGTGGACATGGGTTTTTAACAAGTCTACCGGGTGATGTCCCTGCAGCGAAAATCTGAGAACCTGCAGAAATGAGAACGCAGAAAACTGCATTAGGTGACATAAAGGGCTCAATATGGGGTAGCAGTAATTATTTCTCACCTATTTGCTGTACCTTTTCATTGAAAAGGATTTCATTCCTATCTTCCCTATTTTTAAAATTGGAAATTGTTGGTATTTTCCCCTCTAGTTCCTTTTTTAAAAAAAGTAGGAGTATGGATTTTTTTAAATGGGGGGTCCCCTGCTGCTGCTGCTGCTGCTAAGTCCCTTCAGTTGTGTCTGACTCTGTGCGACCCCATAGATGGCAGCCCACTAGGCTCCTCTGTCCCTGGGATTCTCCAGACAGGAATACTGGAGTGGGTTGCCATTTCCTTCTCCAATGCCTGAAAGTGAAAAGTGAAAGTGAAGTCCCCTGGATTTTGCTTTTCAGTATTAATTAATTTATCTGACTGTGCCGAGTCTTAGTTGCTGCACTCAAGATCTTTGATCTTCCTTGCAGCATGTGGTATCTAGTTCCTTGACTAAGATCTAACCTAGGCCCTCTGCATTGGGGGGAGCTTGGAGTCTTAGCCACTGGACCACTTCCATTAGGGAAGTCCTAATGGAGTATAGTTGATTTACAATGTTGTGTTAGTTTCTGTTGTACAGAAAAGTGAATCAGATATATATATATATATATACACACATGTAGTGGTAGCGGCGTTAATTGCTCAGTTGTGTCCGACTCTTTGCGATCCCATGGACTATAGCTGGCCAGGCTCCTCTGTCCATGGAATTCTCCAGGCAAGAATACTGGAGTGGGTCGGCATTCCCTTCTCTAGAGGGATTGACCCAGGGATTGAACCTGGGTTTCCCACATTGGAGGTAGATTCTTTATCATCTGGTCAGAAACGCGCGTGCACACACACACACTCTTCTTTAGATTCTTTTCCCATATAGGTCATTACAGAGTATTGAGTAGAGTTCCCTGTGCTTTACAGAAGGTTCTTATCAGTTGCAAGTATCTTTTTTAAAAAAAGAAAATGGATGGTTACTTCCCTGTGCATTCATGCATGCATTCATTTATTCAAAAAGTATTAACTGAGTGCCTAATACATATCAGACACTAAGGTGCTGGAGTGAACAAAAAACAGAGCAAAACCTCTGCCTTCCTGATATATATGTGCACACATGTCACCGCCCCCTAACAGTGGTCAGCTTGTCCTTTCACTTTAGGGAAGAAGCCTTCTCCTGTGGCTTCAGATGTCCTCATAACCTAGGTTTTATGTCCTTATTTGAGGTTGTCTTTGGGTGACTCTTCTTCAATGAGTCACTTACTGTATTTTCCTACGTGGAGTCAGAGTGACACTGGCTGGGGCTGAGCCTGACCCACGGCGAGGCTGGGGCAGGGATGCCCTTTGTCCTGGGCGTCCAATCCAGAGGGGACACCAAGACGTGCAGGCTTTTCCCCCAAACGTCATACAGACAGTTACTGACAGAACTGAAACAGGGGCTTCCCTGGCGGTGTAGTGGTTAAGAATCCGCCTGCCAATGCAGGGGACATGGGTTCGATCTCTGGTCCAGGAAGGTCCTGCATGCTAAGGAGCAACTAAGCCCGTGCGCCATAACTATTGAAGCCCTTGAGCTCTAGAACCCGTGTCTAGACACGTGTCTAGACAAGCCACCGCAATGAAAAGCCCTTGCATCCCAACTAGAGAGCAGCCCCTGCTCACTGCAACTAGAGAAAGCCCAAGGGCAGCAGGAAGACCCACTGCAGCCAAAAATAAATACATAAATAAAGTTAAAAAAAAATGAAGTACTTAACACGGATGTGTATTTCCTATGTTTGGACTAATGAAAAATATAACTCTTAAGAAAAAAAAAGAACTGGAAGAAAATATTTACCAAATAACTTACAATAAATGTGTGTTCTATTCTTGGGACACACTTCAGACAGAGTACTACAAATTAATATATACGCTGAATATTCTTTCAATTTAAGTATTTTGTGACTGGTCCAAGTGCATTATAATATATATATTTTTTAAAATATTACTTTGCTAAATATAAACACTAAGAAAAACAAAATTTCAAGACCCTATCACCTTGTGGATTTTTCTTTGCATTTCTTCATGTTTTAAATATAAAAAAAATATATTATAATATATATATACATACATACACACACACACACACACACACACACATATATATATATTTGTGGGGGCTTCCCACATAGTACTGGTGGTAAAAAACTCTGCATACGAATGCAAGAGACATAAGAGACATGGGTTCGAACCCTGAGTCAGGAAGATCCCCTGGAGGAAGGCATAGCAACCCACTCCAGTACTCTGGCCTGGAGAATCCCCATGGACAGAGGAGCCTGGCGGGCTCATGGGATTGCAAAGACACAACTGAAGCGACTTAGCACACATGCACACAAATACTGGTAGCCTCAAAAGGACACTAGAGCTCAGGCCTGCTGAGCCTTCTAGCCATGTTTATTCTCATCTATCAGACACTGTTGGACCGTTTTAGAAGCACTCCAGGTGGTTTCATGTCCAGACAACACACTATATTCAAAACAAGTGCGACCAACAAGGAAAACTCAAGGTGTGGACTCTGACGCTTTTAGAGACCTCTAATCCCAGACCTTCGCCAGGTAGGAGGTCTCAGCTACACTGGGAGAGGCTGTTTTTGTTCCATTGGTTATTCTAGGCTAGGGAACCACTTTGACTGGGGCGGCTCACAGACCTATGAGCAATGCACAGCCTCACAGTCAAGAGCGGAAGAATGTCCCACAAGAAATGGCACAAGGTAAGCAGCCTTACCCCAATCACACACATGTATGTCCCACCCCAGAAAGGGAGGTGACGCCTACTTCCTGTGAGACAAAAGCGACCAACCTAGCAGCATTTAAATTGTAACGCTGGTCTGCCTGAATTCTGGGGAGAAACCCAATTTGATAGAGTTGTCGTACACTGGAAAAAAATTTACTGGAGTCAGACCTACCTGAGCCTGAATTCCACTTTCCCCTCTCATCAGCTGTGTGTGTTAGCAGCTCAGTAGTGTCTGGCTCTTTGAGACTGTGGACTGTGGCCCCGCCAGGCTCTTCCGTCCATGGGTCCTCCATGCAAGAATACTGGAGTGGGCTGCTAGTCCCTTTTCTAGGCCCATCAACTCCATGACTTTAGATAAGTTACTCCCTGAACCTCAGTTTCCTCATCTGATTATGGAAATAAAACCTATGGGCAAGGGACTGGTGTAGAGGTAAAAATATGTAAAGGATGCAGAATGTGAAAATGTAATAAACAGTATTAATTACAATTTTTAAAGATCTTAACTGGTTATCACCTTTCTGGGGCAGTTTGGTACTATGTAATCACAACTTTTTGGAAAAGGTCAGTTTTCAGTCCAATCCCAAAGAAAGGCAATACCAAAGAATGCTCAAACTACAGCACAATTGCACTCATGTCATATGCTAGTAAAGTAATACTCAAAATTCTCCAAGCCAGGCTTCAGCAATACGTGAACCATGAACTTCCAGATGTCCAAGCTGGTTTTAGAAAAGGCAGAGGAATCCAGAGATCAAATTGCCAACATCCACTGGATCATCAGAAAAGCAAGAGAGTTCCAGAAAAACATCTATTTCTGCTTTATTGACTATGCCAAAGCCTTTGACTGTGTGGATCACAATAAACTGTGGAAAATTCTGAAAGAGATGGGAATACCAGACCACCTGACCTGCCTCTTGAGAAACCTGTATGCAGGTCAGGAAGCAACAGTTAGAACTGGACATGGAACAACAGACTGGTTCCAAACAGGAAAAGGAGTACGTCAAGGCTGTATATTGTCACCCTGCCTATTTAACTTATATGCAGAGTACATCATGAGAAACGCTGGACTGGAAGAAACACAAGCTGGAATCAAGACTGCCAGGAGAAATATCAATAACCTCAGATATGCAGATGATACCACCGTTATAGCAGAAAGTTAAGAGGAAGTAAAAAGCCTCTTGAGGAAAGAGAAAGAGGAGAGTGAAAAAGTTGGCTTAAAGCTCAACATTCAGAAAACGAAGATCATGGCATCCGGTCCCATCACTTCATGGCAAATAGATGGGGAAACAATGGAAACAGTGTCACACTTTATTTTTTGGGGCTCCAAAATTGCAGCCATGAAATGAAAAGACGCTTACTCCTTGGAAGGAAAGTTATGACCAACCTAGATAGCATATTGAAAAGCAGAGACATTACTTTGCCAACAAAGGTCCATCTAGTCAAGGCTATGGTTTTTCCAGTGGTCATGTATGGATGTGAGAGTTGGACTGTGAAGAAAGCTGAGTCCCAAAGAATTGGTGCTTTTGAACTGTGGTGTTGGAGAAGACTCTTGAGAGTCCCTTGGACTGCAAGGAGATCCAACCAGTCCATCCTAAAGATCAGTCCTGGGTGTTCTTTGGAAGGAATGATGCTGAAGCTGAAACTCCAGTACTTTGGCCACCTCTTGCGAAGAGTTGACTCATTGGAAAAGACTCTGATGCTGGGAGGGATTGGGGGCAGGAGGAGAAGGGGACGCCAGAGGATGAGATGGCTGGATGGCATCACCGACTCGATGGACATAAGTCTGAGTGAACTCCGGGAGTTGGTGATGGATAGGGAGGCCTGGCGTGCTGCGATTCATGGGGTCACAAAGAGTCGAACACGACTGAGGGACTGAACTGAACTGAACTAAATCACAACTTTTAGAATGTATTGAAAAGATTTTAGAATGTATCTAAAATCTTTGGATACATGGACAAATTTTATTTGTGAAAGTATGTTCACTTAAGTGCAAACTGTTGAAAATAGCTTAAGTGCCCAATAGTGAGGACTGCATGAATAAATAAATCTTGTACATCTATACTTCTGTGTAGTTACTTGAGCATGATGGAAACATCTCTGCAAGGCAATAAGTACCTGCTTATGTTACACACTAGTATATAATGTAAAAATTACCTGTTTGAAAAGTCACGTTGTATAAATGTAGAAAAAAACTAAAGAAATAGATTCGTTGTTAACAGTGATTCTTTTCGGATGGTGGGTATATAAGTTTTTCTCTGTGCAAGCCTATATTTTCTAAATTTTCTATAATGAAATATTCCTTTTTTTTTTGATGTGGACCATTTTTAAAGTCTTTTTTGAATCTGTTACAAAATTGAGTCTGTTTTATGTTTTGGTGTTTTGGCTGTGTGGCATACGGGATCTTAGCTCCACGACCAGGGATCAAACACCCACCCCCTGCATTGGAAGGCAAAATCCTAACCACTGGACCACCAAGGAAGTCCCCCAAATATCCCTGGTTTAAAAGAGCAATAAAAACATTCTTTCTAATTGCCCAGAACTTTGCTCTGGTGAAGGAAACAGCCATATATTAAATAATGTAAGGCAGGGGAAAGTCAGTGCTAGATTGAATGCTACACAAAAAGGAGAGAGAAAAAAAAGTGATTTATTTGGAAACAGAGGAGGGCTTCAATCGGGAGATGGCCCTTAAGTTACACCTTAAGCTAGGAGTAGAAACGACAGAGTGAAAGCAGGAAAGGCTAGGGATGAACACTTCCGCTAAAGGACCAGGATAAACAATGGTTATAATTGCATGTGCGTGCTGTATTAAACAAAAAAGAGGGAAGCCTTGTTTGGTCAGATGGATGAATGGATGGTAGAGAGGGAAGGAAGGAAGGTGATTGGGTGGGAAGGAAGGAGGGATGGCGGGAAGGGAAGGAGAAAGGAAGAAAATGTGATCAGTAAACAAATGGCAAAGAGACCATTAGCCAGAGGCTAGTTTTTAACCCTGGAGAACACAGAGGAAGGGATAAAGGCTTCAGTTCAACTTTCGTTGTTGATCAAGTATGTGAAGCTTTAGCACTGATGGTTTTTCATCTCTTTCCCTGCCCAAACTCATGACCACTAATGTCCAGTCTTCACCGAACTCCTTGACCCTCTCACCCACTTGAGGCTCAACACGCCTACACATTAGGGCCCGGGAAACACAACCACATTCACGCCAACACTCACCTCCTTTTTTTACACAACCTGTCCCAGGAGGCTTGGCCATGCCACAACACGTGGGCTCGGGAAGGAGCACTGCGTTTCCAGCTCCACCCGGGCGATGGTTCTCAGTGCGTGGAACTGAGTGGATACAGCCCCATCCTGAGCTTTCCCGTTTGTAAAGAGAAAGCCTTTAAATGAAGGCAGGGGGCACCTCGTTTGGCAAGGGGGGCAACGAGGGTCAGTGTGAACCAAGAACAGGACAGGGGGGCTCAGGGAAGGAGCCACAACCAGCCTGCCCTGGGGGCACTGAGCCATCGTCCCCTGCTTACTTGGCCATCACCAGCTGTGAGTCAAAGCAAGCCTTCAAGTTCAGGAGCAGCCCAAGTCCAGGCAGTTTCTCCTAAGAAGAAACAGGGTGGGACTTCCTCCTGGCCTTAAGAGCCCATGTTGAGCAGTTGGCTTGCAGCTGAATCACTTGGGGGGCGCAGGTCGGGGAGAGGGTGGGCAGAAGGAAGGGAAGTGCGTGGAAGTGCCTTTTCTCCAGGACAAATAGGGAGGCCCGGGCAGCTGAATCCGGGAGATCAGCAGTGCCAGAAGCAGCTGGACTTTCCCGGTCAGCAGGGAAACAGCTGTCCCGCTGCCAGGCTTTCAGGAGGCAAGAGGCAAAGGTGGTGTCCACAGGGTGAGCTGGAGCCCCCAGAGGCCCCCGAGGACCGAGGCCCTGCGAAAACAGGGCGCAGCTGCCGGTCAGGCTCTCTGACCCTGGACCTCACCCTCCCGGAGCACGACTCCCCAGAACCCACTTCTCCCAAGGCCGTCTATCACCGCCCCAGACATGAGCCATCACTCACCTCCCCAGGGGCATCCCTGGTCCTCTCTCTCCCTCTGGTCCCTGCCCACCCCCCTCAACTCCAGGTGGGCGGCGGTCACAGAAGCCAGGGGGGACAGCAGCCCAGCCTGCTTCTCAGTGTGGGATCCCTCCCTTCCCCCTACCCCGGGCCAGGGCTCTGGACAGCCATTTGTTCTTCCCTGAGAAATTCCTCCTCCCTGGCTTCAGGGGGGAGCTGGCCGGCAGAGCCAGAGTGGAAAATCAGTGAAGCTAATGGTGCAGCAATGCAGGAGCCAGAGCCAAGAGCACGGCCCTGGGGTGGCTCTGCCCGGCGTGGTCAGGCGGACATGTGAGCCCTCCCCGCCTCCCTCAAAGCCTCTCCCGACCCCCACCCTCCACAAAGCTCCGCTCCAGAACACTTGCTCACGCACCCTTCTCGGGGTACAGGAGCCGCCCCTCCTGGGTGGGGGACAGAGATCGTCTGGGAAAGCGGGGGTAGCCCGGCGCCCCGCAGATTCCCAGGTCCTGAGATCCTCCAGCCTTGTTTGCCAGTGGCTCGCCCCGCATCGCCGCCCTCTGCTCCACGGAATGCCACCCGCCTTCCAGCACCGGGGAGAAGAAGCTTCCCTTCAACGCCCCCCACCCCATGTGAATCCGAAGCAAACAGGTTCTTTTTGCAAAACGATCTGATATGGGGGATGGGATGGGATAGCCACTGGATACACTGGCCCAGCGGACACCGGTCCTCTGGCCCTGCTGATCAGCTGCAGCCAGTGGGGCCACGGCCTGTAGGAGGACAGCAGTGAGATGCCTTCTGGTACTGATCTGGAGCTGCCGCCTGTAGCCAGGTTGAAATGCATACCGCTTTGGGCCCAGCAGAGCTGGGGGAACCCCTGGGGAGTTGCCTGGGGCGGCCAGGGCCTGGGACTGGACTTGAAGCTGGGGTGATGTCTCCTGCACCACTCGCTGCCTCCCCCACGGGCCCAGGTTTCTGCAGCACACAAAGACAAAGCCTCGCTTTGTGGCGCCCGGCTTCCAGGGGGCTTGCAGCCAGAAATGGAAACGTGCGGCTTTTCCATTAAGGGTAACCTCTCCCCCTTCAACCGGCCACCAGACTCCTTCAAATCTGGGTAGGTGGGAGGAGCTGTAAAACCCCAGCCACTAAACCATTTATTAGTTGCAGGTTTCTGAGCATGTAGGCAAGTATTTTGAGACTCATGTTGTGCCCTCCACCATGGGGTCTGGGGGTTTCAGCCCAGGTTATTGCTTTGAAAAAAGGGCAGGACCCCCACCCCAGCTATGTGACAAGTGGTCTTGCAAGCGGTTTTGGATTCGTCCACTTGCTTTTCTCCAAGTCTTATTCTAAAAGAGAGAAAAATACATAGAAACAAGCCTCTTCAAGCTCAAAGTGTCTTTCAAGCCAGTGCTTATCTTTTTAAAGGGGCATTCTTACTCCTTGGCCCATGAGCCCGCTTCGGTCTCCCCCTACCACTCCCCCACAAAGCCTGGTCTGAAACCAGCTCAGCCTCTTTAAGATCCCAAACCTTAAAGAGAAGGGAAAGGAGAGGGGGAGAAGGAGGGAGGCTGGTTTTCCTGGAACCCTTATTAAATCAACTTTCCAAGGACAGCCAGAAACTCCAGGCCCTCCCCACTCCCCGAGGAGCATTTGCAGACTGGGGGAGGGGCTCTCAAGACACACACACACTCACCACTCTCACTCACAGCAAAGCCTCTCTGAAGGGGAAAAGCTCTCAGTCAGTGGGAGCAGGGTTTGAGGTAGTTTGTCTTAAACTTTTGGGCAAACCTTTTTTATACAGTCCAGTCTTTTCTGAGGACAAGAGCGGCATTGTCATTCAACAACCAGCAGTAATACTTTACATTTATGAGATACCTTATAGTTTACAAAGCACAGAGAGAGATTTCCCCTTAGGGTTTCAGACAGTGGGGGCTGTGGTCTGCCATCACTAAGCTCAGGATGGATAATCATGGGGAGGGGCTGACTCAACCAAGCAGGGACCCGATGCCCATCAAGACGAGTGGATTTCCTACTTCTGCATCCTAAGGTGTTCCAAGCGTGGCCATGAAGCAAGCCCCTTATCACCTGATGCTTCCCCGGAAAAGGTACCCACAGCTCCCACATACGGTTCATTGACTATGTCCAGCCAGGGTTCTGAGAGCTTTGCAGACATTCACATCTGATATTCACAAGGATCTCTGGAGTAGATGTTCATTACCAATAAATATTGCAGAGTGGCGGAGAGGGACAGTCAACAGGCAACAGTCGGTAAGAAACGGAGCCAAAATCCAAACCAGGGCAGTCCAGGGGAAACTTCATGCCCATAGTACATGAACATAACATACACGAATGCTCACAGCAGTTTTAGTAATAACAGCCCAAAGTGTGAACAGCCCAAATGGCCACCACCAAGTGAAGGGATACACATTCACCAGGTAATTTCATTATGAGAAATTCTAAAGTAGGCAAAATTAACCTGCAGTGACACCAAGTAGATCTGCCATTGCCCGAGCCCAGTGGACTGCAAAGGGGGCACGAGGCAAGGTTTGGGGATGATGAAAATGTTTCATGTCTTTTTAACTGAGGGTGTAGTTACGTGGGATAATACTATATTTATCAAACACACCGAGCTCTACACTTACGATCAGTGCATTTTACAGAATGTAAGTGATACCTCAGTTAAGCTGAATTTTTTTAAAACATGGCACTATTCCTTCCTTCATCACCGCCACATCGCCTCCTAACAGCCCCCTCTCCCACCCCCTCCCTCCTGTTCAGGGGAGCAGGGACTTCGTCCTGACCAAGACTTCCAGCGCACAACCCCCCGCCCCCACCCGCCCCCAGCTTCCTCTCCCAGTCTGGACACAGCCAGAAGCTTCAAGGACTCTTTCCCCCTGCCCTCCACTCCTTATCCTTGGACCCTTGGACATTCCTTTTCTGTTTACCGGAGCCCAGGCTCGAGATGCTTACTATTCAGTTTCTCTACCCTTCATTCCCAGGCTGCAAAAGGGTTTGTTAGAGAAAGTGGAAAAAAAAAAAAAAAAACAACTTTGGGGTTGAGC
The DNA here is from genome assembly GCF_029378745.1 of Bos indicus. Lineage (NCBI taxonomy): Eukaryota > Metazoa > Chordata > Mammalia > Artiodactyla > Bovidae > Bos > Bos indicus. The sequence continues at coordinate 33,661,713 of NC_091786.1, forward strand.
GTAAACTCATATCCTCAAACCTAACCCACCCCTCTTCATGGCTGCCCATTGCTGTGGCTGACCCCAATTTCTACCTGCTCCTCACAAACCTCCCATCCTGACTCACCTCCTTTACACTCGCCTTGTCTGTCTCTGAGGCTTCCCTGGTGGCTCAGACCGTAAAGCATCTGCCTGCAACGCAGGAGACCTGGGTTCGATCCCTGGGTTGGGAAGATCCCCTGGAGAAGGGAATGGCCACCCACTCCAGGGTGGCCCTACCCTTGCCTGGAAAATCCCAGGGACGGAGGAGCCTGGTGGGCTATAGTCCATGGGGTTGCAAAGAGTCTAATATGACTTCTCTTTCTCTATCTGTGTCTCTGAACCTACTGAAGCCTATAGGTTTTATTTCTATAGTATCTCTGCTGTTTTTCCTTCCTTTACAACCCTCAACCCTAGTTCACTCCCTTTTTCCAGCTAGACATGCAAAAACAACTGTTAAAGTAACTCGCCTCTGGGGACTTCCCTGGTGCTTCACTGGTTAAGAATTTGCCTTTCAATGAATGCAGGGGACATGGGTTCAATCCTGGGTTGAGGAACTAAGTTCCCACAAGCCATGCGGCAACTAAGCCTGCCACAACTAGAAAGGCGCCCGCGTGCTGCAGCCAAAAAATAAAAGTAACTCATCTCTCTGGCAACAGTGGCGGCAGCAGTCATAACTAATCCATGCTTTACCAGCAAATGCTTTATGTGGATTATCTCACTGCATCCTGTGTCATTCTCCCCATTTTAAAGATAAGCAAGCTAAGGCTTAGTGTGTTTGAGTCATTTGTCAAAGCACGTAACGCTGCTATTAAGCGGTGGAGCACGACTGGAACCTAGGTCTGTCTGACTTCTTCCTCCCATTCGTCCAAACCCAAATGCTTGAAAATCTGAAAGCTGGATCATGTCACTTTCTGCTCAAGATTTTTCAAGACTCCCAGTATTTACCCATTTAAGTACAGTTTCCTCTGCAGGGGATTAAGGCTTCCATTCGCTAACTCAGTCCAATTTTTCCAGGCATGATGTCCTCCAACTACCTATGCATCAGGTGAGTCATTCTCAGAACGCTTTATACATCCTGCCCAGCACCCCCTCATGCTGTTCCACCTGGAACACCCCGAATTTCCTTCCCAGCCCCTGCCCATCCCTCTGGACCATTTCAGAAGCTCTCTGCTGCCCCGCTTCCCTGGCATTCCCACTGCACTTTGTTATAACTCTGCTGTGTGGTCTAAACACGGTCCACCTTGAATTTAGCTGTCTTTGTACCTGTCACCCTCTACCTGATGGTGAACTCCCTGTGGGTAGGATGGCCCCCTCTGCCCCACTTAGGGTCTCCAATATGTTCCAGGTCAGGCCCTGCCTTCAGTTCTGTCATTGAATGCAACAGGTACCTGCTTGCTCCAGCCTGCTTGCTCCAGCTTCTAGAAAGCCCCCTTCACCCTTCTGCCTCCTTCTCCATCACCCTACAAGGGGATAAACACGCTCACTCTTCATCTGTCACTCACGCAGGTCCTGCGAGTGAGACTGGTGGCCCTTGACACGCAGTCACCATGTCACACGCATGCCTGAGCCCTTCACCCAGTGCCTGCCAACCTCCTCTGCTTCTGTCATCAGCTGCTGAGTCATAAGCCACACTACCTCTTGGCAGCAGAAATGCCCAAATATTAGTTCTCAAAGACCTTCAAAAGCTGCCAGGTGTGCCGTACCTGTAATCTCCACGAGGTATTTTCACAAGTCCGGAAAAATGCCATCAGCAGTGGGGGCAAATCTTTCCTGTTACTAAAAATCCCCCTGAGTTCCCAGTAAACTACAGGTCTCTACCAGCACCCTCGTCCCGCAGTGCTCTTCAAAATCTCTTTGAAATCCCTCCAGCAGTTTATCCGAAGCAAACCTCTTACCAAGCCTCCCAACAGGGCTTGTGAGACATGGTCAAGACAGACAGAATAGCAGGCATGTGGCCATGATGGCCAACCCTCATAAAAGACATGTCTTGGGAACGATTTCTAGAAGCCAGAGGTCTGTATGAAGCTCCCGCATCCCTCCACATCCTCTGTAGACCATCCAAGTTCTAAATCCAAATTCACAGGTCACCACACCCAACGGCACCGCCCAGCCCCCACTTTAGACACCATCCAGCTTAGGGAACTGGCTCTTGGGTTCCAACCAGCTCTTTTTTCAAGAGAAGAAAAGCACAGACCCACCCTGAGCATGTCACCTCTGGCAGATGGATGTCGTCGGCCTTTACAACCCAACCTCTGATGAAGCTGGCTGCATTTACTGGCAGGCCCCAGCCAGCTCAGGGGTTTCTCCTGCAGGCCCCCTGGGATGGAATCTGCCTGGCTGAGCACATCACATCCGGCCTGGCCCACCCTGCTGCTGAGGGCCGTGTGCCCGCGCTGGACCTCTGCCTGCGCCTTACCTTGCTCCGGCAAGGTCGGGGCCGGCTTGGCAGTGCAGAGCGTGGCTGTGACCAGCACGGCCCAGAAGAGGAGACACTTCCGGCTCCACATCCCAGTTCTGCGGTTAGAGGTTGGTGACCAGGCTCCACACCTCCATGGAGACTCCGCCGTGGGCTCGATCCTCCTTTGCAAGCTGACTCTGGGGAAAAGGAAAAAAAAAAAAACAAAACCCCAAGTTAGGAGGGTCTGAATGGTGGGGTGGGGGGTCTCCCACACTGCAAGGAGAAAAAAAAGAGGGAAACCTGTCACACGACCACCCTGCCCAGAAGGTGCCCAAAGCAATCTCTTACTCCTTCAGACACAAAGAAGGGAATTGTTGTCCTGCCCCAACGCTGAACTGGAGGTTAGAAGCCTTAATTAGACCAAGGAGGGCTTTAATTCACTCCAACAACTATTTACTGAGTGTGGACTGTTTCCCATATTGGGAAAATTGTCATCAAGCTCCCCAAGGCATGATGAGCCCCACGATCGATTGTGCTGGGAAAGCGAACAGCCTCAGGAAAGTCTCCCAGAGGGGGCCCAGGGGTATGAATGTGACCTCTTCCAGGATAAGTCTTCATTCCCTCTAGGGCACACCAACCCTTGTGAGGGGTGAAGAGAGATGAGGAATCATAGAATAAGTCCCCAGACTGAGAGCCACGTGAGATGCTGACCCTCTCTGAACCCACACGGCAAGGAAGCTGAAATAAGCCATCTCCAGGGTGCTTTCTTTTTGTCTCCAAAACTGGACCCATCATGGGGACCTCTAGGATTCCAGCAGCTTTCCCTCATGGAGACAACACAACTCTCACCAGCTACTTAAACAAGGCTTCCAAGTGGGGAGCCGTGAGATGGGGAGCCCAGTTATCCCTGAGACCGAGAGGTGACAGCAGTCGTCCAGCAGAAATGGATCCAGACATGGGGAAAGGTCGTGTAGAAGAAGGTTTCTTGCAAGGCCTGACTCAAAGATGGCTCATGCCAACCCCAGTGAAAGGCAGGGACTTCGGCCCTTTATCCTTCTCCTGTCTGAAAGTGTTAGTCACTCAGTCACGTCCGACTCTTTGCGACCCCATGAACTGTAGCCCGCCAGGCTCCTCTGTCCATGGGATTCTCCAGGCAAGAACAGTGGAGTGGGTTGCCATTTCCTCCTCCAGGGGAATCTCCCTAACCCAGGGATCGAACCCAGGTCTTCCACATTGCAGGCAGATTCTTTACTGTGTGAGCCACCTAGGAAGTCCTTCTCATGTCTAGAGCAGCAACATGTAAAACAGTCCTCCAGGGTCTTCAGGATAATGGTCTTTGCTGCTCAACCTTTCCTAAGTGATAACCCTTCTGGGCACCATTTGGGCTGCAAGGGGATGACCCTCTCAGTCCTCCAGGTGGCTTTTGTCCTAAATACTCCAGGGAACCATCCGAGTTATTCAGAGAATCCACTTCCCCGGAACATGTCCTCATGTGGTGCTTCAGCCTGGCCTCCCCGGAGCCAGACAGGGCCCCTTGTGAGTGAGTCAGTCCCGGCTGGCAGAAAAACCCCTGGATTCCTGGCCTCGTTCTCAAGTGCCTGCCAGCGCGGAAGACGCAGGCGGTGCCTGCGTCCCTCCCAAGGCTTTCCTGAAATGTTTTAATGATTTCAAATCAAACGAGAAGTAAACATTTCTGTTTTTCTGAATTTAGGAAAAGGACTAGACGAGACAGAATCGAGTAAGTATTTACTGTACCTAAAACCCATGCCAAGTGTGGACTATGTACGATTTTAAACTATAAAACTTCAGCTCTTCTTCACTATGAACTTCGGGGAGGGTGGGAATTATTATTGCCCTTTAAGCAATGGGGAAACTGAGACTCAAAGAGGTTAAGTGCTTTGCCCAGGGTGGGCAAGAGGGGAGGCAAGAGCATGAGGTCTCCATCACCTGGGCTTTCAGAATACAGTGGGGATGATCAGGGACTTCCCTGGTGGTCCAGTGGCTAAGACCCATGCTCCCAATGCAGGGGACCTGGGTTCAATCCCAGGTCTGGGAACTAGATCTCATATGCTGCAATTAAGAATTTGCATGGGGACTTCCCTGGTGGTGCAGTGGTTAAGAATCTGACTTCCAAAGCAAGGGACCTGGGTTTGATCCCTGGTCAGGGAACTAAGATCCCACATGCTGAAGAGCAAAGAAGCCTGTGCGCTACAACGAGCCACAGCTAAGATCCGACACAGATAGAAAAAAAAAAAGAACTGCATGCTGCAACTAATTTATTTATTTGGCACAGCCAAATAAATAAATACAAATAAATATATATAAAAAAATGGCATGATCAAAACTGGCTCTACCGGATGAAAGCTTATTTTCTCCAGAGGGTAATTCCCCGTGTCTTACAGAAACCATGTAGATAAGGACAGATCCCAGGTGATTCTGGCAATGGGAAAGGGTTTTCTTTCTTTTTTTCCCCAACAATTTATTAATTGATTTACTTTACATTTGGCTGTGCTGGGTCTCTGTTGCTGCACTCGGGCTTTCTCTAGTTGCAGCAAGTGGGGGCCACTCCCTAGGTGCGGTATGTGAGCTTCCATTACAGTGGCCACTTTTGTTGCAGAACACAGCTCTAGGTGCAGAGGCTTCAGCAGCTGCAGCACGCGGGCTCAGTAGTGGCCCACGGGCTTAGTTGCTCCTCGACAAGCGAAGCTTTGATTCTCAACTTCTTGGCTCAAGAGAAAGACCCTTGGAAGCAGCTCCTGGGGGTACCATCTAGGACACAGGACAGGCCGGATCCCCAGCCAGGGACAGAAGTGATGCTGGCCAGAGAATATGCTGAAACCACCTTCCACATCTCGTTACATCCCAAAGATACACCAAATGCATGCAGGGCAGTCACCGAGAAAGGTACACCTGACTAAGAACCTCAATAAGTCCCCTAGAATGGCCAGAGTCAGGAACGAATTTTTAGTACCCAAGGAGAAAGGGTGGTATCATCTTGAGATGAAAAAGCTGGTTTTCAAAGGTAGCAGGGAGGCAGGTCCCACCACTACTTGATCACTCTGCCTACCCCCCCTGCCAACCCCCAAGAGCCTGGCCACCTCCTGGCAGGTGGGGTCTGGCTGCTGGCCGCTCTCTTTTTCGGCTCTGCAATCAACACATTTCAAACTAATCTGGCAGCTTCCCTGCAAAGTCTCTTCCGTTCCTCCCCTTCTGGGCACTGAGTCCCCAGTCTGTAAAACAAAAGATGTTCAGAAAACCCAGCTCCCTGGGCAACCCCTTCTGGAACCAGAAGGTAAGTTGGGTACACATCCTGCTGCGGAAAACACAGCGACACAGACCACTAGTCCACACGCTGTCTGGAACCCTAGGGACTGTCCCCTCCCCCTTCACCTCACCTTCTTCCCATTCTACTAATTAAGGAATTCTTTAAGTCCCTTAGGGACAGTCTCCTTCCTCCACTGCTTGACAGATGTGACCTGTAGCCCCGCAGGTGCACACAGCAGCTGGCCCCATCAGCCTCTCTCCAGCAGTTTCGTCTCCTGGGACTGGCAGCCCAGCTCTGGCTCTGGGTGCAGAGGTCCTCACTGGGGGGGCGAGGAGGGGGAAAAAGAAGGAAGAGGGGCAGGGAGAGGACACGTGACATCTCGGTTTTCCCACTTGTCATCAGAGGGAGCTGAAATATTATAGTTGCCTTGCCTACACCACAGGGGGTGACAAGCCTTAAACCCGCAGCGTGGGTGAAAGGACTTGCTCTCTCCTCTTGAAAACACTAATCAAATGTAAGGAATTATCTATAAACATTGTGCTTTGAGTCACTCCTTGATAGCACTCTCAGGGGACTTTGGTAATTGGCAACCGGAGGACATGAACTTCCTGCCTTTGCAAAACCATTTCTCCCTCTCCAGTCTTTCCAAACCCCATACTCTAGACCTTGGGGTCCCGTTCCGTGTGGCCCCCATGGCTATGGAACCCTTAAAATGTGGCCAGTGCAAGTCGGAATGTGTTGGAAATGAAAAGTACGTACTAGAATGTACAGTCTCTCAATGATTTTTTAAAAATACTGATTACATGTTCAAATGATAATGTTTCACATATACTGGGCTAAATCAGATATATTATTGACATCCAGGTGAACTAATGAAAATGCACTTCACCTGTTCCCTTTTCAAATGTGGCCACTAGAAAACTCTGAGATTCCACGCGGCCTGTGTTACTCTATAGGGGACAGGACAGCTCTGGGTAACTTCCACGGCCTGCCAAGCGCTTCTTCTTTGCCCTTCCTCTATCCTTGGCAGGCCACGCTCTCTCATTCCTCTCTCATTCTCTGAGCCCCACCTCAAACTGCCACGTCTTCCACAAGTCTTTCTTGGGCCTTTCGAGGATCCTCTGAATTTCCAAAAACGTCCATCATAGGGTGGCAAGCTCCTATAGAGGAGGGTCTGCATTGGTTTACTCCTTGCTAACACCCTTAGCACCTAACACCTACAGAGCGGATGCTGCTGCATTTGGTAACTGGATGAATAAATGAACAAAACAAAGAAGGGCCGATTGGAAAGAAACTGACAGAGCTGCGCTTGCAGAGAAGAGGTTGACAACGTCAGAGAAAATCGTCAGGCGTCCCTGTTAGCCAGCCAAACTCGATTACAAAGCATACCAACCCGGACATTTTCTAAACATCTTGATTCCTCAGACTTGAGGAAGTAATGCCAAAACTTTAATCCCTTTAGTTGGGAATAACACTTCTTAACAGAAATGGTTGCTTTTCCCCAAAGTGAGCATTCCCTACTCCCGGCGGAGAGTGGCAGGGCAAATACTCCACAAACACCCAACAGAACACACGCAGCTCGGCTTGCGAAACATGAGTGGGTCCAACAGAAACGCTCATTTAAAAGTTTTGAGTCCTTGTTAAAAAAAAAAGTGCCCAGATGTCCCTGGGAGTGAGGTATGTAAGAAATGAGTAATAAGAAGAGAAACTCTAACTGTCCCACCGTAATCTAGGAAGACTTGCCACTGAAGAAGGATGGCTTGTGGACCACCAGACGCTTGGAGGTGTTCACCCAGGTGAGGGCTGTTTTCTTGGAGCCCAAATGTGGCTCCTTGTAATTGCAAGTGGAATGGTGATGAGCAGGGGATTTCTATCTCAGGAAGATGTAACCTTAGGGGGAAAAGCAATTCTCTTAGTCCAGGTCGGCTTTTTAATCCTCTCTGGAAACCCCAGAATCTTCTCTGAAGCTCTGCATCTGGACTCCCAACAAGTCCTGGGGTTGACTCAGACCTTTTACAAAGCTCTTGGGAAGCCAAATGCAATACCTATTTCCCAAGAGGAAATTAAAACTCCTCTCCAGTGAGGTGAGGCCTTTTCAGAGTAAGATGTTTGAATCACTTACTCTGTAGCTCCTTTTCCTCCTGCAGCAACAGGCTGAAACCTTCCTAGGAAGCTCTTAACCACGGCCATTTTGATGAGAGAGATTAAAAAATGGAGACCTGAAGAAAGTGTTCAGAGGCCGCTAAAGGCCCAAGCTCACAGGAGCAAATCTCTTATTTTAGGATTCTTTTTTTTTTTTTCCAGGCCAAAACAAACAAAAAACACTCCCCAAACACCCCCAAACAAACCAAAAGCAGACAACTAAAAGCCAAAGCAGCCCAGCCTGCTCTCGGTGGCTGGAGGCTACCCCCTCTATTCTCAACTCCATCCTCCTGGCCTCTGGAGTCCACAGGAACAAAGCTGGACCAGACCTGAGAGAACATCTGGAGATGTTCTGATCCTCTGCCCCAGGAGGGGTGGGGCCATAGCACCTTCCAGGCTCCTTCTCTGTGTCTTCTCCTGCTTTTGGCTTCACTTGCTATTCTAAGGGTGCCTAACGGAACTTTCTCACATCCTCCATGGCCAGGAGCCAAGGAAAAGAAGTACCCAAGGCTGTCTACTTGGGAGCCAAAGAAAACAGTGCCCACTCTGGCCCAAATCCCATTCGTGAAAATGCCTCCCCAACGCGCATTTGTACGGGCACCGTCAGAGCAGACAGCGCGCGGCACGCACACTGTCCAAGTGGCTCTTCACCCGGATGACCCTCATTAAAAAGCTGACACTCCGCTATGACTAAGAATAAATGCAACAGATATTTCAACGAGCTCCTCACCCGATGCAGTATGCAACCATCGCCGGCTGGAGCCGAGACCCCCGGCAGCTTCCCAGTCCCCAAACACCTTGTATTCCTCGGGGGGTGGGGGGGGGGCGGTCCACGGCAGCAGCCCTGGAGGTCTTCCCAGCTAACTGGGGGCGGGGGCGGGGGAGGTGGGGAGAATACGTAAACAAGTCATTAGGGAGGCAGGCCATCCTCCCTAAGGTCTCTGGGTCTCCCCTCCAGCACCACCAAGGGCTCCCCCTGGGTCACTGGAAGGAAGGCTGATGACCCAGGCTTGGGGCGGGGGGTAATTAACCAGACAGAGGCACGTCCCAAGGGGCCCTGCTACTTAGCTTTTAAACAAGCCTCAGGGAGGAAACTGGGAGCCCGGGCCAATAGTTGGGGTGGGGGTGGGGGGAATGGCCACTTTCTGCCCCACAGTCTCAAGGCTAAGGTTGTACAATTTAGACGGTTTTCCAAAAAAAGCGCAGGGCCGGAGGTGCAAAGGATAGAGCGCCATCTGCGGAGGAAACAGTCACCTTAATTACCATGTCTAGAGAAAGTGCGATTTCATTACAGCCTCCGAACGACCGCCCAAAGGAGGAAACCAGAGAAGTGTTTTCAATTTGAAAGAGGCTGGAGAGGAGAGGGTGAGAGACCAACTCTCCCCACCCTCTCGCAACTTTGGAACCAGAAAGCGCTTTCCTGCCTCAAAGGGCAGAACCAAAAAACCCTCAACAGGCCAACCCCTTTCAAACCTGCGGCCGGCGCGGACTTGGTAAAACTCCCCACGTTAGCCTCCGGGAGCGGCCGCCCAAAGAAAGAACTCCTTCAAAACACCGAGGGAGCCACAGCCCGGGCCCCCCTCCCACGCCCAAGCCGCTGCGCCCCGGGCTCACTCCAGGGAGGGTGGAAAAGGGGACGCGTGACGCCACCGCCGGGCGGCCCGAGACCCGGCGGCGGGCTCCGGACAGGGTCAGACACTCCCGCCGCTCCGGCTCTAACTGAAAAGGGAGGAGACTGCAATGCTCCGGTTCCAGAAACTTCTGTCAGGGCCAGCTCTGGGTCAGACCGATGGCCAAAGAGGCCAACTTATCCGATGAGATATTGTCACCCCCTAAACCTCGGCCCTCTCGCCGGCGATGCTTCTTTCTCGCACGAGCCTGAAAGCGCCAGTACAGCCTAAGTACCCTGGCATCCAGGGTAACTTCTTTTCTCCCCCAGTCCCAGCGCCTCGTCCCCAGGTCTTAAGAAAAACTCGTAAAGAGCGAGGTGATGAGGACAAGTTATAGGATCTCCGTTTCGATCCGGGGGAGGGGGCAGGGAGGAACAGGGACGTTCAAGCGGCTGCGGTGTACCCGGGTGGGGTGAAACGGAACCAGATGCGGCGGCTACATCTGGAAAATGGGGCGCGGCGGGGGGAGTGGTGGTGGTGAGGTGGGGGGAGACACGGCGGAAACTTTGAACAGGGCCAAAGCCTCTGGGTCCAGACAAGAGATGCAGGTTTCACCGCTCCCCAAGCCCCCGGCTCCCCAACCAGAGGCATCTGACTGCTTTCATAGGATCTGGGTTAAATGATTCCATCTACAACGTTAATAAATTCCTCTGCAAACGAAGGTTTCAGCCCCTCTCTTCTCCTCACCCCAAACATAGCGGGAAAGGGGAGCGGGAAGGGGGCAGAGGGTTCTGGGCCCGCGAAGCAACAAGCATCGGTGCCGAGCGAACCGCACCGGACAAAACCCTCATCCCTTCCCCCACCTCCTCGAACCAGATAGGAACTGACCAATCCCCTCCCCCCGACCCTGTAATGGGGCTTAACCTCACCCGCTGGGCGCCCTCCCCTTCCCCAAACTTCCGACCCTTTCAGAGAGGGACTAAGTCGGAGATCAGCGCCTCTGGAAAAAGGGAATTCCTTTCTCGCTCTTCGCTGAAGCAGCTTCAGCCATTTGGTGACGACACCCCCCTTTAAAACCGACTGGAAGAGAAGCGAACCGACCCCTCCACTTCCTTCCCCCTTCAGGCCCCCAGCCGCCCACCCGCCTGCTGCAGTGACCCCAGACTTTCCCGGAGATGGAAAAGGATTTAGGAAGACCCCAGATTTTTTCTTTTTCTTTGCGTTCCACCCAAAGCTACCTGCTGGATCGGGGAGACTCCCCTTGGGTGGACTAAAAGGAGATGGTGTGGAATGCAACACACACACACACCCCACCTCGCTGCCCACCCCCGCCTGCCTCCCCAGGCCCAGGAAACCCAGGACCGCCGCCGCCTCGGCCCCGGGCCCTGTCCCTCCCCGGACTCACCGCGGAGCCGCCGCCGCCGCCTCGCCAGCTCCCCAGCGCGAGTTGGCGGAAAAGTTGGGCGGCGGGACGGGCGCGGGGAGGGGGCGCAGAAGGCGACGCGAGCGGAGGGAAGGGAGGGGAGACAAAAGGGGGGCGCCGGGCGCTGGGCAGGGAGCCGGGGGTGGAGAGGGGCGGGTAACGAGCGGAGGGAGGCGCCGGATCCGACTGCTCTGCGGCGGGGAGAGCGCGCAGCCGGGAGGCTCCGGCGCCGGGGGGCCGCCCGGGACGCCGAGCCCGCCCCGGATCCGGGGGCGCCGCGGCTCTTACCTCACCCGGCGCTGCGGTTCCGCCTCTGGAGAGTCCGCCGTGGCTCGTGCGGGCGGGCGGGAGTCCGCGTCCCTGGCTCCGGCCCGCCGCCCCCGGGCTCCGCTCGGGTCCTGGCGGGGCCGCGAGAGCCCCCGCGGCTGGCGCTCGACTCCCGGTGGCGCTCGGGGCTCGGCGCCTCCAGCCCGGGCGGGAACAATGGAGCAGAAGCTGGTGCCCCGGAGGCGGGGCGGGGGGAGGGCTCCCGTCCGCCGCCCGGGGTCTCCAGACCCTGTGGCCCCCCCCTCTCCAGCACCGGGCGGCGGCCCTCAGGCTTCTGGCAGCCCGGACTCCATCGCCCGGCGGGGGCCCCGGCGCCGCGGCGTGCCCGACTGCCGCCCTGGTCCCCTGCGCCCGGTGGGGCGCCCCTCGGACCGGAGAAAAGTCCACGGGCTCCGCCGCTCTTCCAGCTGCGGCGCGCGCTCTCGGCCGGGGAAGGCGAGGTCGCCGCAATGCGCTAAGCGGAGTCTCGGGGCTGTCCGGACGTCGCCGCCCAGCTCTGGGCACAGCCCGGGCTCCTCCGCGCGCTGCGGCTGGACCAGACTTCGGGCTCCCGCGCCGCGCCGCCGCCACAGGCGAGGCCGCCGCGCCAGTGCCCGCAGGAGCGCTCCGAGCGCTATGCGCCGGCAAGGCGCGAGGGCTCCCTCTCTCACTCCCACCCCGCGCTGGTCCCACCTCCTCCTCCTCCCCCTGCCACTGCCTGCTGGGCCTTGTAGTTCTGAACCGAGGGCCCCCGAGAAGGGGGGAGCGGATTGAGCCGCCCGGCGATCCGCTGCTCCTTTGCCTCAGTCTGTCTGGCCTCCTTTGACGCGCGTGCCCGCCCCTCCAACTGTACCCCTCCAGGAGGGCGCACGAATTTCGGGCCATGGACGGATGAGCAGTTGGAGGGATGGAGATGAGACCCTGAAGCCCTCAGGTTGCACATGGACTCTGACCGTGTGCCCTGGGGAAACGATGTTCTTGTTCTGTATCTCAGTTTTCACATCTGTGAAAGGGGATAGCAAAGAGATCAAACCAGTCAATCCTAAAGGTCAGTTCAGTTCAGTTGCTCAGCCGTGTCCGACTCTTTGCGACCCCATGGACTGTAGCACGCCAGGCTTCCCTATCCATCATCAACTCCCCGAGCTTGCTCAAACTCATGTCCATCGAGTCAGTGATGCCATCCGACCATCTCATCCTCTGTCGTCCCCTTCTCCTGCCTTCAATCTTTCCCAGCATCAGGCTCTTTTCCAATGACTCAGTTCTTCACATCAGGTGCCCAAAGTATGGGAGCTTCAGCTTCAGCATCAGTCCTTCCAGTGAGTATTCAGGATTGATTTCCTTCAGGATAGACTGGCTGGATCTCCTTGCAGTCCAAGGGACTCTCAAGAGTCTTCTCCAACACCACAGTTCAAAAGTATCAATTCTTTGGTGCTCAGCTTTCTTCATGGTCCAACTCTCACATCCATACATGACTACTGGAAAAACCATAGCTTTGACTACTGAAAAAACCATAGCTTTGACTAGATGGATCTTTGTTGGCAAAGTAATGTCTCTGCTTTTTAATGTGCTGTCTCTTGATGAAAGTGAAAGTGGAGAGTGAAAAAGTTGGCTTAAAGCTCAATATTCAGAAAACGAAGATCATGGCATCTGGTCCCATCACTTCATGGGAAATAGATTGGCAAACAGTGGAAACAGTGTCAGACTTTATTTTTTTGGGCTCCAAAATCACCGCAGATGGTGACTGCAGCCATGAAATAAAAAGATGCTTACTCCTTGGAAGAAAAGTAACCTAGATAGCACATTGAAAAGCAGAGACATTACTTTGCCAACAAAGGTCCGTCTAGTCAAGGCTATGGTTTTTCCAGTGGTCATGTATGGATGTGAGGGTTGCACTGTGAGGAAAGCTGAGCGCTGAAGAATTGATGCTTTTGAACTGTGGTGTTGGAGAAGACTCTTGAGAGTCCCTTGGACTGCAAGGAGATCCAACCAGTTCATTCTGAAGGAGATCAGCCCTGGGATTTCTTTGGAGGGAATGATGCTGAAGCTGGAACTCCAGTACTTTGGCCACCTCATGCAAAGAGTTGATTCATTGGAAAAGACTCTGATGCTGGGAGGGGTTGGGGGCAGGAAGAGAAGGGGATGACAAAGGATGAGATGGCTGAATGGCATCACTGACTCGATGGATGTGAATCTGAGTGAACTCCGGGAGTTGATGATGGACAGGGAGGCCTGGTGTGCTGCAATTCATGGGGTCGCAAAGAGTCGGACATGACTGAGCAACTGAACTCAACTGAACTGAGGTTGGTCATAACTTTCCTTCCAAGGAGCAAGCATCTTTTGATTTCATGGCTGCAGTCACCATCTGCAGTAATTTTGGAGCCCAAGAGACCAACCCTAAACATTCATTGGAAGGACTGATGCTGAAGCTCCAATACTTTGGCCACCTGATGCAAAGAGCTGACTCGTTGGAAAAGACCCTGATGCTGGGAAAGATTGAAGACGGGAGGAGAAAGTGGCGACAGAGGATGGCATCACTGACTCAGTGGACATGAGTTTGAGCAAACTCTGGAAGATAGCGAAGGAGCAGGAAGCCCCTTGTGCTTGGGGTTGCAAGGAGTCAGAGACGACTTAGCCACTGAACAACAAAAAGGGGAACAATAGCACTTTCCATATACAGTTGAGGATTAAATAAAGACCTGCCACAGAGTTACTGAGCAAAGTCAAATTGCTTTTATTCATGAGAAGTTTGATGGCTCCTCAGACACTTTGCTTCCATCTCACTTTCCCAAACATATGGCCTAGGTTTTGTGGTCCAGGGCTGCTGAGTCTTGTCAGTTCTGCAGCACCATTCTCCGCCTCCGGAGTCTTCAGTCTGCAGCGAATGTTTCAGAAGCAAAGAGTGAAAGGAGCTAAGAGGTGTTGATTTGGAAATTGATCAAAGCCCACCCAGCACACACTCCAGTACTCCATGGAACTCAAGGGAAAGTAGCTAAAATGGCCTTTTCCCTGGGTCCTTCTGCAGGCTGGTATAATCTAGTGGTTCCCTGATCCAAATGGACATCAGTCCTCCCAAAAAGTTCTGAAAAATATAAATTCTTGGACCTGCTCAGACTTGAGAGATCAGGCTGTCCCAGGAAGGAGCAAAGAGTTTATATTTTTCTGCCGCTCCCATGGTGTCAGGTAGGGGACCACCTGCAGGTGAGAAGTGTGCCACCCTAGATATGATAGATACCTTCTTTCTGGCCCACTACTTAAGAACTGTTTGATTTTGGATAAGTCATGCATTTGAAAGAAATCAAGACCTGTTTACATGTTTTCCCTCAGTTGGCTGGGGCCCCCTCACAAGGTTGTCACCAAAATCAAATAAAATAATGGAATTCAGTGCACACAAAGTGTTACTTTTGATATAAATAAAGTTGCTGTGTAAGTTACTGGTAGGGCCTATTCCCTCATCCTCACCTCACTGAAACCCACAAGGTTGTGGAAGCTCAAAAACTGAACAAGACAACCCCCTCCCACCCCAACGGTTAAGGAAAGTATCTCCAAGTTATTTCTTTTCTTTTATGGCTGTGCTGTGTGGCTTGTAGGACCTGAGTTCCCCCACCAGGGATGGAACCCAGGTCCTAGAAGTGAATGCATCAGGTCCTTACCACTGGACTGCCAGGAAATTCCCTTCAAGTTAGTTTTTGTATTGGACCAGCAGGTAAAAGAACAGTGACTATCATAGTGTTGTTCACATAGTAGGAGCTCAGTACATGTTTATGGACTGACTGACAAGTAAATAAATATTTACAAATGAATGAAAAAAAAAACATTAAATACAAAGCAAGAACTCACATATTTGTGGAATAAATGAACTTCAGTCATCAATTTTTTTATTCATTTTAGGTTTTACATTTAGGTCCATGAACCATTTTGAGTTGGTTTCTGTAAATTGTGCAAGGCATGGTCAGTTGTTGCTGTGTTTTTTGTATAGAGGTATTCAAGTTTTCCAGCACCACGTGTTGCTCTGTACCACGTAGACTGTGGGATCGTAGTTCTCCAGCCCAGAATGGAACCGGCAGGGAAGTCCACTGGACCACAGGGAAGTCCCAGTTATCATTTATGGAGTTATCCCCCCTGTGAGCTTATCTCTCTACCCTTCAACCCTTCTGCTCCTGATTAAGTTCTATTCATTGGAAGGACTGATGCTGAAGCTGAAGCTCCCATACTTTGGGCACCTAATGCAAAGAACTGACTCATTGGAAAAGACCCTGATGCTGGGAAAGATTGAGGGCAGGAGGAGAAGGGGGCAACAGAGGATGAGATGGTTGGATGGCACCACCGACTTGATGGACATGAGTTTGAGCAAGCTCTGGGGGATGGCGAAGAACAGGGAAGCCTGGAGTGCTACAGTCCATGAGGTAGCAAAGAGTTGAACACGACTTGTCAACTCAACAACAACAAAACAAGTTGCCCATATATTAGGCCTCTTTCATTTTCTTTCTTTATCAATTTTTATTTATTTATTTTTGGCTTTCCCGGATCTTCATTGCTTTGCTCATGCTTTCTCTAGTTGTGGAGAGCGGGGGCTCCTCTTCCTTGTAGTGTGGGGTCTTCTCATTGCTGTGGTTTCCTTGTTACGGAGCACAGGCTCTAGGCATGCCGGCTTCGCAGTTGTAGCATGTGGGCTTTCCTGCTCCTTGGCATGTGGAACCTTCCCAGAGCAGGGATCAAACCCATGTCCCTTGCACTGGCAGGCTGATTATTATCCAGTGTGCCACCAGAGACCTCCACCACCTTCATTTTAAATCCTGCTCATTCCAGCCCTGTAAGAAGGCCAGACTCACACTCCTCCCCCTAGGTGGGGCCTTCCCAGCCAATCTCCGCTCTATGAGTCCCTGGGATCCCTACTGACCTTCTGGTATATCCCACTGATTTGATATGTAACAAAACTGGTGGCTCACTTGGTAATGAGTCTGCTTGCAATGCAGGAGACCTGGGTTCGATTCCTGGGTGGGGAAGATCCTCTGGAGGAGGACAAGGAAACCCACTCCAGTATTCTTGCCTGGAGAATTCCATGGACAGAGAAGCCTGGCAGGCTACAATCTGTGGGGTCACAAGAGTCAGACACGACTGAGTGACTAAGCACACATTTCTTTGTTGGTTGTCTTTTTTACTCTTTCTTCTAACCAGCTCCCAAACTGTCTTAGGGCCTGGTTCCCATCTTGTATCTGACCTAGCTCGGGATTCCTCTCAGGAGGTGTTTCATTATATTGTTGGTGAACTTGATTACCAACCTGGGTGACCAGACAAGACAATATAGTTGGAGAGGGAATACAAGCCAAGACAGTCCAGCATTTAACATCCAACCAGTGTTTTCACACTTTGTTACTGCAAGAGAATAGATCACACTTCGTCTTTCTGATTCTTCTAAAACAGGGAGTTTTCCAGTCTTATTTATTTTTTGACCCTGAGGCATGTGTCTTATCTCCCTGACCAGGAACTGAACCCACACCCCCTGCTTTGGAAAGCAGTCTTAACCACTGGACCACTGGGGAGGTTCCAACAGGGTTTTATTGATTTATTTATTTTTAAATCCAGCCCTTTTGCCTTCTGATTTAGAAGCATTTTACAGGTACCTTGAATCCCACAGATGACGCTAAAGAATGTGTCCTTGATTTCAACAGAAAATGTTCAAATGTTGTTTCGATGTTCTGATGCTTGTCTGTTTGTTGTTGAGTGGCATCAACCTGGGGTTGAGGAAATGTCTCTGCAGGTGTAGCAAGAAACCAAAATGAAAGCAAGTGGTCAACTTGGTAGTTCTCACTCCCTGAGTTCTCAGGGAAACAGCCAAAGACAGCACAGGAAAGGTGGGAAACCCAGGGAAGGAATGAATGAACAGGCCATCCACAGACCTCGGACGGGGCTCCTGAGTCATTGCGAGGCCAGGGCTTCTTTCCTCCCAGCCCAGCTCCCCTTGGGTGCTGCTGCTCCCCTTCCTCTTCCTGAAAGGGGGACCCTCCACTGGAGGATTGGGTCCCAGGCCAGTGAAGGGAGCGCCTCCCCAGGGCGGCCCCAGCCTCTCCGGGCAGAGAGGGGGTCAGATCGCCACTCTGCTTCTCTGTCCTGCTCTGGGGACTCCTGGCACCTTGCCTCTCTGCACAGAAATATAATCGTCCCTCTGAGATAACAAAGAGCTGGGAGGGTTGGGGAGGATCTGTAGGTCCTTCGCCCTGCCAGCTAGATGTCTAGGAGGGTGGGGAGGGGGACAAAGGCCCGCACGGCCTCGAGGACCTGATAACCGTCTGGGGACCTGTTGCCTCCTGTGTCTATGGGAGGAGGTGAGCGGTGCTGAATGAAACCCAGCAAAAAGGAGCTCTCCCCAAAGCCGGATCGGGTGTCTTTGTTTGGGAACACTGCAGAAAAGCCCTTCTCTCCTCCTGCAGTGTCCTCAGACCTCTTCCTTGAGAAGGCAGGCCCTCCCCTCCCCAGGACTCCCCTGCCCCATCTGAGTCTAGTTATTTTAGGGCTCAGCTGTTCCCGCCAGCGATGAGGACCCTTGCTCCGCTGGCGTGGCCCTGCAGAGCTGACACCTCCCTGTTATGGAAGAGTGTGGAGGGGGAGGCTAGCAAAGCCTACCACCAGCAGGGCAGGAAGGGCTGGAGAGCAGCTCTAGCCAGCTCTGGGGGTTCCTCAGACTTGGGAGGGGTACCGGTAGAGGCTGAACTGGTTGCAGGGGAGCAGCCTCGAGAGGAGGGAACCATCAGGATTTCTCCCTCCACGGTGGAGGTTCACAGGTCCCCGGGAGCAGGTGGGCCGGCCAGCCTTTTGCCCTAGGCTCCTGGAGTTAGGGAGCGGCAGTCAGTTACCATCTGGCTGCCATTTGGTGACCCCTGGCTGTTCTCAGCACAGCTTCAGCATATCGGGGAAGGGAGGGTCTTGTTTGGCTTGGTGTTTCTGTAAATAACATTTCACTCTCTCCCGACCAACTGAGAGTGGGAAAGGGAGGTCTCAGATTCTCTGGCTTGAGTGCAACATTTATCCTCCGAGCACTGGGGTGGGGTGGTGGGGGAGGGGGACATCTCTTGTGTCAGGCACTGTGCTGGGCACATGGTTCCGAAGACTGAATGAGATGAGGGGGAGCTCATGCCCCGAGATGAGCCTCCAGGAGCTGACAATCTTGTTGGGGAGTCAGGGGCACCTGCTGAGTATTTGGGGAGGAGGTGGCTCAGGGGAAGTAATAATGCCTGAGTCTTGAAAGTGAAACTCACAAGCCCATGGGGGATGCTGAAGGAAGGCAAGATGGGAGAGTGCATGCATGTCAGGATGCTGAAGCTTCTGAATTGGCTTGCTCCGGAGAGATGAACTCAGTGCTGGGCACAGAACAAGTGCTCCATAAATGCTAACCTTGCTCTTCCATTTTAACCCAGAATCACCTCTTTGGGTGCCTTTTTTCAGGTATCTTTGTGGTGAGACTACCCAATCACCACCACCCTCAGATCCTCTGCCCAAGATCTGCAGTAAAGGATATATATTTTTTCCCACTAATCTCCTCTTTCCTTGCTGACCCCATCAAGATAAGCAGCCCCTTTTGTTACAGATTTAACCGTGAAACAAGAAGAAAATAACAAGAACACATATGGAGAAGCTAACAAGGCTTATAAAACCTCCACGATCCTAACAGCCGTGGTCCCTGGTCTAGGTTTCAGACCCCCTCCAGGATGCTCATGGCAAACCAGCTGGCCTTTTGTCCTCTGCTTTCCTTCAGAGCTCCCTGAACTATCCCCTCTTTCTGACCCCAAAGTACAAACCCTCTCCCCGTAAAAGCCGCCCGTCCAAACCACCGTGCTGGGGAGCTGAGAGGTGACAGAGGTGGCAGTGACCGAAAAGTGGACATTTGCATTTCTGAGGACTCCCCAGGAGTAGAGAACCCAGTTCCTGAGGCTTCTGCCCTGCCCAGGGACAAAGATCAAAGATGCAGGGTTAGACTGGGATACACCTTTGAAGTGGATTCCATCCAAGGATATGCTAACAGAGTTGCAGATGACTTCTCCTGGGTTGTTAAGAACTTTTGGTGATATCGGACAAGCAGGGTCAGAGAGGAAAAGAATTTAAAAATAGACAGTGTTAGGTTAGGAGAGATAGGCATGCATTTTAAAAGACAGAGAGATGAAGGTGTCAGTGAGGGTGTGGGAAAATGGACACCCCAAATGCTTGTTGGTGAGAGTGCTGAGGGTATAACCTCCTTGGGGACCATGTCATAATATTTATCAATATTTAAAAGGTACATACCTCACATACTCTTTGACCCAAAAATTCTTCTTTTAGGAATTCAAGATACAGATGTCCTTGTATGTGTAGAAAGACTGTGTATATAATATATATTAATACATAGATATGTTTATATAAAAAGACTATATAACACATGGATATAGATACATTTATATAATGTATATGATAATCATTACAACATTGTGGTTGCAAAACACCATACATAGGGCATCCATCCCTAACAAAACACCAGCCATAGGGCACTTGGTGAAATAAATCGTGGTCTATAAATGCAAAATTGTGCATTTATTAAAAGGAATATGATAGATCTATATGGAAGGGAAAGAGCAAGAAGCTTTGGACTGTATATATAACAGATCTTTTCTGTTTAAGGAAAGAACGGGGGCACACACACCATTACACAGGCAGATACCTGCCTGCCTGGCTCCTGCTAAGTTGCTTCATTCGTGCCCGACTCTTTGCAATCCCATGCACTGTAGCCCATCAGGGTCCTCTGTCCATGGGATTCTCCAGACAAGAAAACTGGAGTCAGCTGCCATGCCCTCTTCCAGGGAATCTTCCTGACCCAGGGATCAAACTACCGTCTCCTGCATTGCAGGCAGATTCTTTACCTCTGAGCCACTGGGGAAGCCCATATGCAGATACCTATATATGTGTGTGTTTATCTAATTGTAGATTACCTGGAAGGAAACTCTCACACACACAATAGGTGAATTGAATGTCTAGGGTGTAAGTCGGGGAAGGGGCCCTTCAGACTACCCTTTTGGACTACTATAAAAATTTCATCCTGTGCCTATGTTTTTTCCCTCTTAGTTGAATGTCATTATTTAAAACAAAGCAAACTTCTATGAACTAAACTATTATTAGCGGTTTCCTTTGTGATGCAGTTATAGGACGCTTACGTTGTTTGTTTACATACCTTTCTATCATTTGAACTTTGGGAACGGAGCTTGTCTATAGGGTAGTCTCTACAGTCGATCAGGCTGAGTGCTGGGTGTGTGTTTCAGGGGCTAAAATTTCTGTGCACTTCTCCCCTGACCTCTGTCCAGAGGAGGTGGCACCTTCTTTTGTTCCTGACCATGTACTACTTTTATGATCAGCAAGATAATAAAGTAATGATGATATGATGATGGCATGTGTGGAAAAAGCAAAGGTACACTGAGTGCTATGACTTTATCTTCAGTAATCATGGAGACACATCCCACCAATGCACGTCCACAGGGACAGCGTTTAAGTGGCCACTCTCAGGCCTTCGCAGATGCACCCGTTCTTTCTTTCACAGTGACCACAGCCCCAACCACTCTGCAAAATGGCCCCAGATCTGAAGAGACAGAGAACAAGAAAGCTGATTTCTGAAATGGCAGATGATTATAAACAGCACACTGGAATCAGGGGGGGCTGCAGACCCCTCCCATCATGAGTGGTTCCTGAAACCAGCTCTCCTCTGAACAGCAGGGCCCAAGGGCGGGGTGCTGGGGTGCAGGGTGGGGAGGCTCTTCCCTAGTCAGAAGCAGGGCCCTCTCCTGCTGTGCCCTGTAGCCCATGAGTGGCTTCAGTCAGCAGTCCAAGGCGGGGGAGTCAGCTGAGTGAACTGGGGTGGAATTCTGAGACCTTACTAGGAAACCATCCGGATGAGTGTTCAGTCTTACGGGGAGTTTCTCGCCAAAGCTAGGCAAAGGCTAATAATTCACTGTTATTCCCAAAGTTACTTGTTTGACTGTCATAGGTTTCTAAGCACGTGAGCTTATTTTCTAAGAAGTGTATAGGAAACGCAAATAACTGCATTAGGGTTGATCTCTCTGCCTAAGCCTTTTTTTTTTTTTTTTTAATGTTTTGCTTGGCATCCCCAAGAGCTAATAGTTAATGAATGCTTGCCAGGCAGACACCTTTCTAAATGCTTTTTACATTTGCTAAGTGAGGTCATTACTTTTAAATCTCACAACAATGAGAGAGGGATGACTGTTAGCTCCCATTTCACGGATGAGAAAACTGAGGCTTGGCAAGGCTAACCTGACCCACAAGTGGTGAGCTAAGGAAGTGATTCTGCAGATCCAGACAGTCTGACTCCAGAGCCTTCACTGCCAGCCTTTCACCTCGGGAAAAGAAGCTGCTCTTGGTTTAGCAATGTCTACAAAAGGGAATTTAAAACTGTTCTTGCTTTAAAGATTCAATTATTTTTTTAAAAAAAGTTTAAACCACACTAAACAGATTTGTCACAGTTTGAGTATGTATTTTAAAGAGAACTTGTTACTAGTCTGCTTGACTCAATCAATACCAGAGTCATTTTTTTTTTTTCCTAAAACATTTACGCCTTCTGAGATCTTGGGAGTGTGTATGTGTCGGGGGTAGGAAGTCGGGTGGCAGGGAAAAGAAAGAACTGAAATCTGGCATCTGTGAGCCCAAGCGTCAACATCTCTTAGGGGTGTCACTAGGTTTCAGAATTACTCTGCTTGAGTTCAGCTGGTGCTGTTGGAGATGTTGTTCAGGAATTTTGTGGTGAAGTTGAAGTGAGGGCTTGGGAAAACATGGAAGGCATTTTTCAAGAGACTCAACCAGCCAGCGCAGAAATTGTATTTTAAGTAACCATATCTCTGTTATGAATAGGCCCACAGAGAATTGAAATGGAAAGAATCTTTCAAATCAAATGTGCTTTCTGCTAGGTATGTTTCAAGTTTATTTTTCATTTTAATCTTTTTCCATACCCCTACCCTCTTATAATTCCATTTCCTGCTTTTCAAAGTTTTCAGAAGAAGAACAAGGGGTGGTATTTTGATTAGAGGGATGGCTTGTTTGGCTTGGTTGCCCGTAGGAATGATCCCCACAAATTCTTGTTTGGCTCTGGTGTTTTGTCACCTCTGTAGAAGATCCCAGAAGCAGGTCCCCTGGCCCCACAGCCCACCTTCCCAAGAGTATGTATGATTCGGGTCACTAATCACCCAAATGAGAGCTGCCGTGGGTAGTACGATTCCAAGCCCAGGTCTTCAGTGCAGTAAACCTTATGAAAACAGTCAGGGGAGAAAGTTTGTTATGGTAAAAAGTCGAATGTCGGGGGTGAAGGAAGAGAACCGAGAGGAAGACAAGTACCCAAGTCAGATGGCTCATCCCTCTGTGTCACCAAGCTGGACCCTCCAATGCGAGGGCTGCCCTCCGCGGCAGCATCTTGGCGATTGGCTCCGATGCTGCAAAGTCCTCTCTTAATGACTTAATGGAGACTCAGGGAGCCTGGCCGCCAAGGCTCATCTCTGCAATTTCTTCCTTCCTGCATTTTTATTGAAGCACCGGGAACAGAGCCAGGACATTTGATGATGTTTGTTTCTACAGATCCTCCACTCCCTTTTTTCCCCTTACAGATCAGATTATCGTGTGTTGGTGGCAGCAAAAAAAAAAGAAAAGCAGAGTATTGATGACAGGTAGTGAATTGCTGGGAACATACTAGGATAGGGAATGCACACCCTACTTGGTCCAGACGGCGGGGTAGGTCATGTCGCCCCTGACGGGGGAGAAGGTGCTTTGTCCTAGGACTGGGGAGCGGTCGGGCCCCCCTCCTGCCCTCCTTTTCCTGTTTCTGCTTCAGGTGGCCTTTTATTGAAACTCTAAAGCGCATTGGAGGATCTAAATGAGACTTTCTTTAGCCTTAATCAAAAATGCAGGATAACCAGGGAGGGATCTCCTAGCCTTTTGCTTCAGTGAGTTTCCAGTATTCCTCCGGGGCGAGGTAAGCACTGGTGGGTCTGGAATCCGAATATTTTTTTTATGTGTCACCTTGACAAGGTTAGTAGCTTTTCTGGGCCTCAATTGTAAAATGGATAAATAGGGTCGTGAAGATGTTAAAAAAAAAAAAAGCCAAAACAATCCATCTAAAGCCCCGCAGGTGGTGCTGGACACTGCAGTAGTTGCTCATTAAATGTAGCCTGGCTTTACCGGAGTTACCGGGAACACCAAGGGGCGAATCTCTAGCTTCAAAACCATTCCCTGGTGGTAGGAGGGGGATCAGGCTGGCCACCCCAACTCAGGGATGCTAAAGCTTCACCCAGATTGATCCCAGTTTGGGTCTAAAGAGACTTCCTGAGTCCTTTGCCCCACTCCACTCACCACTTTTTTTCTTTTTGGCCACACCACGCGGCATGCGGGATCTTGGTTCTCCCCAACCAGGGATTGAACCCCTGCCACTTGCATTGGCAGTGTAGAGGTCTTAGCCAACTGGACCACCAGGAAGTCCTTCCCTCCTTTCTTCTCATCACCATCAATGGGCTTCATCTGCCCACATCCCCACTCCACACTTCATCCTGAAAAGTACCTGCAGTGCCCAGGTTCCGTAAGGACTGACATCAAAGAAGAAGTGATTGAGGCTAAGAAAAACAGAAGGTGAGCAATCAAGGCGAGTGAAACAGACTGTTGATTCTCAAGATCCTTTTTCTCAATAGCCTCCTTGGCCATGCCTCTCTGGCCTCGGATTCTCATTCTCTCTGCGCCTCTCAGCCAGGTTTCAAATGAATGATGTAACGCTGAAGATTTATGGAGTGTCCACAATGTTCCTGCTCTGGCTTCTGCCCTCTGCTTCACTGCTCTCTCCTCCTGGGCAGAACTTGCTGACCTTCTTCTTTCAGAGGTCCCTTTCAATCTCTTGTCAATCGCATTATCCTTCTCTAGGGAATCAATCCGCTAGCAAACTAAGGCAGCCTCTTGGCACTTCCAGACCACGGCTTGTAAAAACACAGAACCCAGAATCCCCATTCATCAATGCTGATTTTTCCACGGCTCTGCTTCCTACAGGGGTGCATGGAGGTGAGGGGTGCAGGGGGAGGGGTGAATGGTGAAGAGAAGCCGGCAGTGACAGAGGCTGACCCTTCCCTGTGGTGGGGTTTCTTACTGGCCCCAAGCTCCTGAGCCAGGCTGTAGAGAGGGCACCCAGGGGATGCCCTAATGGGCCCTTGAGCCCAGGATGGGGTCAGCCCCAGCTGCCCGTGGCCCCTTGCATTGCAGATGAAGGAAATAAGAGCAGGCAGACACCTCCTGGATGAGACCTTTCTGATGCTTCTTTCTGGCAAAGAAAAAGAAACTGTTTGGCTCCTGCTTGGGGGAACTCTAACTTGGAGAGGGAATGGCAATGCTTACGATGAAATTATTATTTTTTAAAATTTACTGTCATAACCATTTCTAGTTAATTTTAATTTTAAAGTCTTTTAAAAATTATTTATCTTTCAGGGCTTCCCTTGTGGCTCAGATGGTAGAGAATCTGTCTGCAGTGCAGGAAACCTGGGTTTAATCCTTGGGTCAGGACGACCCCCTGGAGAAGGGCATGGCAACCCACTCCAGTATTCTTGCCTGGAGAATCCCATGGACAGAGGAGCCTGGCAGGCTACAGTCCATGAGGGTCGAAAAGAGTCAGACATGACTGAGCGACTGGGAGAACTCTAAGTTGGAGGGGGAGTGATGATGCTTACAATGAAATTATTTTTAAAATTTCTGTCATAACTATTTTTATTTAATTTTAGTTTAAAAACTATTTATCTATCTATCTTTTGGCTGTGCTGCATGGCTTGTAGGATCTAGTTCCTGGACCAGGGGTTGAACATGTGCCAGCTTCCCTCTTCCCTCTGTGGACTCTAGTATCTCTGGGCCTCAGTGTACAGACACGAACTCACATATCTATTAATGGAGAGGTTTCATGTACAGGTGCTGTGAAGGTGTCCAAGGTGAGTGAGAGGCAACCCCCTGCCCATTGACTTACTTCCTCCAGCGGATGCAGGAAGGGGGCATATCTCAAGCGTTCTCCCCGAAGCACCCACCAGCCCCTGTCCCGGTGACAGGACCTCCTTTGCGTCTCAGGAGACAGGAGGAACATAATGGCATAAGAAGGGAGAATAAAGCTTGCATTCCAGGTATCAGGGGTCACCTGCACAGCGAGCGGCAACCACCGTCCACCAGCCTCACTATGCTTCAGGCTTTGGGACATGCCAAGCGAGGATCAGAGGGAGGCTGGGTGATTTGCCCCACTGGGCTTCAAATCATGGAATCTTAGGAGCTAGGATGCTAGGTAGTTTCCCATTTCTTGAATTGATTTCCCTCTGTGATGAAGCTTAACAACCGTCTGCCCCGAAATGAGAAAAATAAAATCACGTAGTGAGTTTTCCCATATTTCTTTTAAAGGATTCTCCTTCATATTCTAAGATTGTGTGTCCCCTCCTTTTTTTATGTTCTAAGATTGTGTCTCTCCTCCTTTTTTTAGTCCTGAAATGTGCTTCCTTTTTTAAATGATAGTCAGAGGAGCCAGCGATATTTTAAAAATATTCTTATCTGGTGACAAGTTTTCAGTAAAGTTTCAGTAAATTGCACTGGACCCAAATTTGGGAATCACGGATCAAATCCAACCCGTTCCTCCCGGGGGTGGGGAAACTGAAGCCTAACAAACTCAAGGGACCCATCCAAGGTCAGATAGCAGGTAGGTGCCCTCTGTCTCTTCTCAACGTGTTCCCCATTCTGGGGCCTTTGTGTGATGGGGCCTTAGAATGTGTGACAAACACTGCGTGGTCCCTGAAAGGGCAGTGATCTTCCTGCCTCCCTGGTTCTGGTATTAGAGAATCAGTCTCTCTGTTTCTCTCTCTCTTTTTGAAGTGAAAAGTCTCCTTCCCCCCCCTTTTTTTTTTAATATTTATTTATTTACTTACCCCAGGTTGTGGTATGTGGGATCTTCGATCTTAGCTGTGGTATGAAGGATGGTGTTGGAGAAGACCCTTGAGAGTCCCTTGGACTGCAAGGAGATCCAACCAGTCCATCCTAAAGGAGATCAGTCCTGGATGTTCATTGGAAGGACTGAGGCTGAAGCTGAAGCTCCAATACTTTGGCCACCTGATGTGAAGAACTGACTCATTGGAAAAGACCCTGATGCTGGGAAAGACTGAAGGCAGGAGGAGAAAGGGACGACAGAGGATGAGATGGTTGGTTGGCGTCGCCAACTTGATGGACATAAGGTTGAGTAAACTCCAGGAGTTGGTGATGGACAGGGAAGCCTGGCGTGCTGCGGACCATGGGGTCACAAAGAACTGAACTGAACTGAACTGAGGGATGGTGGGGTCTTTTAGTTGCAGCCGGCAAACTCTTAATTGTGGCCAGTGGGATCTAGTTCTCTGTCCAGGGATGGAACCCGGGGCCCCCTGCCCCGGGAGTGCGAAGTCCTAGCCACTGAACCACCAGGTAAATTCTCAGTCTTCTCTAACCAACTGCACGGGACTCTACCTTAGCTCCCTTGAATGGAGCACCTCTTCTCCCCTTCGAAGGCAGACAGCGACCCAGCCCTCCCCTTCGACAGCTGAGAGCTGGCCTCTTCCACTGAGTCCCTAAAAGGTAGAACCCAGGCCACCACTCTGCAGCGCTCCCTAGTCTGACCTCCAGGAGGGGTGCGAGGTGCCACTCACTGGCTCATAAACACTCCATTTACCTGGCTTCCCTTTGTGCTCACCTGACCGAAGTTAAACTTCCTGAGGGATAAAAAACAAAACAAAACAAAACATTCGTTTATTCTCTTTGTTCTGGAGACTCTCCACCTCTTTGGGTCTATTATCTCTAACAAAGCAACGCCCTCTGTTCTGAGCTCCAAAAAGATCAGATGGATTGAATAATGAGGCGGACTGGAGCTGGGAGGCTGGTGGAGGGGAGGATTCTTAAAGCAAAGCTTGGGGTGAGAGTGAAAACCTTGGAGCTTAAGGAGGTTCAGCTCCAGGACTAGGCTATGTTGGGAAGGAAATAAGCTCTGACACTTCTGGGCATGGAAGAAGCCACGTGAAGCCCCTAGAAGTCAGAGCAAGGCTGGTAGAGAGCAGGGAAGGCTCTTTCCTATTCTGGAAACTTCCCGGCTTCCTTTCCTATTGAATTGAATTGGAGAGTGGGTTCCTCCAGCCCTCCAGCTCCCAGGCAAAAACAACCTCCCTTCCTTTGTTACTGTCTGGTAAGGGGACCATGGCCAGCTTTCTGTTTATCTGTCCAAACCAAGGAGGTGGGGCTCAGATTAAAACAGAAGCTGCATTTTGCCTTGGGTAAAGAAAAAAAATAAAATAAAAAAGAAGAGCACTCTCCATTCAGAGTCCTCTTCTCCCGCCAGCTTAAAGGGCTCTCAGCCCAGATCACAGATCAATGAAGACTGAGTAGATCATTCAGCTGGACACAGGACCCACATAGGTCTTTGGGCCATGACCAGTGGTACTGCCCTTCTTTGCGGAGAGATTCTTCTAGAGGTGGGTCTCATTACCTCCAGAAATAAAAGTGTTCAGAGAGAGAGGAGGAGGAGAAGATATTTACTCACTGCACAGGAAATAGTAAATATGTTAGGAGAGAACTTGGGGACCGAGGGAGGAGCTGGCCCCTTACCTGAGGCTGTGCGTGCTAAGTCGCTTTAGTCATCTCTTTGCGACCCCACGGACTGTAGCCCACCAGGCTCCTCTGTCCATGGGATGCTCTGGGCAAGAATACTGGAGTGGGTTGCCATGCCCTTCTCCAGGGGATTTTTCTGACCCAGGGATCAAACCTATGTCTTCTGTAGCTCCTGCATTGCAGGCAGATTCTTTACCACTGAGCCACCAGTGAAGCCCTACCTGAAGCTGAGAAGGTGTCAATTGTCCAATCAGAGAATAGGAACGAAATGTTTCCACCCCCTACCCCCACCCCCCAGCTTGTAAGTCCTAATTCAAGACAACTTGTTTATCCTGGGTTTGTCCTCAAGGACAGTAGTCTGGATTTAGAGAAAGAAAACCCACATTTTTAACATTCCGATACCCATTAGGTAACAAGACGTGATGGATTTTGGAATCAGGCAAGCTCTGGCTCCAAGAGCGAGGCAGGGAATTGGCTCAAGGTCATTGCTGTGATTTAGCTTTGGAAGCTTGGACGGTTGCCTGGCTTCTTTGGAGTCTCAGCTTCCACATCTGTAAAGTGGAGATAAAGAATGATATCACAGCTGGAGCTAATATAAAGATGAAATAGCAATCAAGGTGTATGAGAACCCCAGTGCTTAAGTAGGTTCTCAAAATTGCATGTTCCCTCCTGCTCTCTGCTACCTACCTGGCTGCAATCAAGACTTCTGAGAAGGGGAAAGTGAGTAGAAGTAATTCTCTCATTTTAAAAATTGGACACTCCCTGTTGCTATGTCCTGTCCCCAGGTTGCTCAGTGAATGCTGTCATCATTAGAATGTATTTGTGAGTGCTTAGTTCCTTAATCGTGTCCGACTCTTTGTGACTCTATGGATTGTAGCCCGCTAGGCTCCTTTGTTTATGGGATTCTCCAGGCAAGAATACTGGAGTGGGTAGCCATTTCCTTCTCCAGGGGATCTTCCCAACCCAGGGATTGAACTCGGGTCTTTTGCACTGCAGGCAGATTATTTATTGTCTAAGCCACCAGGGAGAAGGAGAAGGCAATGGCACCCCACTCCAGTACTCTTGCCTGGAAAATCCCATGGATGGAGGAGCCTGGTAGGCTGCAGTCCATGGGGTCTCGAAGAGTCCGACACGACTGAGCGACTTCACTTTCACTTTTCACTTTCATGCATTGGAGAAGGAAATGGCAACCCACTCCAGTGTTCTTGCCTGGAGAATCCCAGGGACGGGGGAGCCTGGTGGGCTGCCGTCTATGGGGTCGCACAGAGTCGGACATGACTGAAGTGACTTAGCAGTAGCAGCAAACCACCAGGGAAGCCCAGAACACATTTATCCAGCTGCTAATCTGTTTAAAGGCAGCTTGGCTTGGTGGGAAGACTAGAGAATCAGAATCCAGAAGACAGCTTCTCTTTCTGGTCCACCACTTGGTCTCAGAGATATGTGATTCTCTGGATGGGGAGGGCCCTTCAAGGTCATGTCCTCCAACCACAAACCTGAAGCTTGACCCTTATTCTACACACACACATACACATGCACACATATACACCATCTCTCATAAAGTGGTTGTCCAGCTTCTTTAGGAACAGCTCACTACATTTGAGACATCTTGCTGAATTGTTGTTAGGCTTCCCTGGTGGCTCGGATGGTGAGGAATCTGTCTGCAGTGCAGGAGACCCGGGTTCGATCCCTGGGCTGGGAATCTTTAGACAATTCTGTGCAAAGTTGTTCTTTCAAAGTGAAATTTGTCTTCCTGATGTTTCTTCCTATTTACCATACTTCTATCCCTTCAGGACATAAAGAAAAATAGATTCTGTCCCCCACGTGACAGTCATGCATTTAAAGCTGATCGTGTCTGCCTGAGTTTTCTCTGGCCCCCAGAAGCCACCTTCATTCCTTTGCCATTTGCTTTGCCTCTCTGCACTCACCCAAACACGATGAGACTCAGTCCTCTTGTTTTAAAGGCAGGGATCGTTATTCCTGACTCAGGGAGGATTTAACAATGAAATGTACCTTCCACCCGGGCTGGGCTCTATTAATATTTGATAATAAATGAGTAGATGAATGAGTATGTGAGAGCGCTGTGCAAACAGCAATCTGCTTGCTGCATTAGTCTGTTCAGGCTGTCAGAACAAGGTACCACAGCCTGGGGGGTTTAAACAACAGAATCGTACTCTTTTCTCACCATTTGGAGGCTGAAAGTTCAAGAGCAAGCTGCTGGGTTTTTCTGAGACATCTCTGCCTGGCTGGCAGATGGCTGCCTTTTCACTGCGTCCTCCCATGGCTGTTCTTGCCCTGTGTTATTTGTGTCCTGTTTTCCTTTTTGTTGTAAGGCCCACTGTACAGACTTCTTTTTAACCTAATACATCTTTAAAGACTTTATGGATACATTTGGAGGTATTGGGAGTTGGTGCTTAAATATATGAATTTGATAGGTCATCAATTTAGCCCATAGACTTCCCTTGTGGTCCATGGTTAAGAATCTACCTTGCAGTGCAGGGAACGTGGGTTTAGTTCCTGGCTGGAGAACTAAGGTCCCACATGCAGCGGAGCAACTCAGAGCTCTCACTACAGCTAGAGAATCCGTGCATCTCGCAAATAGAGAGTCCATAGGCTGCGACGAAAGATCCTGCATTTGTGACAAGGATCCTATGGGCTGCAAAGACCTGACACAGCCAAATAGACAAATGAACAAATATTTTAAAAGAAGTTAAAAGGAACAATTAAAAAAAAGTTTAAAAATTTAGCTCACAACACTCACCAATGTATTATTGTCCTCAATTAAAAAAAACAACCTTTTATTTATTATTTATTTTTGATTGTGCTGGTTCTTCATTGCTGTGTGGGCTTTTTCTCTAGTTGGGGAGAGTGGAGGCTACTCTCTAGTTGCCAAACGTGGCTTTCTCATTGAGGTAGCTTTCCTG
Source organism: Bos indicus (assembly GCF_029378745.1). NCBI lineage: Eukaryota > Metazoa > Chordata > Mammalia > Artiodactyla > Bovidae > Bos > Bos indicus. Next base: position 33,692,440 of record NC_091786.1, read on the forward strand.
GTTACAGAGGACGGGCTCTAGGGTGTGTGGGCTTCAGCAATTGAAGTTCGGAGCTCTGGAGCACAGGCTCAGTAGTTGAGGCCCACAGGTTTAGTTGCATCGTGACGTGTGGGAGCTTCCCAGACCAGGGATCGAACCCACATCTCCTGCGTTGGCAGGCAGATTCTTTACCACTGAGCCACCAGGGAAGCCCAGCAATTTTATTTATGGTGACACTTTTCAGAGAGAGTATTTGTGTGCTTTGCAGGGACAGTGGCCCTTTGCATATGAGAAAGAAAGAAAGAAAGAAGTTGCTCAGTCGTGTCTGACTCTGCTACCCCATGGACTGTAGCCTACCAGGCTCCTCCATCCATGGGATTTTCCAGACAAGAATACTGGAGTGGGTTGCCATTTCCTTCTCCAGGGGATCTTCCTGACCCAGGGGTTGAACCCGGGTCTCCCGCTTTGTAGGAAGATGTTTTTCCCACCTTTTTGCATATGAGAAATGGGATATGATAAGCACATTTCAGTATATATGTTTTTGAATAGATAAGATGTCCACATGGTTCAAAATTCAGAAAGTCATGGAAGAGGAACCGTGAATGGATAACCAACATAAGAAGATGCTTTCAATGTCACCAGTAACCAGAGAAATGTAAATTAAGTTCATATTATAGGAGAAGGCAATGGCACCCCACTCCAGTACTCTTGCTTGGAAAATCCCATGGACAGAGGAGCCTGTTAGACTGCAATCCATGGGGTCGCTAAGAGTCGGACACGACTGAGCGACTTCACTTTCACGCATTGGAGAAGGAAATGGCAACCCACTCCAGTGTTCTTGCCTGGAGAATCCCACGGACGGGGGAGCCTGGTGGGCTGCCGTCTATGGGGTCACACAGAGTTGGACACGACTGAGGTGACTTAGCATAATATCACACCGTTTTACACCCGATAAATGTGGAGTCTGTTAATATCCCATTGACGAAAAGGCAGAGAAACAAATACCCTTCATGTGCAGGTGGGATTATGAATTAGCACAACTATCTTGGAAACCCTTTGGCAAATGGTCGGTGAGCTGAAGGTATAGCTACTCTGGCCCAGCAGCACCACTGCCAGGATCACACCCTAGGTCCCTCTTATATGTGGGCACCAAAGGCAGTCAGAGAAAGCTCATAGCAGCAAAAATGGGAAACAGTCCAATGTCTTACACCAGGAAAATGGGTAAATAAAGTGGGCATATTCATACAGTGAAGCATTAACACAATGAAAACACATGAATCAAGCATCAGCATGAGTGAATCTTACTACCAGGGTGACAGACATTGATTCATCATAGAAAAATACATACAGTTTGACACCATCTTTGTACAGTTCCAAACAAGTGAAGTGAAAAACTATATTACTTAGGGATATATTGCTGTTGTTGTTTAGTCCCTAAGTCATGTCTGACTCTTGGCGACCCCATGGACTGCAGCATACTAGGCTTCCCTGTCCTTCACTATCTCCTGGAGTCTGTTCAAATTCATGTCCATTTTGTTGATGATGCCATCCAACCATCTCATCCTCTGTCGTCCCCTTCTCCTCCTGCCTTCAGTCTTTCCCAGCATCAGGGTCTTTTCCAATGAGGCAGTTCTTTGCATCAGTTGGCCAAAGTATTGGAGTTTCAGCTTCAGCATCAGTCCTTCCAACGAATATTCAGGATTGATTTCCTTTAGGATGGACTGGTTGGATTCCTTGCAGTCCAAGGGACTCTCAAATGTCTTCTCCAACACCACAACACAATTTTAAAGGCAGGCAAATTTGGAACTTCCCTGGTGGTCCAGTGGCTGAAATTCCATGCTCCCAACACAGCAGGCCTGGGTTCAACCCCTGGTCAGGCAACTAGATGCCACAGGGTTCAACGAAGGGTATGAACACTACAATTAAATATCCCTCGTTCCACAACTAAGACCTGGTGCAGCTAAATAAATAAGAATTAAAAAGAAAAAAAAATAAAAGCAGGCAATACTGAGGGCAAGCAGACAGCAGTGACCTTTGTGGGACCAGGGGCATGCTGCAAGAAGTCTTAACCCTATTGTAATGCTCCATTTCTTACAGTGGGTGGTAGATCCACAGGGAAGAATTATTTATTAATCCTATCTCAATACATACATTAATCTCATATATTTCTGTACATATGAAATAATTCATCATAAAATGCTTTATGAATTCAAAAGGCAGAAAAATATATATCATGGAAATCTTTCTCCAATGGCAGCTGTTATTTTCAGATTTGTGTATATCATTTGGAGATCATGTATGCTTACAGAGACAAATCGATACTTCATTATTTAGAGATAAGTTATATTTGACAGCAAAACATACATGGACATGCATGTGTGCACACTTGTGTGTTTGTATTCTGTTTTCCTTCCCTCTCCCTTTTAGACACTGGTAGCATGTCCGCAGGCTCCTTTCAAACAACATTATGATCAGATAGTAAAAGGTCAGAGTAAGGAGACTGTCTGGCAAGAGAAGATGGACTTATCTATCTGTCTAGTCTAAATCAAAGACAGAATTGTCACTCTAAAGAAAAGAGACAGCATGTCAGGAATTCAGCTTTGGAGCCAGGGCTGAAGAGACATGGAGTTGGGACCCAATGGAGTCCAATCGCCTCCTGATTGAATCAACCCAAGACCAGAGGTGAGCAACTCTCCCTTCTTGATAATGAGACCCCCTGAGTTATAACTGTCTCAGACCAACAACACAGGCGTGCAGAGAGAAGGAGAGGGCGAGCTCGTGACCCAGTAAAAGCAGGGGATGAATACATCAAGAGATGGTTCAGGATCGATGTCAGATGTATGTCAAGCGCCTGGCTGGGATTAAGGCAGAGAGCGGGCAAGCATTCTCGCACAGAAGCTGGGCAAGGAGGTGGGAGCTGCTTGGCCCAGCAGCTGGGTGCGGAGGGCAAGACCAAGTGCCCCGTGAGCAAGGTGGAAGGTGGGTGAGTGACACCCAGGGCAGTGCTAGGTTCAGACAGGGCCAGGCCACAGAAGCTGCCAGTGCCTGGTTGATCTGGGAAGTCTTCCCAGAGAAGCTTTCAGGAGCAGCTTGACTGGGGAGAGAAACAGGTTGGTGAACAGATTGAGGGCGGGAGCTCCAGGGCGTCCTGCCGATCCACACTGGCCGGGCTCCAAAGGCACACTTGCTTATCTTCTTTCTGTTGTGTCTTTCACCCTTTTGTATTTCCTTAAAGATCTCAGAACCTGGCAGGGGTGTTTGGTTCTAGCATAAGCTGTCGAGAGTGGGTGTGCGCTAAAATGCAAATTCAGGGAACGAGGACCAGCTCTTGGAGATGGAAGTGGAATGCAGAAAACAAGAGGACTCGGAGGCCACGTGGCATGCACGGCGCTCCAGATCCTGGTGGGAATCAGGAACCCTGGACTGCAGGCCCCTGGACTCAGATACCAACTTGTTCTAGGACCTCAGAAGGTCACAGAACCATGTCCAGCTTTCATCAAGGACTAGATGGGTGTGTTGGAACTAAATGGCCTGAAAAATCTAAGTGAGTCGGCGACTGTCAGCCAAAGAACTCAAGCCTGCCAGTTCAATGCAACCGAATATCTCAACAGCCTTGAAGCTTACAGTATAAACATTGTTCGTGATCGTCATGCCTACCAGGCACTTCACACAAGTCTTCTCCCGTATAGCGTTTCATCTGCCCGTCCTAATGACCCACGGAGCAGGGGTGGCAGGTGTCCGACTAGCCCATTTTACAAATGGGGAAACTGACAGGTGGCTAACTGGCTCGAGGCCCCAGGGCTGGACCCTGGATGGTGCTTCATCCCCCTCTCCTTGCCCTACTTGGATGTCAGTACTGGCTCTGGGATGAGAGCCTGAAAGCCTGATGCCAGGTCCCCTTCTCTCCAACTCAACCTCAGTGTCAAGGTGGGCTACATGGTCACCTGAGCACTGCCCCTTAATGGGATGTCTGCTCCAGCTGGCACGCCCCTGCTGCACTTGTGTGGGGGCAAGGCATGCCGTTTACGGCCATAAGGATGTGCCCTGAGCTGCCCCCCACCCCGCCCCACCCCGGCCCTTGCGGATGTATCCCCTGGGCTCCTGAAACAGTGGCAGCTGCCCGCCCGGCTGCCTCAGGCCTCCAGCCTCAGGGAGTGGCCTTGCTTTTCTCCCAGCCTGGCTTCCTGTCTAGACATCTCGAATGGTCCACTGGATTTAGCTCGCCGAGTCTGCCTGCCAGCTCCCGTCAAACCCACACAGTTCAGTGCCCGGTGGCTGCCTCCCCCCTCACCAGGGCGGCATCCTAGAAGGAGTGGCTGGATCAGAGGACTGAGGCTAAGAGACTGTAGAATGAAGGGACCTGGGTGGGGCTGGGGGGAGGTAAAGACGATAACACCCTTAGAGTCAGCTCAGCTCTAGCATCCTGCCTTTTTCGGAACTCACACAAGCATCACCCTCTCCCCTCCCATACCTGGAAGGCTGGGTTGTCAAGGCAACATCTCGTAGACCCCAGTATTCTCAGTTTCATGGGTCCCCATGGACCACAGGAACTGGCTGTGGAGAAGAAGCCTCTCTATTGGAACTGGCTCTGGGGAGACGCGAACAGAGCTAGTTCTCTGCAGTCCCCAGTCCCCCAGTTAAGACTCTCTTGGAGGCCGGAGCTCCCACAGGAGACGAAGCTGAGAGATACATCAGGCCCAGCACTTCTGGAGTGAGGATGCCAAGGCTGATTTCAGAACGGCCCAGGTGGTCTCTGGGCCCTAAAGGTATGGCTTTACCTTTCTGCGCTGGCTCCTCACCCGCCCTATACACAGGCTTCATAGTGGATGAAAAGCACACTTGCTTCCCTCCCTAACCTGCTAGGGGAAAGAGATGACCCACTGTGGTTCTAAAGGACTTGAAATCACGCTGAGGAACCAAACATCAAACAAATCCTGATTGAGAGACGTTCTACAACATACCCAACCAGTCTTCCTCAAAACCACCAAGGTCATCAGAAACAAGGGAAGTCTGAGAGACTGTCACAACCAAGAGGGGCTTAAAGAGACATCAATGTGTCTAACGACCATGCGGTGGGACAGGGCGAGCCCTGGGCTGAGAGTCTGTGATTCACGCTCATTAGAACTAGGATGGGTGGCCTGTTTTTATAACTGCAGAGCAAAATTTTTTTAAAAACCTATTTTAATTAAAAGTTGCTTTATTTTTGTATGTTTTGCCATGCTGTGCAGCACATGGGATTGAACCCATACCCCGCTGCAGTGAAAGTTGTGGAATCTTAACCACTGGACCACCAGGGAAGTCCTCCCAACTTTTTTTTTTTAATTAAAATTTTCTTTTAGAACATTTTTAGATTTCTAGAAAAAAAGCAAAGATAGTACAGAGGGTTCACACACACCAGGACTTGGTTTCCACTACTACTACCCTCTCACATTAGTATGGCATATCTGTTAAAATTAAGGAACCAACATTAATACATCACTATAATTAAAGTCTAAATTTTATACAGATTTCTTAAAGTCCTTTCTCTGTTCTAATCCAGGGTTCCACATTATATTCAGTTTGGTGTCTCCATAGCCTGTGCTTGGTTGTGACACTTTCTCAGACTTTCCTCATCTTGAATGACCTTGGATATCTGAGGAATATTGGTCAGGTATCGTGTCTCCTTTGACTGAGACTTGGCTGATGTTTTTCTCATGATTAGACTGGAGGTAGGGGCTTGGGGAGGAAGAGCATAGAAGTTAAGTGGGGTTTTCGGTCCATCCCACTGACAGGAGAGACTATCTGACTTATCACTGGAGATAAGGCTCACCTCCTCCAGAAGCCACCAGATGAGGTAGGTTAGGATTCTCCACTGTCAAGTTAGATCAAAGCACAGTTTTTAAGATATGATTTCCTTTGATCTTATCTAACCGCCTTTGGGACTTTGCACACCCACTTACTATCTCTAGCCTCTGGCTGTAGAAGGAAGATACAGGACATCTTTGAGGTCTGGTTCTAAGATTCTCAGTTGTACTCCCTGTCTACACTCTGACCTACAGAGAAAAGATGGCAACCATAGGACCGCCCAGGGAGCACTCCACCCTCCCTCGATTTGCTGTCCTGTCAAGTCTGGGTGCTGGCTGGGTATAAACGTCAGCATTTTGGAGGGTAAAGAAGCATCCTAGAAGCTCCACCAATGAGCATGAAAGGAAGCCAGTAGGTGTTGAATGAATGACCAAGATAATAAATTTATTAAGAACTTGCTGATGCCCAGTTTTATGCTAGGTATTATAGGAGATGAAGAGGTATGGTGGGCTGCCCAGGTGGTGCTAGAGGTAAAGAACTTGCTTGCCAGTACAGGAGACACAAGAGACGCGGGTTCAATCCCTGGGTTGGAAAGGCATAGTAACCCACTCCAGTATTCTTGCCTGGAGGATCCTATGAACAGAGGAGCCTGGCGGGCTACAGTCCACGGGGTCACAAAGACTCAGACACAACTGAAGCCACTTAGCAGACAAGCAAGCATTATAGATGAAGAGGTATATGATGTAATAAACACAATTTACTATGGGGGCCAGAGGTAAGCTGATGAACAGTGACAAGGCACATTCTGCCTGGCCTTGAACATCATTGCCTCTGTGAAGCCTTTTCTCTTACAGATTTTTTTTTTAATGTGGACCATTTTTAAAGTCTTTATTGAATTTGTTACAGTATTGTTTCTGTTTTATGTTTTGGCTTTTTTGGCCACAATGCATATGGGATCTTAGCTCCCCGACCAGGGATCAAACTCACACCCCTTGCACTGGAAGGTGAAGCCTTAACCACTGGACCATCTGGGAAGTCCCTATGCAACCCTTTCTGATTGTCCTCTTGGATTTTTGCTTCTCCACTTCTGAGCCCTATACCACTCTGTGTAAGGGAATGGCACTGCTAGTGTTCAGTTCAGTTCAGTTGCTCAGTCGTGTCCGACTCTTTGAGACCCCATGGACTGCAGCACGCCAGGCCTGCCTGTCCATCACCAACTCCTGGAGCTTACTCAAACTCATGTCCATCGAGTCGGTGGTGCCATCCAACCATCTCATCCTCTGTCATCCCCTTCTCCTCCTGCCTTCAATCTTTCCCAGCATTAGAGTCTTTCCCAATGGGTCAGTTCTTCTCATCGGTGGCCAAAGTATTGGAGCTTCAGCTTCAGCTTCAGTTCTTCCAGTGAATATTCAGGACTGATTTCCTTTAGGGTGGACTGGTTGGATCTCCTTGCTGTCCAGGGGACTCTCAAGAGTCTTCTCTAACACCACAGTTCAAAAGCATCAATCCTTTTAAGCATTAATACACTGCTAGTATAGCTCTTGGTTTATATGACTTTCCTTGGTAGACAGGAATTCTACTCTTAACAATAGAGGCTTACCATGAAAACTTACTATGTGCTGAATTGGTCTAAATCTGAGATGACAAGAAATTAAAGCCTTAAATGTGCTGGGCTCTGAGGAGGGAGATCTTGGATGGATTCCTGGAGGAGATGAACTTGGAAGCACAGTTAAGGGACACACCAAGGCCTTCCGCCTTCCCTGGAGTATGCAGAGGTAAATTTAAAGACAGGCTCCTAACCTCAGTGCACTGCAGGGGCCAGATTCTCATCGCCCAATTCTTCAGGGCTAGCTCCTCTCCTCATGCCTCCCATGGTCTTGCCTGTAAGTCTTAGCCCTCACCCATTTCTGCCTTCTCCTCCTCCTGGAATCACTCCAGCCCACAGTGGCTTTGCCTCTTTGATGGTCCAGATGAGCACTTCCGGTTTCAAAGCCCTTGTTCCCATCCCGAACTGTGGGCAATCTTTTGTGAACTGGCTTGATGCCTTGCAACATGCAAACTCTGGGTCTCACGACCCCCAGCTCAGCCTGGGGAACTCAGTAGATGCTCGGTCAACAGCAGTTGATGAGTGGATTGTTTCACACGCTTCAGGGACTGAGCACTCTCTTTCCTACCTGGCACTGTATCATGCCTCCAACGTCCAGCTGATTCTTCCTGTTGGGTTTCCTGTGCCTCATTGCCCACCTGCCTTTCCACTGGTGGAGGGAACATGGCTCCCCCTTGCCCAATCTCTGTTCCCAAGAGCCTGGAATCGGCTACCATTGTTCTGATGACACCCACAGAGTCTGTATCCTAGTGACTCTGGGAGGCTGCATCCGCAGTCTTTCATGAATGAAGAAAAACTCCCTTCTGACTTCTGTGGCCTCAGAGGTAATCTTGGATGTGAATGAGCATGTGTGCATGTGTGGGTGTATGTGTTGCATCTTGGGGGTGGGATATGAGGATGTGTGTTGTATGGGTGTGACTGTGAGTGTGTACATGTGCGTGTGCATGTATATAAGCATGTGTGTGCTGTGTGAGTGTGGGTGTGTGATGATATGGGTGTGTGTGTTGCAGTGTCGCATGTGTTTGAGTGGGTGTGAGTGGGAGAGCAGATGGGTGTGTGTGTGAGAACACAGGCGTGTATGAAAAGGGATGCCGTGTTTGAGTGTGCATGTATGTTGTGCATGTGTGACTGTAAGTGTGTGTGTGTGTCTATTGTATGTGTGAATGTGGGGGTGTGGGTGGGTTGGATGTGTGTATGCAAGGTTGTGAGTGTGTGTAAGGGTACAGGGATGTGGGTTGTGTGTATGTGTGAGTGTGGGTATGTGAACCCTTAGGAAGAAAAGTCTTCCAGACTAATCCTGTTAGAAGACTCAGGACTTTATTTGCCCCTGTGGGTAGAAGACTGTGGTCCTGACCCCCTTGGCAGAAGTCTGGGCCCTCAGACAAAGCCTTCCTTCCTTCCTCCCCCCTAGCTCAGGCCTGTCCCTCAAATTATCGGCTGTGCAGTGGGCTTTGTGGCATCTTGAGACAAGTGGCTCCATCCTCTGCTTCTGCGGGTCTGTTCAGTTCAGTTCAGTTGCTCAGTCATGTCCGACTCTTTGCAACCCCGTGAACTAGCACACCAGGCTTCCCTGTGCATCACCAACTCCTGGAGTCCACCCAAACTCATGTCCATTGAGTCAGTGATGCCATCCAACCATCTTATCCTCTGTTGTCCCCTTCTCCTCCCACCTTCAATCTTTTCCAGCATCAGGTCTTTTCCAGTGAGTCGGCTCTTCGCATCAGGTGGCCAGCATTAGTCCTTCCAAGGAATATTCCACGGGTCGGGCCCTGCCTTCTCATCTTGGCCCTGCTCCCTCACAAGAGGGCTGGGATCCCCTTGGAAGATGCCAGCCAGGAAGTTGTTTTGCTATCCACCCGGGGCCACCTTCCAAAGCTTTGGGTCCCCCAGGCTCCCCCCACGAGGGAGATGACTTTGGCCTCAGACACCAGATGACGAGAAACTGCTGACACAGGCCCGAGGTACAGCAGGCCCTGCCGGGTGATGGATGATGAGTTTCCAAGTGAAATCTAATAGAAAGTCCATGCATAATGCATCTTTATGGGAGCAAATTCCAATTTGCATCCCATTAGACCGCTGAAGTCTCAGAAGCTCAGCAGTCCCGATCAAGTCTTCCTTCAGAAGGAACCCAGAGCAGAGGGTGCCCATGCCTGCAGAGGGTGGAACCGATGGGCATGGTACAACCTCTCCTACCCCCTCCCCCACCCCCACCTCCCACGGTGGGACCTGCTGGTGGGAGGAGCTCTCCTGCCTGCTGTCCCTGGGTGCTGCCCCTGGCCTTGCTCTGGGCAGCTCTTCTGATGTCCTGTGCCCCGACGTGCCCTTCACAAGCGGAATCAAAGGAGAGCCCGGCTTCCCTGGTGCCGCTGTAATTTCCATTCCCCATCCCCCTTGTAGGTCAAGGGTGTGGAGGGAAATAATGTGTGCCCCACTTTCCCAAGAGGTAAGGGAAGCTTGAATAGGGGCAGAGTTCCTACTTCAAGGGTCGGGGGCGGGGGCGTTGCTGTAGGGGCGGCAGGGGAGAGGAGAATGTTGGTTGCAGGGGAGCTGTGAGGTTGCTGTGAGCGCCATCCTGAGGATCTGGGAGCTCAGCCATTCACTGCTCCAATGCCCTGTCTACCGTGTACAGTTAACTCCACTGGCCTCAGCATCCTTCTCTAGGGACCAGATAATACCACCTGCCCCACGGGGCTTCTGGGAGTGTGGGAAAGCATGCTTGAGTCCTGGGGGTGCTCTCCAGACCCCCAGTGCAGGGAGGGTGGGAGATGAGGCTGTGTTAGGGGTGGGTAGGGTGAGGGGAAGATGAAATCCAGTGCCTGTTGTACCCAGAGGGTCTTCCCCGGTGGCTCAGCAGTCAAGAACCTACCTGCAGTGCAGAAGCTACAGGAGACACGGGTTCGATCCCTGGGTGGGGAAAATCCCCTGGAGAAGGGACTGGCAACCCACTCCAGTACTCCTGCCGGGGGAATCCCATGGCCAGAGGAGCCTGGCAGGCAACAGTCCACGGGGTTGCAAAGAGGAGGACCCAACTGAAGCAACTTAGCATACAAGCACGCGCGCACGTAGAGCCCAGAGCGCTGGGTCTTCAGGTCGCTCCCCTTTCCCGCAGCCCCCAGACTTCCTCTGAGAGCTGGATGCGGAAGTGTGTGGCCGTGGGGGTCTGAGAACTGGGAGTTTCATCTGAGGTTGTGGGGAGTCTGGTTTTCCTTTCAGGGGTGGAGGTGGAGCTTGAAGGGCAGGGTGGTGGTCAGCGCAGTTAAACTGGAGCTTTTGACATTTTAAGAGCGGAAGAGAATTCTGGAAAAACTGGGAGAGAAGCCAGGCTTGGAGGTGGGTGGGGTGACGTCTAGTCCAGTGGAGGGAGGCCTGGCCTCCCTGTGGCTGTGGGCAGTTCCTTCTGATAGGAACTGAGGACTCCCCAGACCCCCCTCTAAAACCGATCAGAGGTTTAGGCTGCATCTGTGGCTCTGCAGGGACGTCTCTGCCTGGTTCTTAACTGTACCAGGCATGTGCTTGTGGGCGGGGGTCTCTGTGCCATGGGACAGAGCCCTCTGTGAGCACAGCCCGATTCCCGGTCAGCCCTCTGCCCGCGGGACACTGGCCTTTCGCCCTCTGCTCTGTAGCCACTGCCGCCCTGACCGGAGGCCTCAGCAGTTCTGTGGGGCTTTCCCTCCCTGGCCGGGTTGTTGGCACTCCACGGGCCCAAACTCCTAAATTACTCCCTGCGGCTCACAGAGAGGCACGGGGCTGTGATTAGGTGAGTCAGAGCCCAGGGCGAGGTCGTCCTGGAGGGACGCTCGTGCACTGGTGACGTGGCCCCCGGAGCCAGAGAGATCTCTTGGCTTACCCAGCACTAAGGGAGGCAGAGGTGTGCTAGTCGCCCATCCACTTGGGGCCCTCAGTTATGGGGGTAACCCAGGGAAGCATTCAAAGTGTTGAAAGGTACCATTTGGATGACCCACCCTGACCTGTAGGAAAGTGTCTTGTGTCCACAAGGAATGAATGTCCAGTGCAGCTACAGGGATGGGTCAGACCACAGAGACAGGCCCTGGGAAAGGCCCAGCCCGGCTTGAGTTTTTTTCTCTTGTAAAATGCTCCTTCAAGGCTTCCCTGGTGGTACCGTGGATAGGAATCCCGCCTGCCAATGCAGGGGACATGGCTTTGATCCCTGGTCCGGGAGGATTCAACTTGCCTTGGACCAATGGATCCCGTGAGCCGCAACTCCTGAGCCCGCATGTTGCAACTATTGAAGCCCAGGTGCCTGAAGCCACAGCGATGAGAAACCCACATATTGCAACTAGAGGGTAGCCCCTGCTGACTGCAACTAGAGAAAGCCCACACACAGCAGCAAAGGCCCAGCGCAACCAAAAATAAAAATAAATTATTTTAACACTGTTATTTCAATTGGTCTCCCTGTTTTCTTGGGGTAGTAAAGATGGAAGGATAGATGTAAAAGCACGCCTTTGATAAGAGATCCAATCGTGCTTTGGAAGTACTATGTATATTGCAACGTGTTAACGTATAGCCTGAGTGGGTTTACGTAACTTATTATCACAGTCCGTGCTCTGTTAGCCAAGAATGGTGAACACGATCTGTGTTTGGGACAGGAATGTCACACTGATACGTAATCGTTTTGATGTACTGCCTTTTGAATTGACGCCAAAGCGGCTGACAGCCTGATGCCCATGAGACGGTCAGCGAGTGTCCAGATCCCTCTCTGGTTTCCAAAGGGGTAGCAGGTTTTACTCCACAAGTTTCTGCGGTTCTGTTGTTCCTCTAGGGTTGGCCTGCCAGGGGCACGCACTGTCTTATTTTTCTCAGTAGGTTTTGGGATGTTGCTCCCGAGACTTTTGTACTTCTGTCAACGACTTCCACAGTAATTATTCATTTTCTCCCACAGACAGACTGTTTGCCCAGTTGGACAAGGTTTGTTGATGTGCCGTTAGGGCTCAGTCCAATACCTTCGGTGGTGGTGATTTTCCAGAGCATTCTCTGGAGCGTGCTATCACGTTGCACCATCCCCGGGGCAGCCTGCCCTTGCGAGCTGTTGGCTGCCCGCTAATTGTTCTATCCCTGCCACGAGATCTGTGACAGACAGGGTGCCTGCCCTCCAATTATACCTTCCACCACTTCCTCAGTTGGTTGTTCCCGAATACATTTTCATTTCTTATGTGCCTGTCATAATGTTTAGCGGTGGATGCATGACCTGGGACCAACTAAACAAATTTTCAGTCCAGACCAAACACCTCACTTGATTTCACTCTCAAGTCAGACATTGCTTTATCTGGGTGGTTTTGTCTAAGCCGCTTCAATAGTCAACCTGAAGGTTTTTCCGTCATCCTGTTTACATTTGTGCCTGGGATGGTTTTTTTTTCCTTTTCCATTTTTTTTAAATAGCAGTAAAATACACATAACATAAAATTTACCATCTGAACCATTTTTAAGCCTACAGTTCAATCATATCCAATACATTCATAATGTGGTACAACCGTCACCACCATCCATTTCCAGAACTCATTTCGTCTTGTTAAACTGAAACTCTAAATCCATTAAACACCAACTCCCCTTTCCTGTCTGTTCCCAGGCCCCTGGTAACCATCTTTCAGTCTCTATGAACCTGACTATGCTAAGCACCCCCATAAGTGTGATCCTATAGTATTTACCTTTTCGTAGCTGACTTATTTCACTTCATGTAATGTCTCGAGTTCATCCATGTGGCAGCACATGTCAGAATTTCCTCTTTCGAGAGTAGTTTTTCTAACAGATTTGGCTGTTGGGTTTTCAGCTTTGAATGCAAAGCTGACATAATTTTCATAGACCCAACGAGGTTGCTATGATACTCACTGAAGACATGCCTCGTTTTGCAGTCACGAAGCGGTATCTATTGTCAGTGTGAATTACTTCCTTTCCACCTGAGAAACTGGGGGATTTCCAATAGGAGCATTTCCACCGAGAGTTACTCATTAACACCTTGATGCTCCACACAATCTCTGAGTCAGGCCACTTTATAATACTGCAACTACGTTTGAGCAGACACAAGTGGCTGTAGTTGCCTAAATCTCCTTACTTGTGTTCAGGCAAGTTTGTAAATTTTTTTGCTTTCAGGGGAGCTAGACGTTTTCATCAGCTTCTCTGTCTTCCCTTATTCATCTAGATGGTACCTACTGTTTACAAGGCAGTGAACCAAGGCAAACAGGGATCTGGCTGCTCTCTCACATCTGCTGACACAGGGGACAAGTCAGGTGCTACACACATCTGCAAGTGCTTCATCTTCTGGGATTTGGAGGGCCAACTGCCCTCCTAGGAGAACCCTGAAACTTGCAAATCTTTTTGGGCAGGGACTAAATTTTCATGCACCCCCACCCCCCATTAAACCTATGTGTGTATAGTTGCTTAGTTTTGTCAGACCCTTTGCGACCCCACGGACTGTGTGGACTGTAGCATGCCGCCAGGCTCCTCTGTCCATGCAATTCTCCAGGCAAGAATATTGGAGTGGGTAGCCATTTCCTTCTCTAGGGCATCTTCCGAACCCAGGGATTGAACCTGGGTCTCCTATATCACAGGCAGATTCTTTACCATCTGAGCCACCAGCAAAGCAACCCTGTCCCCAACTTAAGCCTGCCAGTTCATTCTGACTGGCATTTTAAAATTTCTCCTTGTACTGAGTTTTCAATCATCTAAATATATAAAGGATTCTTTTTGGAGTGGAGGTGTGGGGATATCAAATTGGGAGGGCTCTGTGTAATTTGAAAAGGCGTTTTCTCTATTGCGCTCTCATTTCCTATTTATAAAATTAAAAACAAAACTTACGACTTCCAGAATGCCAGGCAGGGAAAGCCCAGCATCTTTCCAGGAGGGTAGAGAGATGTAGGTTCAGTATCAGTTATTCTCAGCGGGGAGGGAGGAACGCAATGTCTTTATCAAGAGTTGTTCTTTCACAATTCGGTTCAGTGTACATTTCTTCTTGGCGGCGTTCATCTGTGCCAGGGAGCATGGGGACCTGGCCGACCGTCAGGTACACCAACTGGCTTTGGAAATGAACCGTCTCCTGCCAGACCAAGGAGCGTGGTGCAGGTCTGGTCTGCTTTGTCCGACTTTGCAAAAGAAGAGACTTTCTCAGCGCCCTGCCTTTAGAGATTGGAGAAGCCACACGGAGGATGGACACCTACTCCTTTTGCTCTTGAAGGCAGAGGCAGTTTGATTTAGGGAGTAAGAAATAGCCAGGAAAAAAAAAAAAAAAAAACTGAGAACACACACACATGCACAACCCGAATACAGAAAGGATTCCTTAGGAGAGGAGGGGTGAGGTGGGGGGAATTGCAACCTTATCCCCTGGGACTTGGGCTCAGGAGCCGAGCCTCCAGGTTCAGTGAATCTGTTAGTAACATGAACTTGGTTGCTGTATTTCTCAGCCTGAGCTCATGCATTATTTACCTGTTGTAAGTAAACCTGCTTCTCCCAGGGTTGCTGGGGAAACCACTTTGATTTAACGAGTTGGGTCTTACTTTCCAACTAAAACACTGCAGAGGGAGAGGAGCCGGGGGTGGGCAGATGTCGGGTCCCAGGGGCTCGGGGTGTGGATCAACCAAGAGCAGACCCCACTTCCCCCTGCTCCCTGGGGGCCCCACCCCTGCCCTGTCCTGCTCCTCTGAGACCTTTCTTTTTGGCAGGCCCTCCGGGGAGGGGAAGAAGGAGCGAATCCCAAGGAGCAAGGCGTTCATCTTCTGAGGTCCTGGGAAGGCCACTTGCGGGTCTCATCCCGTCTGCTTTCAGAGATACCCATCAGTTTGTGCTGCACAGGGATGGGGGGTGGGAGGGGATCAAGTTTCCCCAGAGGCTGTTTCCAGGTGAATCAGGCCTGGGGAAGCCAGCTCCAGGCACACAGGTAGCATGGTCCTCCTTCCTTCCAAACTCAACGTTGGCTCCTAAGCCACAAGAGCCCTCCTGGTCCAAATAGCTGTGGTGGGCGAGGAAGAGC